>NC_132876.1:105338470-105656387 GCF_048164855.1 Canis lupus baileyi | reverse complement strand
TGTACATGGGAGAGCCCAAAATAAATGAGTAATTCTCCGAAATGGCCCCACCACCACCTTAAATACCATCTCCAGCTAAAGACAAAAGAAGATGCTGGGGCTGGGGGCGGGGGCGGGGGTGGGGGGTGGGGGATAGTTATGGGAGACTATCAGGCCAAGCACAGGATACAAAGGCATGGTTGTTATGCAGGTTTGTCTTTGCTTTTTCCACTGATTAGAGTTTCTAGAGATTTATAGTCATTCTTTTCTTCCTGGTACAAAGAAAGAGAGAGAGAGAGAGAGAGAGAGAGAGAGATGTTCTTACAAATGGAGATCTCCCTTATAAATGTAAATGTTTCTTACAAAAGGGTAATTTCTAGTTGATTTTCAGAGCTTCTCCTGTGTCTACTGTCTCTCTCTCTCTCAAAAAAACGACAACAACAACAACAACAACAGCTCAAGATAATCTTTATGCCAAAGAGACCTATTTTGCGATGACATTCTGCTCCACTTCACCAGCTTCTCAGATTGCTCAGAAGCACAGAACAAGGTTTTATTTCAAACTCCACAAAGGAAGAGTCTCCTAAGCAAGCCAATTCAAAGATTCTCTCTTGGTAGAGATGTCAGTGGTATAATACAGAGACTACTAGTTAAAGAGCATTAGCAGTCATTCAGCTGTGGGTAAGCATAACATTCCATGAAGAGACTGCTCAAGGATTTTGTCAGGATTGGGTTGTTAATTACCTTCCAGAAGAGTCTGCAAATTACATTAGACATAAAAGTTCTATCCCCAACCAGATTTAGGGTAATTGTCTCTCTCAAGACCTAAAAAGAAATGGATAGAAATTGCAACTTATTTTATCCAGGTGACAAATTGCTTTATCTAAGCAATTAGAATGAGATAATATTTCATGTTTACTTGAATTGAAAAATGGAAGTGAGATTTTTCTTTGAAGATTTCCATTCCCCTTCACCTAATTAGCTACTATCTCTCCTCAGGGCTCAGCTTAAACTGTCACTTCCTCAGGGAAGCCCTCCCAGACCACCACCCACCCACCTCCTATTGCACATTCCTCTACACTTCCTGACTGGCACTCTGCCCAGTTGTGATTTGTTGTTTGTTGAATTAAGATCTGTCTCCTCTAGTAAAGCACAAGTTCCACAAAGGCAAGGATTATGTCGGTTACAGGTCCACCATTGTTTGGTGAGCACGAAGAAGACTAACATTTTGCACAATTCTTTAACAGTGAGTTTGATTTGTCTGATTGGTTTGACAGCGAGGATTGGCTTTGCCATCAGGTTAACAGAGCATTCACCATCCAATAATTGGATGAGAAATGAGCTGTGCCAAGATTTTGAAACAATAACAACAGATTTAAAGTAGCTGCATGATGTATAGTATATCAGAAATCACATTCTTTGCAATTATTTAACCTATGTTTTTCACAAATATATCAATTTGAAATACGCAAGAGAACATTTAAAAGTTAAAAAGTTAAAAGACAAAATGCATGAGGGGATACACAGTTGTTCAAAATTCTCTTAGGGCATACGTGAGCGGAAATACTTGAACAAAACTGAAATAGTACAGTCACTGCATCAACGTAGGACTCTTATCTCAACTGTTCCTGGGTGGGTATCAGTCAGCATCTACTTGAACACATTTGTTGATAGGTAGACTACCTACATGGCAGCTCCAAGGATTGCTGGAAAGTTCCATTTATGCAAAGCTTCAGCTAGCTTGGAGTTGAAAGCTGCCTCTTTGTTATTTGCATTCACCCAACGGTGCCCTTAATTCTGTCCACTGGAGCTGGAACAGCTCTTCATCCACTGAGCAGGCTTTTGATGATTCCAAAACAGATGCATCAGATATCCAATCCTTCAATCATTCTTGATGAAATATAATTTCTAGGCAGGGCACCATCCTTCTTTGAAGATCTCAGTTTCCCTTTGCCTAATTAACTCCTACTCTTCTCAGAAGTTAGTTTAAATGTCTCTTCCAGCACCTCCAAGCAACGTGTCCATTTTCTACACAGGGAAGGTAAGAAGGCAGAGGGTAAAATACCCAGCCTGTCCTCATGTAGCTGGACGCCCTCCCCACCCCCGCTTTTTTTTTTTTTTAATTCTGAAGGAAAGCATCTCAGAACACATCTACCTACACTTCATTTGCTGGGATATATCACATGGTAATCATCAGTTGCAAGGGAGGCTGGAAATTCTAATAGTTTGCTTTCCAGTTACTCTTGTAGAGAAAGTCATGGTTGTAAGATGAGCAAAGTGACAAAAGCACACATTGCAAGAATTACAAGCTATAATTTTTAAAGTACTTTGGAGGACTGCAAGGTAAACTAAATAATCAGTTAACAAAATAGTTACTTAAACAAAACAAAACAAAACACACTTTTGCAACTGGGTAATGCTGTGCGACTTTGTAATTGGGTTAAAGCAGAATTATAAACAGGTCACCAAAAATGCAAATTCTCAAAAAAAAAAATAAAAAGCAGTACGTATGGCCTGACACCGCTCTGTTCTCAAACTTTTCTCTTTTTTAAAATTTTTTAAAAATATTTTATTTATGTATTCATGAGAGACACACACAGAGAGAGGCAGAGACACAGGCAGAGGGAGAAGCAGGCTCCATGCAGGGAGCCCAACGTGGGACTCAATCCTGGGACTCCAGGATCATGCCCTGGGCCGAAGGCAAGTGCCAAACTGCTGAGCCACCCGAGCTGCCCTGTTCTCAAACTTTTCCAAGGACTTCTCCTTCCACTTCCAACTCCATCCACCTTATCCCCAGATATTAATGGTTGTGACTTTTGTGTTTCCTAATCAACGTGTAAGTCAGAAATTCTTAAAATACATTTTAAATTGTGGATCACACCAACAGATGACTTGGTCTATAAAGCAACGTGATTTTTTTTAAAGGCAACTTAATTTTAGAAACACACACAAATGTTCAGTTGATTACACTGAAGACCATTTTCTTCTGGTGCGTCAGCATGATTTCTTCATCAAATTAGGCACTTGGTCTGCTTTGTGAAACACTGGCAGTTTCATTTCCTGCTAAGGAAACAGTATCTTCAGAACTCAAATAAATCTTTGCCTTTACAATTTGCACACTGAAAATAAACAAAGAGAAATTTTAAACACATTTATGTACATTTGGGAATAGTGTAGCAAGTGTGTTTTTAGAATCATTTAAAGGTTTAGAAAGGGATTATTGTGATTGAAAAAAACCACTTTTTAATATGAGTATTTACATATGGGAGATCTATTTTTTTTGAGGCGGGGGGAGATCTATTTTTGAAGTTATTCTGGTTGGTGCTGTTAATTTGTGCCTAGTTTCTTTCTTTTTGTAAAATCTTTAAAATCACATCACCACAATCTACACATGCCCACCTGGACTCTTAGAGTGAAGTCTGGTGTGGGTTTGGGGCCAAGGGCTATGTTGCATACAACATCCTAAAAGCTTTTGGGAAAGTTTTTCCAGTATTAGTGTTTTGTTTTAGAAAGAGTCCAAAAGAGGACATGGTGAAAATCTAAAGGCTAAGTCAAGGAGGAAGAGAAAACACTTAAAAATAGAATCACACAGTCTCCAAGCTGGGAAAGAGCAAGGAAAAGGGGGATTTGGGAGAAATTGTAGAGAAAATATGCCAAAGGTCAGTGAAGAAAGGCAAGCAATGTAGTGAACATTTTCTCAAATGTCTATATAGGGCTCAGTATGACAATGACCTCAATGTAGCATCCAGTAGATAGTGGAGGGGACCATCCACTTGGTTGGTTGGTTTCTGATGTATTTAGGAAACAGTCCAGATTTTTTGGTTTTCTGTCCAGAAAGCAAAAAATCAGAATTCCAAATATCGTGGCCTGTGGTGGCTCATCTTTGCCCCAGCCCACTCCCCATTTCCCTTCTTCGGCTCCTTTGCAAAACTCCCCATCCCATCTTCTTGGCCCTGGTGTTACAGTAAGGTTAGCAGCCATGGTACCCTGCATCTCTCTCACCTCCTGCCAGGAACTGGCTCAGAGCTGGGTGAACCCAGGCTTCACAGCTCCCACTATTTCCAAATAGTTCGCAAGCTGGAGGCTATAGCCTAGGGCTGTTGGCTTCCATCTTCCCTGCCTTGAGGGAGCGTCTGCTGCAAATGTAGCCAGGGCCTGTGGGAATCAGAGCCAGTAACTGAGATAATGGCCTAGCCATTTGAGCTAGGAGGAGTTCTAAGAAGGAGGAATCTGTCCTTGAACTCCCAGGTCAAGCTCCATCCCAGCCCGTGGGAAAGAACCACAGCCTCTGCTTACAGACTGCCTCTTATTATTAAATATATCACACAGGCGTGGCGCTTCTCCCCATCTAGGTAGGTCCTAAAAGGCTTCGTAGGGGCCATGTTATTGTTTTTTCTGCCTCATTTTCCGCACAAGCCTGGCATATAGAAGAGTAACAAATAATACTTGTTAAATTCCATTTTTTCAAAGATTTTATTTATTTATTCATGAGAGACAGAGAGAGAGGCAGAGACATAGGCTGAGGGAGAGGCAGGTTCCCCAACAGGGAGCCTCATGCGGGACTCGATCCCGGATCCGGGATCACGACCTGAGTCAATGGCAGGTGCCCAACCACTGAGCCACACAGGCGTCCCAATTCAATTCTTTTCTTGTGACAGAAAATATACTAAAACCAGAATGTTTTTCTAATAAGTGATTCCATTAAGTGGCTGCTTAAGAAAGCTTTACTGTGCATAACTTGTATTATCTCATTTAATTTGCACAACCCACCTGGGGGGTAGACGTTCAAGTTAATGACCTCGGGATTCTGAAGTTCTGAGTGATAAACTGCAACGGACACAAATACCGCTGACTCCACATTCTGTTTAAGAAAATGTACCGCCCGTAGTGCCTCCTCTCCAGCCCTCCTGCCAGCCAACAAGCCAACTTGTAGCACAGTACTACCCCCGGCACCTCCAGGGTAAAGGACATTCAGGGACAAGGCCTTACAAGCTCAGTAAACTGGGACAAATCACCCGTTTTGAGTTCTGTCAGACGCAGTTCCCAAGCAACAAACTATGGGATTTAGCATAGAAACAAACTAACCATTCGCTCAGATAACACATTTTTTGAGCAAGCCTTTGGCCAACCTTAGTAACCCTGCCGCCGCAGGAGAGGCCTCGGCTTGGGGAAGGAGGGAGGACAAGCCAGTCGTTGGATTGGGACCTTCCAGAACCACAGCTGTGACCCTTAACAAGACAGCTGACCTGGGCCTTTCGTTTGCTTTGACTTCATTTGTGTGTTTAATTCCAAAGTTGCAAATAACAGGAAACGAACCACAGTTTAGCCAGTTCACATCAAAGGTAGGAGACTAGGAGGCTGACCGGGACAAAGAATTAAAAGGGTAAAAAAAAAAAAATCCAGTGAGTCACACCCTTTCAATATTCACCAGAACCACAAGAAGCAAAATGTGTGGGAACCTACAAGTGGACACCCCAAATTGGAGCAGACCTGGAGCTCTTTGAAAAATGTAAAGTTTCACACAAATGTGAGAAATAATACATAAGCTGTAGCTTGGATCAATACTCCTCCATCTGCTGCAAAAACGATTTTTAATGGTCATTAACCTGGGGACATACTGATCTGGAGTGCATTACATTTCATCCATTTTTTATTTTTTTTAAGATTTATGTATTTATTTATTTATGAGAGACACAGAGACGTAGGCAGAAGGAGAAGCAGGCTCCCTGCAAAGAGCCCGATGTGGGACTCGATCCCAGGACCTCGGTCGGGATCATGCCCCGAACCAAAGGCAGACTCTCAGCCATTGAGCCACCAGGTGTCCCTCATTTTTTATTTCTTGTAGAGAGAATAATCCTTGCAGGAACTTGCTCTTGTATTTCAGACCAGAAAAGTCACAGATTGTGTGGCACTTCGACTCTGAAATAAAAGTTTGTATGCTGTTCTTTAATAAAAATGGCAAATTTACAAATCTCGCTGCTGGGAAGAAAGCAGTAGCAATCTGTTCTCTCTTGTCACAGCCGTTCTCAGCCTTGGGAGCTTTACAAAAATACTGACTCCTGCTCGCACCCCTCCCCACAGTGCTCCTGAGATTCTGATGTCACCGGTTTGAGCATCCGAATTTTGTAAATTGCCCCAGGTGACTCAAGTGTGTGCTTAAAGGGCAAGAAGAACCACTGTCTTCAGGGCTTCTTAGGAAGCAAGGCAGCTGCCCAGAGAAGGAAGGAGATTTCTGGAGGTAGGCGGAATCCAGTCTTGATTCCATACCCTTTAGCTTAGCACCCTCCACTCCAAGAAATGTCCTCAGAGGGTTTCTACTACAAGAGATCTGGACTTCAAACAGCACCTCTTAACCTCCCTATTATTTCAGATGTTTGGGAGAAAAAGGTAATGAAGGAAAATTTCCATGGCTGCCAACTGTAGTGCTGGGGTTGCTCGACTCCACTGCTCAGGCTGAGTTTGGACAAAAAAAAAAAATTCAAAATGAGACTGCTTAAGAGAGGAGACCCTCTTAGAGTGTGTGTGTTAGTTGAAGTACAGTTGACATGCAATAATATATTAGTTTCAGGTGTGCGATCTAGTGATTTCAACAATTCTATAGATTACGAAATGCTCACCATAGGTGTAATTATCATCTGTCACCATACAAAGTTATTACGATATCACTGACTATATTCCCTTGCTGTACTTTTCATTCCCATGACTTATTTATCTATTTTTAAAAGATTTTATTTAGGGCAGCCTGGGTGGCTCAATGGTTTAGCGCCTGCCTTCGGCCCAGGGCCTGATCCTAGAAACCCAGGATCAAATCCCACATCAGGCTCCCTGTGTGGAGCCTGCTTCTCCCTCTGCCTGCGTCTCTGCCTCTCTCTCTCTCTCTGTCTCTCTGTCTCTCATGAATAAATAAGTAAAAAATATTTATAAAAAAATAAATAAAAATAAAAGATTTTACTTATTTATTTGAGAGAGGGTGAGTGCACAGAGGGAGAGAGAGAAGCAGGCTGCCCCCTAAGCAGAGAGCCAGATGTGGGGCTCAATCCCAGGACCCTGAGATCATGACCTGAGCTGAGGGCAGATGCTTAACCCACTGAACCACCTAGGCATCCCAACTTCTTTGTTTTATAACTAGAAGTTTTTACCTCCTGATCCCCTTCATCTAGGTGTGTGTGTTTTAACAACCATCAGAGTAACTTGGTACAAAGGTGTAGCACAGCACAGCATAGTGCTTGACATCAAATTTATGGCTAGTACCTCTGACCAAAAGTGCACATAACCTTAGCCATAAAAATATTTATGTAATGATGCACATGCAGGGGCTTTGCTTTCTGTCTTGTTTTATTTCACCTAATAATTAAAGCTAACTAGGAGAGAAAAAAGTGATCTCTCTTATATCTGACAACTCATCCGAGTAAAGGAGAATGAGGTTTAATGAGAAAGGGCCAAAAACAGTATAAAGAAGTGAAAATTGGATTGAAAACAGACAAATTGTCAAGAGTCTGATTTCAAAATGAAAGGCTCATTGCTATGACTTTGCTACAACTTCATTTTGATAATTTTGATTTGATTTAAATTTGGCCCCCCTCTTTTTCTCAAGTGTCTGCCAAAAACATTGGTGTTTCCCTGATGTACACTTCTGAATCCGCAAAGTGATTAAGATATCCACACCTCTGGGTTAACACGGAAAGAGGAAAACTGTATGGAAATCTCTCAAAAAATTAAAAATAGAACTACCACATGAAAAAAAAAAAAAAGAACTACCACATGATCCAGCAATCCCACTTCTGGGTATTTACCCAGAAGAACTTAAGGCAGGATCTTGATGAGATATTGGCACCCCCATGTTCACTGCAATATTATTCACAGTAACCAAGACAGGAAAGCAACCCAACTGTCCAGTGATGGATGAATGGACAATAAATTGTAGTAGATACATACAGTGGAATATTATGCAGCCTCAAAAATGAAGGACATCCTGGGGTGCTTGGCTAGCTCAGTTGGTAGGGCATGTCACTCTTGATCTCAGGATTGTGAGTTCAAGCCCCACATAAGGCATAAGGACTACTTTAAAAAAAAAAGGACATCCTATCAATCCTATCACACGCTACTACATGGATGAATGTCAAAGACATTATGCTAAGTGAATAAGCCAGTAAGAAAAGACAAATACTGTATGATTTTATTTATGTGAGATGTCTAAATTAGTCAGATTCCTAGAAACAGGGACTGAGGGGAGGAGGGAATGGGGAAGTTATCATTTATTGGGTCTCAGTTTTGGTTTTGCAAGATGAAAAGGTTCTGGAGCTCTTTTTCATGATAACGTGAATATATTTAATGCTACCAAAATGTACACCTAAAAATGGTTAGGATGGTAAATTTATGTTGTGTTTTTGCCACAAACTTAAAAAAAAAAAAAAACTTGGTTTCAAGCATCAAAAACAGAATCCGGGCAACCTAAAGGAAGAAAAATTTGAACGTGGATGGAACTGGAGGGTATTATGCTGAGTGAAATAAGTCAATCGGAGAAGGACAAACATTATATGTTCTCATTCATTTGGGGAATATAAATAATAGTGAAAGGGAATAGAAGGGAACGGAGGGGATCCCTGGGTGGCGCAGCGGTTTGGCGCCTGCCTTTGGCCCAGGGCTCGATTCTGGAGACCCGGGATCGAATCCCACGTCGGGCTCCCGGTGCACGGAGCCTGCTTCTCCCTCTGCCTATGTCTCTGCCTCTCTCTCTCTCTCTCTGTGTGACTATCATTAAAAAAAAAAAGAAGGGAACGGAGAAGAAATGGGTAGGAAATATCAGAAAGGGAGACAGAACGTAAAGACTCCTAACTCTGGAAAACGAACTAGGGGTGGTGGAAGGGGAGGAGGGCGGGGGGTGGGGGTGAATGGGTGACCGGCACTGAGGGGGGCACTTGACGGGATGAGCACTGGGTGTTAGTCTGTATGTTGGCAAATTGAACACCAATAAAAAATAAATTTATTATTTAAAAAAAGGAAGAAAAGTTTGGAAGACTATTTGATCACCCTTGGAATTTCTGGGAAGCCCAAAGATCCATGGTTAGCCAGTCAGAACAAGAAAGGGTGGGAATCTGGAAATTCGGTGTTCCCTTTAAGTTGGAGACCGGAAAGCATCCAATAATAAATCTCAGGTTTGTAAATATCATGAAAAAAAAAACCTAAAAACAAAACACTAAAAACTACAAGAGGAAGACTGAGCTAAAGGAAGCCAAAGGGTTCAGGCAGCAGGTGCACTCTGTGCTAAATTAGGACGGGAACACTCATTCAGTGGCAGACTCGGAAACAAAGAAAGGCAGGGGACTCGACAGTCCCGCTAAAAGGTACTCCATTATGATGTCAGCATTTTGATCTAAGTCTGAGTCTATTCTCCCAGTATTAAAAAAAAATCGGCCTCTCTTTGGTGGGAACTAACAACACGATCTGATTCATACTGAATTTTTCCCAAAAGTTACACAAAGGGAAGTAATAATGCTGACTGTGAGAACTGAAGTGGAAATCAGATCTCAGCCCAACCAGAACAACCAATGGAGACAATAGACAATAACTGTGACTCTAATGAAATTCATTTCTCAGCTGAAGGCACCGGGCCCATGTTTCTCTTGCTCTATTCTTAGTACTAAATCTAACTGTTTCCCTTTCAGGGAAACAGCTCTCTTCAGTTTGAAACAATAGATATTCACACTGCATTCCATATTTTCTAGGTTCTCAGTGTTGCCTAAAATGTCATGACCAGCTCGCTTCCCCCACAAGACATGGCCAAGATTTCCCCATCTGTAGGGAGTCACGGCTGTTTTCAGAACATGAGTGTGCAGAGTCAGGCTAAGTGGCCTGAATCTATGCAGCAGGAACAGTAGTGATAAAGGGAGGGAAGCCTTAAAAGCTGTGTCTTACTCATCATTTCATCTCCTGGGCTATGCTTGTCATTTTTTGGCATTCAGCAAATGCTTTTGAAGGAATAGGACAACTTTGGGATCTCTACACATAACACATTAAAAGGAGCTAAAAGTTTTATGGTTAAAGTGGTTCTTGCACTACAACCCCTTAATAAATGTTAAAGGAACATGTGGTTCAATGAACTGGATTTCCTAATGACCATGATAGGCCTAGCTGCCCACCAAATATCTATTCTCCAATTCGCTCTCAAATTAAAAGAAATGCAGTTTCTCAGTTGGCATATTACTTCCCAGCTGAAAAACCACACTTGTCAGGCCCCATTGCAGCAAGGTTAAGTTATAGTCAACAAGTAAACTCAAGTAATGGGTACAAGTTCTGTGAAGTCTTGAAGGGGTGGTGGCATGTGCTCCTTCCTCTCATCTTCCATTCTGCAGCTTGGAACTATGATGTGATGGCTGGAGTTCCAGCAGCCATCTTAGACTGTAAGGATGATGACCATATCCTAGGGAAGGCAAGGTGGAAAGCTTGGAGGGAGCCTGGGTCCCCTATGACCATGATGCTGTCACAACAGCCCTTGATTGGTACCTTCTAAACTTCTTTTATTTGAGAAATAAATTTCTGTCTTTTTAGCCCTTAGTTTTAGGGTCTCTATTACTCACAGCTGAACCCAATCCTAACTGACACAGCTATCAGAAAACACAGAATTAGGGGAAAGGTCTCAGGAATACACACCCCTTCTCCCCTTCCTCTCCACCAAGACATCGAACTCTGTCTAGGGAAGGTACTAGTCCTATACCTTATAAAGGCATTCCAGCTTAGATTGTTTTTATGATATATTCCTATAAAACTGCAAAGGTGGTTTAACTTGACTGGCAATATCTTGGCTCCTGACTTCTCTCCCCTGCTCCTAGACGCCAGTACAGTGCCATGATACTAACCAAAGATTCCCTTTGGCCTGTCCCCCTCACTCCTGACCCTTTCTTTTTTTCTTTTATAAGATTTATTCATTTATTTTAGAGAGAGCGCCCATGTGAATGAGTGAGTTGGAGGAGGTACAGAGGGAGAGGGAGAAAAATCCTCAAGCAGTCTCCCCTCCCCTCGACACGGGGCTCGATCCCAGGACCCTGAGATCATGACCTGAGCCAAAACCAACAGTTGGAGATTTAACTGACTGAGCCACCCAGGCACCCTAACTCCTGACCCTTTCTAAGCCTGCCTTATTCATACAGCAAAATTATCTAGTGCCCCCTTGCAATCTGATTAAACTGATTCACAGTAAGAAAATAAATGACTAATGGTCTTATTCTGACTAGGAGACCACACATTCCACAAGTGTATAATTCAGAATGCACTTGTGACAGGTGGGGGGAGAATGAGAGTGGAACACGGTTGTAAAACGACTTGTTTGGGCCACATGGGCACTGAGGTGCAGACCTGGGACGTGAATTCAGGCCTTCTAGCTTCCAGTTCAGCATTCTTTCCTTCAAGCCAAGGGGCCAGACACCTTGAGGGCTCCACTTCAGAATTGGCGATATCAAGTCCAGGGGCACCACAGGGAGCATGTGGGCGAGATGTGTGCCTTATGAGCTCTGCCAAGTTGGAATCTGTTGACAGAGCTGAAGTCACAGGAAGCCACAGGATCGGGAAGCATGTGGGGAAGATCATGGGTTGAACTTTAAACTCCAAGGCTCTCAGTGGCACATGACAGGAAAGGGAAGTGGCTCACACTGTGTGCACTTGACTTCTTTTTCTGTGTAGCTCTTCCACAGAAGTCTTTTGAGGAAGACATGAAATTGTCCTGAAAGCATCTCTATTGCTTCTTCCAGGGCTGAGTCTGTGTAATGGATCCCCTAGCTTGTTGGTGATATTCAAAAGTAACAGGTTACACAGAAATCTTTTTTTTTCCAATGTGGTAAAATTTACCATCGTAATCATTTTTAAGCATACAGTTAAGGGCCATTAAGTATATCCATGTCGTTGCACAACCGTCCCCACCATCTATCCACAGCTCTTTTCATCTTCCCAAACTGAAACTCTATCCCCGCTAACCACTAACTTCCCACTCCCCTCCCCATTGGCCCTGGCAACCACCCCTCTACTTTCTGTGTCTATGAATTCCACTGCTCTGGCTGTCTCATAGGAGTGGAGTCACACAGTCTTTGTCCTTTAGTGTTGGGCTCATTTTTTACTTAGCATAATGTCTTCAGGGTTCATCCATGTTGTAGCAGGTGTCAGAACTTGATCCATTTTTAAGGCTGAATAATGTCCCCTTGTATGGATATATATAGGAATTATTTTTAAAGAAAAAATACACACACATACATACATAAACACAGCTACGGACTATATCTGATATTGTGCAAAGGGTCTGGATTTTGAGTCTATGGTTCAGGCAGTGAGTACACAAGGAGCTGTTAGCCTGCCACACATCAGGTGCCAGTGAAGAGAGAAAATACGTGGGACTGTCCTCCAAGACAGCTCAGAGTTGACCTGGGATGCGGACACAAGTAGCTTTAATGTAATATGATGAATGTTATGTCAAACCAGGTGACACAGATGAATTCTCCCTAGGAGGTGTCAGCATGATTACACAAAGGTTGACCTTCGACAAAGCCTTTAAAAGCAATGAAGACAAGGGGTTTCTGGGCTGGAGACCTCAATGGCAGGGCTGTAACTCTCACAGGTACGGGGTGGGTGTTTCAGTTGTGACGGCTGTATGACAAATTACCCCAAAACTTGGGAAGCATTTAAAAAACCCATTTCTTACGCTCATGGATTCAGTGAGTTGTCAATTCCATCATGGCACAGCAGGGACAGGTTGTTGTGTCAGCTGGGAGACCGGAAGGCTGGCTCTGTCACGTTTGACAGTTGATGCTGGCTGATTGCCCAGATTGCAGCTGGAACTGCCAGTGGAACACCTACATGTGGCTTCTCCGTGAGACCTGTGCTTCCTCACAGCATGGTGACTAGGTTCTGAGGGCAAGCAGAGCGAGGCAACCAGGTGGAAGGAAGTCACATCACCTTTTATGACCTACCCTCAGAAGTCATGCAGCCTCACTTCTCCTGCATCCAATTTGATAGGAAGAAGTCACTAAGGTCAGCCCATATTCAAAGGGAGGAGATTTGTACTCCACCTTTTGGTGGGAGGGATGGCTAGGTTCTACAAGAACACGTGGAACCAGAAATATTGCTGAGGCCCTATTTGATCATCACGGGTTTGGCGGTACATGCCTGAGGCTGGAACCACCTTGGCGTGGGGACTCCCTTTGGGACAGTGGCTGAGTCCATGAGTATAAATCAGCTGCTCTGGGAGTGCAGAGAGTGGTAACCTTGGGCCACCGCTCCAGCCCTTGTAATGACTAATTTCAGTAGTGACCAGGCAATAAGAACCATGTACCTATCTTTCATTTAGAACTGATGAATTCAGGCCCAGTAAATCTCTGGGGTTCAAAGACCTGGTGTTCTTGAAAACAATCTGGGGAGGAGGGAGAGGGACAGAGAGAGGGAGAGGGAGGGAGAGGGAGATGGAGAGAGAGAGAGAGAGAGAATGAGCACACAGTACTGGGTTGCCTACTAATTTGGATATGTGAGTGTTTGAGCAATTAACATGATTACAGGGAAGTGACACTTGTACCTCCAAGCTGGTGAAGAGGCCATACCTACTCTAACTTTCATACACTAATTTGTGGGCCCACCTGCCCCTCCACCAGATTGGAAGCTCTTTCCAAGAGAGGACTCTTCTTATCTGGTCTCCCCAAAAGATTTAACAAGCTTGGCCTTCGGAATCACACCTTTGATTTAAATCTCAGCTCTGCTACTTCCTAGTTGTGTGGCCATAAATGTTATTTGATTGTGCCAGACTTGAGTGTGCTCTCCTTAGACTTATTAAAAAGATTAAGATTATTTTGCCCTGCACCTAGAAGGCACTCAATAAACAGGAGACCCTTTCTTTCCCACTAAAAGTGGTGAATGGCCAGGTACACTCAGACTCCCCTCCCCCTGCCCTTCCCCATTCAGCTCTTTTACTTTCTAGGAGTCCTTCCTCCCCAAATGCTCCTCTAACGGTGAAAGTTCCAAGGACTCTTCCTGAGTCCTGCAGCTCTGCTTTTCCCAGGGACCGCCCCCAGGAGTTTCACTCCTTCCCTGTTCCCACCACAGTAGGAGGAGGAGTTGGGGAGGCAGGATGGGGTCTGAGGCCTCAGGACAAAGAGAGAAAGAGGAGTTGGCATGCCCTAGGGGACAGGGAGGAGGTCAAGTTACTAGAGCAAATGAAATCCTTTTCAATCTTTGATGAAACAAATACCGAACGCATCTCTCTAGGACCCAAACATATGAGAAGCTGGGGATACAGCAATGAGGAAAGAGGTCTCTAATCTTTGCAGACTTCTGGAATTTGTATTAGTATTTGTATTTTTGGAATTGTACAAATTGTACAAATTTGGAATTTGTATTGTTATTAGTATATTGCTTATGGAGGGACAGGGGAGACGGTGCAGACAAAAGACAGACAAGCAAAATATAATATAGTGACAGTGTAACAACAACACCAAACACTATGCTGGCTGACCAGAACCCACCCAAGCAAAGACTGATTGGGGTCAAGACCTGGGTGATAAGGAGCTAGCCCTGCAAATGTCCAGGGCACCAGGGCAAGGTTGCTCACCTCCAGTACCATGGGGTCATTTTTTGTTGGGGGCTGTTCTGTGCTTTGGAGGAAGTTTAGCAGCATCCCTGGCCTCTCCCCAGAAGATGCCACTAGCACCCACCCTCCCAAGTTGAGACAGCCCAAAATGCTTCCAGTCATCTTCAAGTGTCGCTTGGGGGCAGAACTGCCAGATTGAGAACCACTGGGCTAAGGCACGGGCATTCCCGGCAGAAAGAACCAGGCCCCCAGGCTGCCTGACTTCACCACTTCCAGCTGCCTCTCCCCCGGGGTGAATCTGTCAACTGCAACAACTGGCAGTAGATCTTAGAGAGGAAAAGGGGTAAATAAACCAGGAAGTTAGAGTATGTTCTGGTTCAACACTTCAGCTGTTGGCTGTTCTGCTTCCTCACTCACAGCCTGAAACAGGCCACACAGCCTCAGAATAGTCTGCTCTGCATCACTTCCCCGAGGATGACCAGGTACCCTGCTGTCCCCTAAACTCAGAGAAGAGCCAGGCAGTCACATTTCCATCATTCAAGACCAGATTTTACCATCTTAACCATTTCCAACTGTGCAGCTGAGTAATGCTAAATGTTCACATTGATCTCCAGAACTTCTTCATTTTGCAAGTCTGAAATTATACCCATTGAACAAGAACCCCTCATTTGCCCCCCCGCCCCAGCTCCTGGCAATAATCATTCTATTTCTATGAATTTGACTCCTTTAGATATCGTCATATCAGTGGAAGCAAGCAGCAATTGTCCTTTTGCGACTAGCTTTTTTCACTGAGCATACTATGTCCTCAAGGTTCATCCATGTTGCAGCATGTGACAGGATTTCCCAACTTAAAAAAATTTGTTTTGGATTTCCTTCCTTTCTAGGGGTAATATTCCACTGTATGGATATCTCACATTTTGTTTATCAATTCGTCAATGGGCATTTGGGTTGCTTCTAACCTCCTGGCTATCATGAATAGTGCTGCTGTGAACGTGGATGCTCAGCACACAGTGTGTATTTATACCTTATTATACTAATATCTCTATTGAGATATAATTCACAAACCGTACAATTCACCCACTTAAAGCATATAATTCAATAGTTTTCCATATATTCACAGAGCTTTGCATCCATGACAACAATTTTAGAACATTTTCATCAGCCCAAAAAGAAACCCATTAGCAGTCACTCCCCCTCCATGGCCCACCCCACGAGTTGTTTTTGTTTTTTTTCGTAGGCTCCACGCCCAGCATGGAACCCAATGGGAGGCGTGAACTCAGGACCCTGAGATCAAGACCTGAGCTGATATCAAGAGTTGGAAGCTTAACCAAACGAGGCACCCAACAATGGTCAGTTTTATGTGTCAACTTGATACTGCTGTGAAGATATGTTGTAGATATGATTAAAGTCCATAATCATCTTTAAAAAAATCCATAATCAGCTGACTTTAACCTAAGTGGGCTTGATCCAGTCGGTTGAAAGGCGTAAGAGCAGAAGTGAGGTTTCCCCTAAGAAGAAATTCCACTTGCGGACTGTGGTTCCGGCTCACGCTCCAGAATCCCAGTGTGTCCTTCCTGATGACTTGCCCTATGGATTTTGGACTTGCCTGGCTAACCCCTACAATCAACCTAAGCCAATCCCTTGCAATAAACTTCTCAATATATATCTCCTACTTGTTCTGTTTCTCTAGTTGAAGCCTGATTGATACACCACACTCCCACCCCCCAGAGTACTAAGTGACCACTAATCTACTTTCTCTATGGATTTGCCTATTCTGGACATTTCAAATGTATAGAATCATACAATATGTGGTCTTACCATATAGTATGTGACCGGCTTCTTTCATTTAGCATAACGTTTTCAAATGTTATCGATGTAGCACATGCCAGTGCTTCATACCTTTTTATGGCTGAGTAATATTCCACGGTATGAAAGATATTTTATCCATTCATCAGTTGATAAGACATTTAATTGTTTCTACTGTTCAGCTGATAGACATAACGATGCTATGAACATTTGTAGGCAAGTTTTTATGTGGATCATGTTTTCATTTCTCTGGGGTATTTACTGAGGAGTGAAATTTGAGTCATGGGAGAACTCTATGCTTAACATTGTGAAGAACCACTGGACCACTGGACCATTTCCTCCCCATCCTCATCTACACTTGCTACGGCCTTTCTTTCTCATCATAGCCATCCTAGTAGATGTGAAGTGCTATCTCATTGTGGTTTTCATTTGCACTGCTGTAACTAACACTAATGACGGTGACAATCTTTTCATTTGTTTATTGGCTACTTGTATATCTTCTTTGGGAAAATGTCTGTTCCTATGCCCAGTTTTAATTGGGTTGTTTTTTTATTGTTGAGTTGTAAAAGTTCTTTATATATCTGGATACATCTCTTATCAGATATATGAATTCCAAGTATTTCCTGCACTCAGTGGGTTACCTCTTAATTTTTTTGATACTACTGTTTACATAGAGCACAAAGGCTTTTTAAATTTTGAGGTAGTCGAATTTATCTGTTCTGCCCCTTTGTGCTTTTGGTTTTGTAACTAAGAAAGCATTGCCAAATAGAAGGTCATTATTTACTCCTTTACCAAGATTTACTCCTATGTCATCTTCTGAGAGTTCTAGTTTTAGCTCGTACATTTAAGTCTATGATTCCCTTACAGTTTCCTAAAAGTCTTACCTATTTGGTAGTGCTTTCCCAGAAAATATTTATGGCACTATTAAAAAACAATTAAACTGTTGTGTTAAAAACAAAATGTGCAATGTGTGCTCTTTAGCATTCTAATCTAGCCTGAGAACAATATTTGAAATGAGCCAGTACTCTCTCTGTAGGACAAATAAATGCTTTCATAAGTACGTCACTTTTGAATGGAGTGCAGTTTATGACCTATTTACTTATGAACCAGCCCAAACAACTTGCTTCCATAGTGTGAGGGAAGGAAGAAAGAGTCTATTGTGAGAATCAGAAAAAATCTAATCGCTAATTTGGTCTAAACAACGGAGCTTAGAGCTTTCTGTGGCTTTCAAAAACTACTTTCTCTTTGCTTGAGAAAGATGAATAAAAACTGTTTTTTAATGTCTTGTGACCTGGAAATATTTAATGTAAATATAACAGTCCTTTTATTTATATTTTTCCTCTAATGCTGAAGGGAAGATAGCATAACATGAATGAAACAAGTATCATCTCAACATGCTGTTTCAGGGGATCCCCAAGATTATTCACACGTGGTAATTCACTAAAATAACTCACAGGACTCGGTATACGGTTGTACTTAGGCTTGATTTATTATACCAAAGGGTATATGACAAGACCAGCAAAGGAAAAAGATACAGGCAGAGTGTGAGGAAATCCATGCACAGGCTTCCTTCATAGGCTTTCCTTCCCCGCCTGCGAGGGATACACTGAATGTGTTCCTTTTCTGGCAGAAAAAATGCAGCCACATTTGTATAGTGCTTCTACCTAGACAAGTCCATTAGAGACTCAGCACCCAAGATTTTTATTGGGGGCTAGTCACATAGGCAGGCTGGCCTAGCAAATACCAAAATTCCTAACCAGAAGGAAATCAAGTATTTGCCATAAATCACATCATTTACACAAACAATATATGTATAAGGTCTGGTGTCCCAGCTTTTACCAGCTTGGGAAACTTCTGAGAAGCTGAGTTTCCTAAGGCCAACCATGCAAGCAGGTCTTTCTAAAGATGGCAGTCTTGCACCTGCTATGTTAACTGCCTTCTGCACAGAGGCCGTGGTACTTATTCAAGCGGTAGTTTAAAGTTTACTTAAGGAAACATTCAAATTTGGTGTCTAGGACTATTCTGAATTTATCATTATTTCAGTGAGTGGAAGTTTATCCCATCTATGAATTTTTAAAGAGTCAGTATATTACTATAGTAAATACTGTCTAGTGGCATGTTTAAGCTACTAAGAGATTTTTAAAGGTCAGTGGCATACCTTATTATGCAAATGGGTCTTAATTTTAAATAAAACATATCTATTCATTAAAGCAGGACATTCAGGATCTCATCTGGTACTACTCTTAGGCAGATGTTGAAATTCCCATTTGTACTTGAAAGTAATAAAATATTAAATCTTATCTGCAATAACATTAAGAATGAGCTAGAGGAATCCATCAAGGGTGCCCCCAAAGCCCAACCCTAAGGTAACTTTTGCCAGTCTTGCTGGGGACAGAAGGTGTTCTGAAAGGAAAACAATAAGCACACAAAGAAAGCATAGGTTAGGTCCTAACAGACTAAAAAGTAAAAACATCCATATAAAAGCAATATCCTGTTGTACGAGGCTTGTTTCCTCTGATTACTCTTCTTCCTTCTCTAAAAAAGTTAGTGTACAAAAAAAATGTAAAATCACTCCTAGGCACCTTATGTTCCCGTTTTAGACAAACATCCTTGGGTGCTTTTTTGCATAAGACCAATACATGGAATCACTATCTGTCTGATAGTTAATCTGTACGTTATGATGGCACTGCCTCTAATTACTGTTTTGTGTACTTGCTTTGTCTTCACATCTGAACTGTACACTGTATTTCTCTTCCCTGCACAATATAACAGGATATCTAGACCAGGCACTCAAGGGGTGCTTAATCAATCTAAGGGGAAAAGTCACAGGGATTAAAGGCCTTTAAAGAGTACCAAGCTCAATCTCCTCTGTTTTTAGATTCCAAAGTCAGAAACAGAGGGACACACACTCTTGGATCGGTGGCAATTAAACAAACCAATGCTTATGGGTATCCTCAAAGGCTCAAATAAAACCAAATCATAATGCTATTTTGAACATTAAAGAATACCCCCAACACACATTTGGCCACGTATACGTCGGTGCATTCGGTCAGCGCTGTGGGCACGCTAGGGAGAAAGACACTCGCCCTGGTCTCAGGGAGAGCAGTCTGCTAGAGAACAGGTGTAAACTAACAAGGGTAGAACATGCACGAGGACGCGGAAAACCTACAAAGTGATCCAGGACTTCAGAAAGAGGAGGTTTTCATGTCAGGAAATTTAGTTCTTTAGAAACGGAAGAGCAGGGACTCAGTGCTCAGCGGTTGAGCATCTGCCTTCGGCTCAGGGCGTGATCCCAGGAATCCCAGGGAGCCTGCTTCTCCCTCTGCCTGTGTCTCTGCCTCTCTTATAAATAAATAAATAAATAAATAAATAAATAAATAAATAAATAAATAAATAAATAGTAAAAAAAAAAAGAAAAAGAAATGGAAGAGTGATGGTGAATTCAATAGGAATGCCAAACAACTTAAAAAGGTTTTATAAAGGTGCAAGCTTTTCCTACATCTCACAACCTGCCGAGAAATGAGGAACAAGAACAGAAGAAGGAAACCCAAGGGAAAAGGAAGAGTTACACAAAGAATCTATTAGTAAATTAAGCATCTTTAGATCAGTGGGGCCCACAAAGAGCCAGGAGCACAAAGCGAGGAGCAGAAAACAATGTCACAGGGATCCCTGGGTGGCGCAGCGGTTTGGCGCCTGCCTTTGGCCCAGGGCGCGATCCTGGAGACCCAGGATCGAATCCCACGTCGGGCTCCCGGTGCATGGAGCCTGCTTCTCCCTCTGCCTGTGTCTCTGCCTCTCTCTCTCTCTGTAACTATCATAAATAAATAAAAATTAAAAAAAAAAAGAAAACAATGTCACGTTGCCTGACAGGACAGAGAGGAGATGCAGAAAGGAGGACATGCGTCCTCAGCAGCCTCACCAGCAGGAGGCAAGTGCGGACTGCGAAGTGGGGAAGGCCCCAGGGCATGATGGCCGCTTCCAGGTCTAGAGAGCTTCGCCTAGTCGAACAATACACGAAGCAGTTTGTCTTTCTTCATGGAAACAACACGACTTTCGATCCTGGGGAACATGCCCCCAAACGAATCAGAGCCTCCCTCTGTAGTAATGTTGTAATCAAGGGTTGCATTCCTGAAGAAGGAATCAGAAAGTAAATCAGAGAGAGATGACCCACAAAATGCCATAGATAAAAGTCACACCAGAACCTTCTAAAAATTGACAAAATGGAGAGCAATGGATCATACTGCACTCATGACAGGAAAGGCCCCATTGAACGAACGCACGGAACCGAAGCTTACGAAGTAAGTAGGAGACTTTTAATGTTAGCTTCCTTGCTTTTCTTAGAATTCTTTTAAGAAATGTTTTTGTTACTTTTGTTTGTGTCACTGTTATATGGGTGCAGGGTTTCAAGGGTCAAACAGTTCCACTAAGCGTGTTGCAAAAACCAGGAGTCCCATTGTTTCCCTCTCCCCATCCTTTCCTTGCGTGCTAATGCCAACTTAAAAAATCCCTCTCTTCCTAAGGGGGAAAAGCATTCCCTCTCTTACCGTCTTCCTGGGGTCTCAGGAGAAAGTCATACATACGTGCATTCAGACACTCATTACCTGAGGGCCATTTTCTCCCAGTTTAGAAGATATGAAAAATAAACCAGACAGCTGATTTTTAAAAGCAGTATTTTCCCTGCAGCGAACAAAGCATCTAAAATCATGCCCCCAACCACCCTGAAATTTGGAGTCATTAACAAAATCTGAGTATCGCGTCCTCTAAGTTTTGGAAGGACTGGCTACGACTTCACTTTTGAGTGTGGGGAGCAGTCTCCGAATCCTGGATTCTTCAGCTTTGCCTTGACTTCTGTGCCCACTTGTCCTTTACACTCCCAAGGCAGGCCAGCGCTGGACGGAGAGTGTTCCAAGGTGTACCTGAGAAGAGAGAGTTTACGGACTGACTCTGCAGGTACTGAGTCTGAAGACTCTCACAGGTTGGGGGTGGGCAGGGAGAAGAGTCACGTCCTACGCTGTTCTGCCTTCCAGAAGAACTGTTGCCCGCAATAACAAAGCTCTAGAATTAACTGAGAAGACAAAGGCCCTTAAATATGAAATACAGGTCACTCATTCAGCACTGCTAAGTGAACAAAATGTAAAACAGTGAAACTCTTTGCTTATGAAAACAAACCTGCTCCATCCAGAAATTTCTTTGGCTATCATTTCCCAAATATAAATAAGCCTGAACTTCGGTCATGTCTAGAGTCTGATCTAATTGTACCTTTAGAACTATGTCCAAGCTAATTGTGGACTTGCAATTTGAATCTATCAAAAGGGAAACAAAACATCAGACAGGAGGTGTACAGGGTAAAAACCAAAACCGCAAGCAAGTTTCTTTCAGCTGGTCGTGAACGAAAACATTATTTCTTTTATCATTTTTTTTTTCCATCATGATAGGTGTACTCTTTAATTTCCATCTCCTATTTCACCCATTCCCACACCCTCCTCTCCTCTGGTAACCATCAGTTTGTTCTCTATAGTAGAGACTCCATTTCTTTCTTAGTTTGTCTCTTTTTCTTTGCTCATTTGTTTCTTAAATTCCACATATCAGTGAGATCATACGGTATTTGTCTTTCTCTGACTTATTTCACTTAGAGGAACTCTCTCTAGCTCCAGCCATGTTGTTGCAAATGGCAAGATTTCATTCTTTTTCATGGCTGAATAATATATATATATATATATATATATATATATATATATATATATATATATATATATATATCTGTATGTAACTGTAACCACTTCTTTATTCATTAATTGATGGGACAGTTGGGCTACTATTTCCATAGTTTGGCTATTGCAAATAATGCTGCTTTAAACATACAAGTACATGTAACGATCGGAATTAGTGTTTTTGCATTTTGGGGGGTAAATATCCAGGAATGCAATTATTGGATCATAGATAGTTCTATTTTTATTTTTTTTTTTTGAAGAACCTCCATACTGTTTTCCACAGTAGCTGCACCAGTTTACATTCCCACCAATGGTGCACAAGGGTTCCTTTTTCTCCACATCCTCACCAACACTTACTGTTTCTTGTGTTTTTGATTTTAGCCATTCTGACAGGTGTGAGCTGATATCTCATTGTGGTTTTGATTTGTACTCCCCTGATAATGAGTGACGATGAACTTCTTTTCATGTGTCTATTGGCCATCTGGATGTCTTCTTTGGAGAAATGTCTGTTCATGTCTTCTGTCCACTTTTTTTCACTGGATTATTTTTTTTTGGGGTGTTGAGCTGTATCAGATATATATATATATATATATATATATATATATATATATATATATATATATATAAAATACTAATCCTTTATTGGATATGTCATTTGCAAGTATCTTCTCCCATTCTGTATGTTGCCTTTTAGTTTTGTTGATTATTTCCTTTGCTGTGTAGAAACTGTTTATTTTGATGTAGTCCCAATAGTTTATTTTTGCTTTTATTGCCCTTGCCTCAGGAGACATACCTTGAAAACTGCTGCTACTGCCAATGTATGATAAATTACTGCCTGTGCTCTCCTGAAGAATTTTAAGGGTTTTATTTATTTATTTGACAGAGAAAGTACAAGCAAGGGGAGAGGCAGGCAGAGAGAGAGAGAGAGGGAGAAACAGGCTCTCTGCTGAGCAGAGAGCCTCGTGGAGGGGCTTGATCCCAGGACCCTGGGATCATGACCTGAGCTGAAGGCAGATGCTTAACTGATTGAATCACCCAGGTACTCCTCCTAGAGGATTTTTATGAGTTCCAGTCTCACATTTAAGTCTTCAACCCATCTTGAGTTTATTTTTGTGTATGGTGAAAGAAAGTGGTTCAGTTTTCATTCTCTTGTCCTGTTTTCCCAGCACTATTTGTTGAAGACTTTTTTCCCACTGTATATTCATCCCCTCTTTGTCAAAAATTAATTGACAATATAATTGTGGGTTTATTTCTGAGTTTTCTGTTCTATTCCATTGATCTAGGTGTCTATTTTTATGCTGGTACCATACTGTTTTAATGATTACCCTTTTGTAATATAACTTGAAACCTGGGATTGTAATACCTCCAGTTTTGTTTTTCTTTTTCAAAATCACTCTGGCTATTTGAGGTCTTTTGTAGTTCCATACAAATTTTAGTATTATTGGTTTAAGTTCTATGAAAAATGCTCTTGGTACTTTGGTAGGGATTGCATTAAAGGTGTGGACTGCTTTGGGTAGGACAGACAACCCAATTCTTCCAACCCATGAGCAAGGAATGTCTTTTCATGTCTTTATGTCATCTTGAATTTCTTTCATCAGTGTTTTATAGTTTTCAGAGTATAGGTCTTCCACCTCTTTGATTAAGTTTATCCCTAGATATTTTATTGTTTTTGGTGCAACTGTAAATGGCATTTTAATTTCACCTTCCGTTGCTTTATTTTTAGCATACAAGAACACAACAGGTTTCTATACATTGATTCTGTATCCTGAGACTTTACTGAATTCATGTCATTGATCCACTAGGGAAGTACTTTGCAGTACAGGGGCCACTTGTGGGCTGGGATCCAGCAGTGCATTTATAATAAAAACTGCTAACCCACTGGCCCAGGCACCTGCTACTGTACCACCAAGGTAGGCATTCCCTCAGCTGGCCTTGGTTCTTCTAGCTACTACTATTGTTTTGATTTTGTCCCAAATGGCAGCACAGGTGGTAAGATTGATGAAGGCATTCTTTAGCATCTCTAGTCCCTTTCCTCCCACTGAAACAACTGCTTTACAATCTTGATTTGCGATAAAGCAATCTTTCTTAGGACTCCAACCACCACATTATTACAGAACAGACTACACCACATTTGTCTCTTCGGAGTCCCTTAAATCACTCTGTATGGTAGACAGCGTTCCCTCCAAAGTCTCTAAAGTTATTAAAATAGAATTGTCCTGGGCAGCCCGGGTGGCTCAGCAGTTTGGCGCTGTCCACAGTCCGGGGGATGATCCTGGAGACCCGGGATCGAGTCCTATGTTGGGCTCCCTACATGGAGCCTGCTTCTCCCTCTGCCTGTGTCTCTGCCTCTCTCTCTCTCTCTGTGTCTCTCATGGATGAATAAATAAAAAATCTTAAAAAAATAGAATTGTCCTGATTAAGTCACAGATAAACTGAACTGAGATTCACAGTTTTATCATAAGGGTAATTGGTCATAAAAAACAATAAAAAGGGGGATCCCTGGGTGGCTCAGCAGTTTGGCGCCTGCCTTTGGCTCAGGGCGTGATCCTGGAGTCCCGGGATCGAGTCCCGCGTCAGGCTCCTGGTGTGGAGCCTGCATCTCCCTCTGCCTGTGTCTCTGCTTCTCTCTCTCTCTCTCTATCATAAATAAATAAATAAATAAATCTTAAAAAAAAACAATAAAAAGTATAAACATAAAAACAGAGTACAGATGTACTGATGTCAGGAATAAGCCAAGGAAGGAAAGATATAAACTAGTACTGTGAAAACTAGAAAGAGCTGGAAAAATGCAAGATCTTATAATATGCAAATTTTTTATTTTCTACAGTTCAGGGTTCATGGAAGGCAAGCAAAAAGTGATAAATGTAAAAGGCAGGCAGCATTGGATAAAAATCACCAGATAAGGAAAAGATTATATAGTATAAAGAGCAACTGAGTTAGCCTGGTTGGAAAGTGATGACCTTGCTGACCTAAACAGAGACCACATACTGCTCCGAGCCGGCTCTGTGACCCCCCACCCCCATTCCCCCCACTTGGAGGATTTAAGAGGTTTTAAGGCAATGTTTCAGTATCATCTAAAGGATTAAAAATGGAAGTAAGGGATCCCTGGGTGGCGCAGCGGTTTGGCGCCTGCCTTTGGCCCAGGGCGCGATCCTGGAGACCCGGGATCGAATCCCACGTCGGGCTCCCGGTGCATGGAGCCTGCTTCTCCCTCTGCCTGTGTCTCTGCCTCTCTCTCTCTCTCTCTGTGACTATCATAAATAAATAAAAATTTAAAAAAATGGAAATAATACTTTACAGTTAGGAGGCACTCAAATACCTTTTGATTAATGATCTCAAGAGCAATTTCTTCTCTAGATAAGCAATCTCAAGAACGAGGAAACTTGGGGAGTTTCTACTTTCTGTGGGTGATATAGGAAGCCAAGCCAATGGGAAAAGGCTGAAATAATAATAATATATTTATGAGATATTAAATTTTGGGCACAGTAACACAAAAGTATCTCAGCAAAAAAAAAGAAATACAGACTTCTGGGTCACTATGGGGATTATTCTAGGGACAAATTTGCTTCACCTCATTAGTCCGGTGATAATGCTGGAAACATTCTTTGCCATTTTGGCTCTATCATATGTATTTAACATTAACACGAGCACATTCCATTTGTGTACTGCTATCGTACCAAATGCTATCAAATCTGGAAGGTCAACAATTAGGGATTAAATTGACACTACAAGAATACAAAGATACCTTTTAACTTCCAATCTCATTTCAATTCGGAAATTCTCAATTTTGCTTCAGAGGCCGCTCCCCGGCCATCTTCCCTCGCTGGCTGACATGTCAAAAGGGGCTCCTGCTGTTCCCATTGGCACTGAAAATACAAAGCTTAATAAGCTGCACATTCAGGGGTCACAAAAGTGAATACACAGCCTACATACACAAAATCAACACACATGACCACATGTCATTCCTCTGCTGGCAGAGGACAGAGACTACTTCATTACGTATCTCCCACTGGCATTCAAGAAGTGCAAGATCTGTATAAGCTGGGAGGCAACAGAATGCAACCAGGGGTCACGGTTACTGTTTTCTTTTGTATGTCTTCTAATCCCCATCAGGCCAACTATTACTTACAAGTTATGTTCTCGTGCTGGCCATTGAAGCATTATCTGTCAACTCTAGAGCCACTCTGCTTGACTCCACACTTGTGGGGCTTGGATCTGGGGCTTGGACTGTGCAGACTGCCAGCTGGTGCTGCCCTAAGGGGAGTTAACGGTTTTCTTTAACACACACCCACATCACACACATACATGTACAGAGAGACATACCACACGTACAACCATGCATACATACCACACACATGGGCACCAGATATGCTTAAACTGTCACTCAATAATACATATTAACAAAAACCAGAACAACTTTTTTTTAATTCAGAATTTTAATTATGTACATAAATAGCAACATGAGAACCAGGAGTTCTAATGCTGGACATTATCTCTAGGTGAAAGGATTTCCGATTAGTCCACTGGTAGTATGGTATCACCCAAGATAACAAAGAAGCCTGGTATAATTTTTCCTGAAGAAGAAAGCCAATTTACTACATTCAGTACTGACTTCTCTGCCATTTTTCTGTAGAAAATGCATGGAGTTTCCAATGTTTACCTATAACTAAAAGAAAAAGAAAACCATAAGTAAATTGCCAGGAAAAAAAAGACTTTAAAATTTGGCTTTTTGAAAATTCACTAGGGTTAAATTGAGAAACCATATCAGATATTTACATTACCATTATATGACCATGAGGATCATAATGAGCCATAAAAAAACTTATTTCCATTTTACAGACACTTAAACTACAAAGCAGAAAGGTTTTGTGTTTCATCCAAAGTACATTCAGATTCTCAACTGGCTATGTACCTGAGCATAATTAAACAGATGGATGGATGAATAAATAAAAAATAAATGCTTAAATGGCACAGCACACACCACATGTCTCCCCTTCTGAAAAACCAAACAACTACATTTCCGTCCATCTGCTGAAGGAGAACGTGATTATATCTCCGTCTGTCTGACGTATGTATACCTTTCTTCATATCATCCCATTATTCTTCTCTGGAATGCAACACACATCATCCAAAGACACATCAAAGACAAACTGATTATTTTTTCCTGCCCTGCCCCCTAACAAACTGATTCTTCTTCAGATTGCTTTTTTCCCCTAATACGTAAGTAATCTACTTAGCAGTTAGAGATTTTAGAGATATATTTTTAGACATAAATATATCTTCTATTTTTTTAAAGATTTTTATTTTATTTATTCATGAAAGACACAGGGAGAGACAGAGAGAGAGAGAGAGAGAGAGAGAGAGAGAGAGTCAGAGATATAGGCAGAGGGAGAAGCAGGCTCCACGCGGGGAGCCCGATGTGGGACTCGATCCCGTGGACTCCAAGATCACGCCCTGGGCCAAAGGCAGGAGCTAAACCGCTGAGCCACCCAGGGATTCCCAAATATATCTTTTAATATAAAACCAAACCTTAAGTTAAACATATACACCTCTAGCTTACCTTTTCCATCTCAGTTTATTGATCTGTTTTGGACTTATCTAAGAATCCAATACATTTACTGAATTGTTAAAACTGCAAAATGGAAATGACCAAATTGATAAGGATTCAATAGGCCATGGTAGTCCATATTAGGAAGTTATTAAGCAGCTAAGAGGAGGAATGAGATAGATCTCTAAATACTATGAGAAAAAGCAGCACATAATATATTAAGTGAAAAAAGGCAAGTTACTTCATTTGTTCAACACAGCTAAACATAGCACTGTCTATGAAGTATCCTTACCAAAACTAAACCTAAATCTGATGGAGCCTTCAGATCTATCATCTTATGGGAAATGCAGAGAAGAGAAGAACCAAGAGATAAACAGAATGACACTAAATGGATGCCCTCAGCCAGCCAGAATATGGGATCTTCTAATGAATAGGCCTGTTTTTCAAAAAAAATAATGACAGGGGGGAAATGAAGGAGAAGGAACTATTACAGTTTATTTTTTTAAGATTTTATTTATTTACTCATGAGAGACAGAGAGAGAGAGATGCAGAGACATAGGCAGAGGGAGAAGCAGGCTCCATGCAGGGAGCCCAACATGGGACTCGATCCCGGGTCTCCAGGATCACACCTTGGGCTGGAGGTGGTGCTAAACCACTGAGCCACCTGGGCTGCCCCACTGTTACAGTTTAAAAGGGACTTCAGAGACCTTCGGTCAACTGTAATGGGTAGATCTTGTTTGGATCCAGATTCAAATAAACCAAGTGCAAAAAGACAATTAGGGAAATCTGCATACTACCTGAATATGAAATATTAAACAATTAGTGTTAATTTCTTTAGGTGTGATAATAAAATTGTGATACGTTCCTTCATGGAGGTTTCAGTGTACTTGCAAAACAATTCAAGAAATATGAGCTCATTCTGTCAAAAAAACAAAAGCAGGTATGGATGTGCACACATTTATTTACATAGAGAAAAAAAGTCAAATGGTATGCCAAACTATTACTAGAAATTAACCATGGAAAAGGAATAGAGGATAAGACAAATTTTTAAAATATTTATCTAAGAAAATTTTTTTCTTAAAGATTTTATTATTTATTTGAGAGAGAGAGAGAGAGAGCGCATAAGTAGGGGGAGGGGCAAAGCAGACTCCCTGCTGAGCAGGGAGCTGGACTTGGGGCTCAATCCCAGGACCCTGAGATCATGACTTGAGCCAAAGTGAGACACTTAACCAACTGAGCCACCCAGGCACCCGTAAACAAATTTCTTTACAACAAATATGTATCACTTTTATAGATGAAAACTCCATCTCCAATAGAGAAATAAAAATTAATCAAAAAATCAAAGTTGTGCATACAGTAAGCTGAAGTCTGGCCCAGAGTATTTTGGAAAGATGAAAGAGATATTTAAGTAGTTTCCCTATATTCCAAGTTTCATGTTTCCTGAAGAGAAACATAATATATTCAATGTCAAGTTTCTGGAGGACATATGTTGTTTCCTGGCTGCTCGTGTTCTAGTCTCTCTTCCAATAGCAGATCCATCCAGTGCACATCTGGCCCTGCTCTCCAGAGATGCTGAGGATTCTTGGGTGGGGCTTAGGCCTCTTTTAACAAGCTCCTGCGGTAATTTGTTTGTATAATAAAATTTGGGAAGTACAACTTGGGGTTACCATATGAAGGGCTGTGATGTGAAAGAGGATCTGTGTTTGTTTTCTGTGACCTCTACGGCAGGATCAGAACCACTGCACAGGAGTTACAAAAAGACATATTTTTGCTTAGTGTAGCAAAGTGATTAGTAACACTTACTGATTCCGAAAAATCAGAAGCATCCCAAGATGGCTGCCCTGTGGGGTGAGCTGCCTATCAGTGAAGATGAAAGGTGAGACCACACAGGGCTACAGGGTATTTATGCTTGAGGCTTGCTAGGGGGCCAGATGACCCCTCTCAAATTCTAAGAGTATATGACTCTGGATCTCTAAAAATATGGAGAAAGCTTGAAAAAGAAAGACTTCACAACTGAGTGCTTTCATGGACTGTAAATAGCAGTCATGATTTATAATAAATATAGTGGTGATTTAAAAAAAAGACTATAAAAGAAAATTCATATTTGCTGCAGAAAATTTTAAAACATAGGACGTTACATAGAAGAAAAACTATTTAAAAAATCCATAATTCTACCATCCCAAGATATATACTTAAATTTTTTGTTGTATTTCCTGGTCTTTATCCTCTCTAAAAACGTATCATACTACCTTGTTTTTTTCATTTAACAAGTTTCCATGCAATTAAGTATTACTGAAACATAATAACATTCTTCTTCATGGATGTACCAGAATTAAGCCACTTTTTAAGAAGATTTTTATTTATTTATTCATAAGAGACAGAGAGAGAGAGAGAGATGCAGAGACACAGGCAGAGGGAGAAGCAGGCTCCATGCAAGGAGCCCAATATGGGGCTTGAACCCGGGAATCTGGAATCACGCCCTAGGACAAAGACAGGCGCTCAATCACTGAGCTACTCAGGCGTCCCAAATTAAGTCACTTTCGGCAGCTAAATATTTAGATTGTTTCCAAACTCAATATAATCTTATATAATGAAGAAATCACAAGTGCCATTATATAATTTTTAATATATATAAAAACCAATATTAATATAACTAGGGTTTTGTACTTAGCTGGTACTCATGAGTAAATATTGAATAAATGAATGAAAATAGTGAATTGAGTGTGAGAAGGAATAATACTGATTTTTCTGACTTCATCTGGTATCCTAAATTTCTCTAGCCTCAGGTTACTCAATTTTTAAAGAAAGAATAATTATACCTATGAATTCCCTATGGCACTTATAATAATATTTCTATATAATCTTGAGCTTCTCTACAACCATCATTCATTCAATAAATGTTTATTTAATGACTATCAGATGAATACAAGGGTACCTACTATAGTAAAGTGCTATTTGAAAAAAAAACATAAACCTAAGAAATAATGACACTTTTCAATTGTTTGAAACAGTTTTGTAGACAAATCCCAACTGCCAAGTTCTAGCTTGTCTAAAAAAAAATAAAAACAAAAAACCCAGGTGCTTAAGAATGAACACAAACAAGTGAAGGCACTTAAGTCCACAAATTAAGGATGGAATGAAACATCATCCCAGCCCTTTTATGTATCTACATGAGGCTGAAACTGATATAATTAATTAAGTTAAATTAAGGACAAGTCATTTCAGCTGATGCTAACAATACTAAAAATGACTATAGCGTTCTCTTGTTCTTTACCTGATTAAAATGGGCAGAGCATGGAGGATTCTACTTATTTCCAGGTGAATTCTTCACATTTCCTGGCTTGTAAGACAAAAAGTAAGAATATTAATACGGTTTAAAAAGGAAATAGTGAAACTTCTAAAGAAAGAGTGGAATGTCTCAAAGTGCCCATCTTTAGTATTTGGCTGAATACAACATTAAATATTCTTATAATGCAACCTGACCTACTTCTTAGTTAACTGAAGGAATTACTAGGGTTCCCTGAGGGCTCCACTGTAGACAGTGACTTAGGCTTGGAGTAGAGCTGGGACTAAAGCTTCATTAATCCTCACCACAGAGAACAGCTGATTCTATAAAAAAATCAACAGTGAAAAGATCTCTTTACTATTTCATGCTGCTACCATTGTTCAAGTATAAAAAAATCAAGAATAAAGCTGTTCTGTGTGCATCATCCACCATAGGGGTCAAATCACAAAACACGTTTACAATGAAAGTGGTTATAATTGGACCACACCCATTCCACCTGGCCACATCTGGGAATGTATAATTAGGTCATGTCATCTACCAGAAGTGATGTAGGAAAGTTTCTAGTAGGAAAATTACATGCGCCAGATGTTTAAGGCTTTACTTCCTATATGTTTTCAATACTCTGCGAAAACATGTTGGTAAGAACTGATATCCACCATGGACGTGAACGCTCATGACATGGCAACTGCAAACAGTAGGCTGCAAGTGAGTGGTCAATGGGGCTGGAATTCTGGAGTCTAGACTGGGCGCAGATTCTCTTGGTGGCCTTCTCGCAATTATCCATGGGTGAAGGAGCAGGGGGAGTGAGAAAGCAAAAATACATAACTAACCCCATAATTTCAGAGCATGGTTTCTAAGCAACTCCAGGCTTACTGAAGTGATTGAAAACTGGTCTCTCAACACAGTGATCATATATCCCGGCTTGCCAAGTTATACTGGTTTATACCCACTGTCCTAGCATAATTAATAGCACCCCCCCCTTCACTTTCAAGCCTATCCTGACTTGGATGATAAATTATATGGTTACCCTGTCTACAGACCACATCCATTTGATGATGAACTTCTGGGCAACAAGGCCTTATGTATTACTTGGTGGATCATCATACAACACCCATGTCTTATTGCTCTGAACAGAGCTCTACAGAACTCAGTACTGTGTGCCTTGCTGTATTCTTTGAGAGCCACAATCACACAAACACAAACACACACCCAGAGGCCTTCTTGCTGTTGCTTTTCCAACCTGCCAAGCTCTTTCCTAGGATGAGAACTTTGCAAAATGTATCTCTTGACCTAGATTGGTCAATCTCAATTTCTGCCTAGCTAAATGTTATTCATCCTCTAGATCAAGGCTGTCACATGTCCTTCAATTTACATGAGAACCTTTTATTCACATTCACAGCATCATATGCTTCCTGATTTGTATAATTCTTCCATTCATTTACTAATACATAAGTTGAATCATTTACTAATATATAGGCTTCATGAGGGCACAATATTCCTAGGACCTCCTAGCACATGGTATTTAAACATTTGTTGAATAAACAAATTAAATGCAGTACAACCTAGAGATCTGATGAGGTTAAAAAAATGTTTGGGTATGTAATTAATGAAGAAAAGAAATAAAAAAAAAAGAGGCTTCATTTACGAAGCTAAGTGAGATAACCACGTGGCAGTGGGGTCTGTCATAAAAACCATGGAGTTCTCTACCTAGTTAAATATATTTTAGGTGCGAACTACCTTATGTAATGCTTGCCAAGTACTTCTAGTGATAGTCTTATATATTCTACTATCTATACTTGCCAGCATCTCAATCTCAAAAATATAATTCATAAGTTTTTTTATCTTTTGGACATTAAGAAAATGAGCACATGAAATATTCTGGTTGAGGAAAACAACTCTGTTGCTAGGAAATTTTTCTTGTTTGGTTATGTATCACTTATAGTATAACAAAACATGACAGTCAAATATCTCACTAAAGAAATATTGAGCCCATCCACCCTATCACAAATCAGATCTCTCTTGGCATAAACTGACATGATCTCAGAAAAAAAATAACATTCTCCAACTTCAAAAGACAGATTGTGATTTAGTACAAGCCAGAAATTAATTTTTTTGCATTTTTCAGACAGCTGTATTTGAAATATTTTATAACTGATTCTCCTTATAATTTAATTTTGATACCTATCAGGTTTCATTGGTTTTTTTAAGATTTATTTATTTAGGGGTGCCCTGGTAGGGCGCCTGTTCTCAGATTTATTTATTTTAGAGAGAGACCACACACATGACTGGGGGGGGTGGAGAGGGAGAGAATCTTAAGCAGACTCCCCACTGAGTGCAGAGTCTGACACAGGGCTCAATCCCAGGGCCCTGAGACCATGACCTGAGACAAAATCAAGAGTCCGAAGCTCAATTGACTAAGCCACTGAGGTGCCCAGGTTTCATAATTTTTAAGCAATTATTATATTTTATTTAACCCAACATATCTAAAATACTATTATTTTAACATATCAGTATAAAAATGAGATAGTTTACATTCTTTTTATTTGTACCATGTCTTCTAAATTTGCTGTGAATTTATACTTACAGCACACACCTCAATTCACACTAGCTATACTTCCAGTCCTCAATAGCTTGTGGCTGCCATATTGGACTATATAGAGCTAGAGGAATAAGCTAAATAGCACTGTTATGGTTAGTTTGATGTGTCAACTTGGCTAGGCTAGAAAAGAAAATGTATTTCCTTTCCACATCCATGAACATGAATGATCATTTCTATTAGCAAAATCAAAACATTTGTTTTAGTCTAAACATTTATTCCTAATTAGTATGCACTGCCATGTAAAGAGGGATTTCTGGACAAATCTCTGAGGTATAGCATCCCACTGAAATGTCTGAGCCCCTCACTAGTTGATTATTTTAATTACTTAACTTCCCCAAATGCAGTTTCCTCATTTGTAAAATGGAGATAATAACAGAACCTGCCTCAGAGACTTTTCGTGAACAAAGAGTTTAGTACCCAGGGCCAAGCTCACAGCAAGTGCTCGATAAACATTACTTATCCTATGTAAAAAGTCACTTAACTTTTTGACGAGGAAACAAAAGGTACAGATAAACAATCTGTTAAAGACCCCAGTGAAATCCCAGTTCACTGATACCATCAGCAGAATACTGCCTCCCCCAAAGATGTCTGCATCCTAATCCTGGAAACTGTGACTCTGTTACTTTACCTGGCAAAGGAGAGTTTATGTGGCATGGGGATTTGGGTTGGTAATCAGCTGACTTTCCAACAGGGAGATTAGTTTGGATTGTTACATGGGTTCCTATAGTCAAAGAGGGAGGCAGAAGACAGGGGCAGAGAAATGGGACATGAAAAGAATTTAACTTGCAGTGGCCGGCTTTGAAGATGGAGGAAGAGGGCTGTGAGCCAAGGAAAGCTGCAGCCTCTAGAAGCTAGGAACAGCCCTCCACTGGCAGCCAGCAAAACAGACCTTGACCCTACAACCACAGGAACTGAAATGAATTCTGTCAACAACCTGCATGAGGGGGGAAATGGATTCTCCCCTGGAGCCGCCAGAAAGGAATGCAGCCTTGCTGACACCTTGATTTAGCGCCAGACTTCTGACCTACTGAGTCTAAGATAATATAAATTTGTATTACTTTCAGCCACTAAATTTGTGGTCATTTGTTATGGCAGGATAGGAGACTAAAACACGGGGTGGGGGGGGGCAGGACTCTTGACTAATGGATATAAGCCCTATGGTTCCATTTCCCATCAGAGGATGTTATCTTCTCAAGCAGAAGCAAAACTGTGCAGTGTCCTGTGACATCTGTCATGGCTCTTGTGTGCTAGGGTCTGTCCATTTTATAAGTTTCTTACAAGGATAAACTCATTTAGTCCTCAAAGCAGCCCCTGAGGTCCTACTCGCATTTCCCAGAGTGCCAGAGCAATTTCCCAAGGTTTCATGGTTTGTAAGAAGTGGGGACGGGGCGGGGTGGGGCGGAGCCTGGAGCACTCATTCCAGAGTCCAGTCTCTTGGCCATCAGGCTATGCTGCATTCTGCTTGGTCCACCTTTTCTGATACGAAAGCTTTATGCCTTTCAAAAAAGGAGATGCTCCCCACTGCCCCACTGCCCAGAATTTTTAACTTTTTATTTTGCTAAGTAATGATGTTAAAAAAAAAAAAGAAAAATCATTGCCCAGGACCTCGATTTTTTAAACAGCCAAAACTGGAAAGGGCACGAATTCAGAACAAATTTAGCTTTATGGAAAACCCACCACATTGTCCTTATGTTTATTTTTATTTTTTTGGGTTAAGAACACTTAATATGAGATTTACTCTCCTGACAAATTTTTAAGTGTATGCTTTACAGTACTATTGACTTACAGGCACTATGCTGTACAGCAGATCTCTAGAACACATTCATCTTCCATGACTGAGACTTTATACCCATTGTACAGGAACTCCCCAATCCCCTTCCCTGTAGCCCCTGGCAACCAGCATTCCTCTTTCTGTTCCTATGACTTTGACTCTGTCAGATACTTCATATAAGGTGAATTATGCAGTATTTCTCCATTTGTGATAGAAATATCCGAGAGGATCACTTTGAAACCACGTAACTTATGGAGAGCTAAACTTGAGTGTGTTTAGCAAGCTGAGGAATTTGGAATGGAGGAAGAGAAAGCAGGGCATATTTACTCAGGGTGGTGGCTGCTGCTTCCCTTTCATTTTCCTGCTGAGCCAGCAGGGGCCTGCACACAACTATTAAAAGCCCAGCTTTAGAAGTTCTGCTCAGTTTTCACGTTAGTAACAGGTTTATATTTCTTCATGGATTTTCTTTCCCTTTAAAGACTTATTAAGATTTTGCTTTTTAGTTATTGTTGGCCTTTAAGAGTCATTCTGCAATTCTTTCAATAGTAACTTGTTATATTTTTTTAAAACCTAGTGAAAACTAAACATGCCATTTACCGAGACACTGCTGTGTTTGGCTAATTATAGGACAACTCCAAAAGAGCCATCTGTAACCCTGGGGCCCCACGCCCACAACTGGCTTCCATCTCAGATACTCCAATGTTGGGCTGATACTATTGTGAAAGGGTTTCAGATTAGCAATGGACAATCAGTAAATAGTTTCAGGCTTTTATTAAGCTCCTAGACTCAGAGTGAAAACCATAATGGAAAAAAATCAATAAAACCAACTAAATTAAGAACTTCTGATGGTCAAAAGACACCCAAACTGAAAAGAAGCCATCTGCCAACACATGATGAACAATATTAGCATCTAGGAAAAAAATAAAGAACCTTTATAAATTATTAAGGAACGAACAAATTACTCATGCAAAAAATGGCCAAAAAACATGAGTAGGCGTTTCAAGGAGGAGAAACCAATAAACACGTGAAAAGATGTTCAACCTCATTAGTGATCAAGGAAATATACATTACAACTACAATGAGAAATTCTGAGACCATTGTGACATGCTAGATAGTGAGGAAACTATCATATTTAGGTCATGTCAAAAGGACTCAAAGCCAACTTCTATCAGCCAAAGTGTGACAATCTGAATTTTAATAAGGAGTAAGAATCATGAAACATTCAAATCCAAATATATATAAATCTACAAATTCATAGCTATATTTAAAAAACTAACTAGTGACCTTCTGAGGATGAGAGGGAACCAATCCATTATTTTGAAAACTGGATACATAGGAGAAAAAATAAAGCATCTATCCTGTCTCTCCTCTAACTGAATGAGTAAATAGTAGATGAGGGGAAGTGGTTCCTTATTAAAGTATTCCAGGTAATATGTGAAAAATGACATGACAGAGGTCAGTGAATTAATGGATCTGGGCACTGGGCATCAATAACCACTAACCCCAAAACAGCAAAGTAAAAACCAGACTTAGGTGCCTACATAGATCTACAGCCTTGCCAAAAGGATCAAACACAAACCTCATCAAACAGTCATCTGAACCCAGCTGACAATCTGCAGGAAATGCAGAGAAGAGAGGAACATGGTCAACTGCATCTTAAGTGTGCCATCAGCAAAGCTCAAACTAACAGAAAGTCTCTAGGTCCAATATGCTGGGTTCTTTTAACAAATACATTGTAAGGAAAATAAAAAGCTAGAAGAAACTGTAGATTAAAAGTGACTTAAAAAGGGTGAAGGGAGACTTAAAAGGTATCTAAAGTCAGAAATAATAAGAGGAAAAACTCAAGTGACAGGGATAAATACTTGGGTGATAAAACCATAAAGAAAAATAAGAAGGCTATTACTATAGAAGTCAGGGTAGTAGGTAATTTTGGATGGAGGGAGAGAACTGTAATTGGAGTAGGCTACATGGAACGGGTTCTGGGAAGGCTGGCAAAATTCTGTTTTTGTCCTTAGATGATGGTCATGAAGGAGTTTGCCTTATTCTAATTCATTAACTATAAAAAAATGAATTAAGAACTGGGGAAACCTGAATATGGACTGCATACAAGGTAATGTTTATATAAACAAGGAAATGTTACTTTTCCCTGATGTGATAATGGTATTGCGATAATAGTGTCTGCATTCTTTGGAAATACATGCTGAATTGCCGATGTGTAGAAAGCACAATGATGCCTACAACTAAGTCTCACATAGTTCAGAAAAAGAAAATACACGTGTGTGTAAGCACCCACACGTGTAAAATAAGGCAAAGCAAATGTAGAAAATGTTAACTGGTGAATCCAAGTGAAAAGGATAGTAATTATGTACTATTTCTGCAACTTTCTGTAGTTTTGAAATTTTTTCAAAATAAAAATTGAAGAATAAAGCAAAACCACACACACACACACACACACACACACACACACACACACACCTCATAGTGAAAAACTATTTTAAAGCTACCAGAATGGCAAAATTAGAAATAACCACTTATTAAGTAAGACTATTTAACGTCACCTAGTAAAACTGATGTGCAGACCCTATGAACCAGGGATCCTGCCCTAGGAACACTCTTAATAAAACAACTAGTCATCAACATGGCTATTTTCCCACAAAGGAATATTTTATAGGAGTGAAAAGGAATCAACCATAGACATATGTGGCCCATAAACATGTTAACAGGACAAAATGAGTTACAGAATAGTACAGATAGAAAGACTCTATCTAGATAAAAATCTTTATATGTGTATTTGATACGTTTATTTATATTTTCAAGACAAAAACCAGGCAAGCTCAACTACAATGTTTTAGAAGAACAAGGAAATGAAAAACTAAACTCTGGACAGTAGTTCCCTCTGGGGAGACAGAGGCAGGAGGAGGAGGGCATGAAGAACTTGGAAGGCACTGGTAATTTCCTATCTTTTATTTTTTATTTTTTTTTAATTTTTATTTATTTATGAGAGAGAGAGAGAGAGAGAGAGAGAGAGAGAGGCAGAGACATAGGCAGAGGGAGAAGCAGGCTCCATGCACCGGGAGCCCGACGTGGGATTCGATCCCGGGTCTCCAGGATTGCGCCCTGGGCCAAAGACAGGCGCTAAACCGCTGCGCCACCCAGGGATCCCCAATTTCCTATCTTTTAAAGGTGGATGGATGATTGTATATATGTGGTCATTTTTTTTTTAATTTTTTATTTATTTATGATAGGCACACAGAGAGAGAGAGAGAGAGGCAGAGACACAGGCAGAGGGAGAAGCAGGCTCCATGCACTGGAAGCCCGACGTGGGATTCGATCCCGGGTCTCCAGGATCGCGCCCTGGGCCAAAGGTAGGCGCCAAACCGCTGCGCCACCCAGGGATCCCATATGTGGTCATTATACTGTTGGATTTTAAACTCTGCTTCTGTGTGTTTGTCTATAAACAGAGGTTTTGTTAAGATTTTTTTTAAGTAATCTCTATAGACACCCAATGTAGGGCTCAAGCTTACAATCCTGAGATCAAGAGTCGCATGCTCCACAACTGAGCAAGTGGGGTGCCCCTGTAAACAGAGTTTAAAATCCAACAGATATCTTCTATCTGAAAAAACAAACAAACCCTAGACCACACTAGGCTGACAAGATTTCTGGACACACCCAGCATTGCTTCACAGTTCTGACAAAGAGTTCATTTTAGCTGAAGCAGATAAATTTCTCTTAACTGACCAAAGACAATGACAGAACTGAAAGACTACCTCATCCGAACTTTATTGGTCGAAGACTCAGTGCAAACAAACATTTAGTGTTAATTCCTAAAAGGGAAAAGGAATGTGGCAGAGCAGAAAAATGCCACTGGCTTATTTAGGGTTTTTGAGAGTACTACAGCTCCACAGAGCAAATAATATAATTGAGAACTGAGCCATCATTCATACCATTGAAAATTTCAGAGCCCTGTTTTAAACACGATGTCCACAATTTCCTTTTGACTATTTAGAAACAAAAGCACATACATTTGTTAGATCACTACAGTGATAACTACGAACCACCATGAGTTAGACTGCATCTAATTGAGACTGCTAATTTCAAGCCTGACTTGAAAACCAATTTCCAAATAAGCTAAGAAACAAACAAAAATCTCAATCATGAAGTGTCCTGTCCCCCAGGTCTCCTCAGAGACAGTTCCTGGGCCCCAAAGGATTCCTGTTCCAGGGTAACTTAAATCTTTGCTCTCATTAATAAAACAAAACAAAAACCACTGAAACCCACAAAATTCAACAAGAAGGGGGAAGAGCGATCAATAAAAAACAATGGCATTTCACTATCAAATAATTCCTGAAATCTAAGTATATCAAAATTTGATTAGCGCTTTCTGTTGTTCTTCATTTAAAACTTGTGCTAAAGGTTTAAGTAGTCAACATCAATTTTATTACCTCCACCAAGAACACACAACCATCAGGAAGATTGTGCTTTCACAGTTAACAAATGAAAAACATTACATTCTCAGTGACTGAAGAGGACAAGGGTGCAGAAGACTAATGAAAAAAACTGCAGGCCAACCATGAGCTAATTAGACATCTTTACTATCTCACTCCCCAAAGACTCACATATAAATGTGAGTAGCTTTAATATCCAATGTTTTCAAATTACCATAAAATGCTACCCTGTTTAACTTACATCCCAACCACAGTCCTGTTGCTTCTGCCCTGGGCTGAAGTAGAGAAAGCTATTTCCAAGCTAGACGCTATGGAGGGATTCCCTCCCTGGTTTTCATGTGCAGCGGGTCTGAGCTGCCCACGGACACCACAGCAAGCACTCAGAGGCTCCAGGGGACACCTCCCAACTGGCTTTGGTGCACATGTGTCTGTGTTACCCCCACAGTGAGCAACTGGAACTGAGGATGAGTTTCGTTTTCCATGTTTCTTTCTAGGGCTCTGTAGAGCTTTCCCGACATTCTATTTCCTTTCCCATATAAAGCTCAGTGTGGACCTAAGGAATTCTTTAAACAGGAAAGCAAGCTTCCAAAGAAAATGTCAGAGGAATGAAAACAAAACTATGAGTGTTTATTCTTTAAAGGGGATTGCCAAAGGGCGCTTGATATTAATGTCGAACTTCCTACTCAAAGCTAGCTTAAACAGGTTCCATAGAGACTAACTCCTTTAAATACCACTAACACAAAAATGAGTCTTTAAGATTTCATTGGTAGATTATTTATGTAAATAATGAGGAGGGCTTATGACTTTTTAAAAATTTTCATTTATCCATTCATGAGAGTCATACAGAGAGAGAGACAGAGACACAGACAGAGGGAGAAGCAGGCTCCTGCAGGGAGCCCGATGCGGGACCCAATCCCCAGATCTGGGATTATGCCCTGAGCCAAAGGCAGAGGCTCAACCACTGAGCCACCCAGGCATCCCTATAATTGATTCTATAATGTTACATCCAAATTCCAGTTCAAAATTCTGGATTTCAATTTTGACAGAATTCTTTATATTTTTTAAGAGTATTTTGATTTGAGATGATGAAGTCAAAATGAATTTCCTTCAATCTATAATGCAGAAGGTATGTTAAATGTAAAAACCCTAATTCTTCCTTATTGAACAGTGCCTCCAAGGGCTTGGAGGAGACATGTTGCCTTGTTCTATATTCATTCTTATCAGAGGAAAGAATGTTCCAGCAAACAGGGGCAACATTCAATTAGCTATGGGCTGCAAGAAGAGATGAAAGATGACACCTTCTTACAATTATACAACGTTCTCCCTCTGCTTCTCATCCACCAGTCAGCATAGAGAATATGGTCTGTAGCTGGTGGCTGATTCCCAACACACCACGACACATGCCCTTAAATGGGCCAAGAAGGCTAGGGGATGAAGAGATACGGTCCTGCTAAAGGAAAGGAGGAAGGCAGTAATAAGTGAAATAGCAAGAGGAGGAGACTTGGTTAGTTTTCTTGCCTGGGAACACAGTACGTTCCCTATGAATCCAATTTTGATAAAACTTTCAGATAATATGCTACACTTTGAGCACATTATAAATACAATAGAGAGAAAATTATGACCTAAGACTACAGTGGAATGCCTTTCATGGTCACCACTTATTCAGCCCTGCTGATAATAACCAAAAGCACAGAGGTTCTATTGCTCCTCCAATAAAGGCCACCAACAGAGAATCTGAACTAGAGGTGTAATGAAAAACAAAAAAAGCAAGTTCAGGCAATGGGATTATCAAGAATCTTACAAAATCCTAGAGAAACCATATATTCAAACCAAAAGGAAGATAATGAAAAAGATCTTTCTCACCTTTTGAAAGTTCTCCTTCCACAAATCTTCTACGACTATGTATCCTCGTAAACCCCAGTCATATAATTTCTCCCCACTGACCTTGAAACAAAATATAAAAGATCCATTGCTATTCCATACATGACTGGTATGAATGAGAATATTCCACTTTCCTTTTTCCTGTTTCCAAAACAACTGTATTTAAGCATGATGACCCCAGAAGCCCTGGGACATACACATTCAGGCTGTGCAACGTAAGCAAATAAAAAGATAATGAGAATCGCAGCATAAGAAGAAAACACAGTTTGGTCATGTAGTTACTGTGCAAAATAATCTGCCATAAATTATAGGTGTATAAGGAAAAAAAAAGTAGGAAGTCAACTGGTGATATGTGAAACTCCTGAAAAAGAGACATAGAAAGAAGGCTTCCGCCTATCACATCTAGCACGTCAGAGCCAACCAAGGCACATTTGCCCAGCTGAAAATCAATCATTCATTTCAAGGGCCTGGGTAAAAAATACGTGAACCTAATGAAGATGTTAGTTTTCCCAGGTCCCCCAAAACATAAAATATTCAAGTTTCTACAGGGATTTTTGCCTCTTGACCGAAGATTCTTTCTACAATATCCTGAGAGGTAGGCCCCCAGGTCAGAGAATACTTCGGAGCCAAGGAGCTCACTACTTAGTATGATATTGTAATAGCACTGCACAGTGATGGATGGTAGCTACCCTTGTGGTGAGCATGGAATAATGTAAAGACTTGTCAAAAAAAAAAAAAAAGACTTTTCAAATCACTATGTTGTACGCCTGAAACTAATGTAATATTGTGTGGCAACTATACTCACATTAAAAAAAATTTAAAAATTAGGGGCGGCCCAGGTGGCTCAGCAGTTTAGCGCCACTTGCAGCCCAGGGAGTGATCCTGGGGACCCAGGATCAAGTCCCGCGTGGGGCTCCTGGCAGGGAGCCTGCTTCTCCCTCTGCCTGTGTCTCTGCCTCTCTCTGTCATGAATAAACAAATAAAATCTTTAAAAAAAATAAAAATTAAAAAAAAAACCACTGGTCTACCTTTTGCTAGCTAACTTTAACTGTTGGAAAATTTTTTTAAGTACTGAGCTTTTTTTTTTTTTGATAATTTTATTCATTTATTTGACAGAGAGAGCACAAGCAGGGGGAGCAGGAGAGGGAGAGGCAGACTCCCCACTAAGCAGGGAGCCTGATGCAGGGCTGGATTCCAAGACCCTTTTTTCCAAGAAAAAAAAGAAAAAAAATGCTTCTAGTGGGGCACCTGGCTGGCTCAGTTGGTAGAGCATTCAACTCTTGATCTCAGGGTCATTGAGTTCAGGCCCATGTTGGGCATGGAGCCTACTTAAAAAAATGCTTCAAGTAATTTGCATTCATTGGTCCTACATATGACAAACTATGGAGTTTCCACTTCACATTTCTGAAAGCAGTTATTATTCTCTCTCATTTTTGTAATAATTCATCTATGTATGGCATTTTAGTTTACAAAGCACTTTCACATGAATTATCTCTATTCTAAATAACAACTCTGTGCAGTAAGTACATAAAATTATAAGGAAATATTCAGAGGCTAAGTGACTAATCTAACTAAGGTCATGGTGCTAGTAAATCCAGTGGTCATTGCAAGACACTGGTTTCTTACAATTTATATTCTTCCAGTTGTTCTGTTCTTAAAATATATGATTCTCAGACTCACTGGGAGACATAGCAAGCATTTACCACATATATGACACTACTCTTGGTGCTTTAAATTTGAGTGGAAAACAACATTTGTCAGGTTTTTTTACAATACTTCTCTCCAAACATGACTGAACAAAAAACAATGTGAGCAATTAAGTGGCTGGTCCAAGGTCAGGGTATTCCTTAAAAAAAATTAAAACTGTGAAATAGGAACTAAATGACACTAAAACAGTAACAGAAAATCTCTTTTAATCACTGGTGTCTCTTTTGTTTTACTGTAGCAAAATATACATACAATTTACCATTTCATCCATTTTGAGGTGTACAATTCAGTGGCATTAAATACATTCACAGTGTTTTGAAACCATCACCACTATCCATTTCCAGAACTTTCTCATCATCCCAAACAGATCACTAATGTTTTATATCTAGTGAAAATAAAGTTAATTGTTGTGTTCTGGCTTACTCTGAATACAAAATAAAAGACAAAATTCCTTCCCACTGACTTTAAAAATAAATTAGAATACAACTCATAGTTGCGTCCTACTATCTTGGCTGTGAATACAAAAGATCTTTTGCAACATATGCTGTGGAATATAAATAAAAAAGACCTCTCTACTCAGGGGGCAGCCACATATGCTTCTCAACCAGCAGCTAAGCCCACTCTCCACACCCTACCCATTTACTGTTTAAACCACAACACACTGAGATGATGTATGATTATGTTTATGATCCAGGGCAGGCAGACGTGATTCACTGTTCCTGAGCTGGGGCTGAAGCAGGCAGAGGGATATTAACTGTCTGCCTCCAGGACTGTTATAAACAATGTCAAGCCCATGCTATAAAGATCTTACTGGCATTTGCTAACCAAAGCCACCAATTTCTCACAGCTGGAGCCATTGGCCTCCCACATACAATGGCAGTGCAATCTAGGAATCCAGACTCAATCCTGTCCTAAGCGCTCCAGGGAGCTCAGCATTGGATCAGTCTGGCTCAGAGCCCCGAGGGCCCAACTCCAGTGACGGCACTGCTGCTGCTCCTCCTGGGACCAAGCCTCCGCGTGACAGAGTACCTCCAGTGACTGGGTCCATGTCTCCATATGCTGTCTAGGACTTCAAAACCTAGAGCTTGCCTTGTCCTTGCCAATTTTCCATGGCACTCTGTGTCTAGAGTTGCACTAAGTCCAGACACCACTGCCCTAAGGAAGTCTAGTCTATGTCAGTGGTTCTCAAACATCAAGGACATCTGAATCCCCTGGAGGGCTGGCCAAGACACAGATCACTAGCCCTAATCCTCAGAATGTCTGAGTTAGTCAGGCCGAGCTAGGGCCTGAGAAATGTGCATTTCTAACAAGCCAAGTGATCCTGATGTTGCTGGGCTAGGGACCAGATTTTGCGAACAGTTGGTCACATGAATTGTGTCCCTGGAAATGCACATGTTGAAGTCCTAACTCATAGTATGACTGTATTTGGAGATAGGGCCTTTAAAGTAGTAATTAAGGTTACATGAGGTGATAAGAATAGGGCTCTAATCCAATATGACTGGTGTCATCATAAGATGAGGACGAGACCCCAGGGATGTCCACACATAGTGGAAAGTTGGTCACCTACAAGCCAAGGAGAGAAGCCTTAGGAGAAACCAACCATACTTACACCTTGATCTTGGACTTCCAGCCTCCAGAACGATGAGAAAATATATTTCTGATGTTCAAGACACTAAGTCTGTGGTATTTTGTTACAGAACTTTGAGCAGACTAAATCATTGCTTGACCCATCTTGCCTGCCAACTCTGTTCTCTGAATTGACAGGATGCCATCAAGCTGAGGCCTGAGGGGAAAGAAAGGAGCAGCCAACTGAGAGCCCTGAGAGGGGCATTCCCAGCAGAGAGGACCATACTCCTTGAAGGCCCCAGCAAGGAAAGTGAGGCTGGGACCAGGACCAGGGAGAAGGTGCAGAGGGCCAGGGCACAGGCCTACGCCTGCAACTCCAAGGAGGACTAGGTACATTCCAAATGGAAAATGACCCGTTCTAACCATCAGCATTGGAGTCTGAGTCTTCATGTACTTGAGACTTCTATGTAAATGTGCCAAAAAAGTATCTTAATTTTCTTTGACTAATATTCAAATTAGTGTGCACTCTCTGAATACTGACACGATTGGAGAGAAGGCCAGAAGTGAGGCACATGGCAGAGAAAGACATTTAAATTTGTGGTGGTTAAGTACATATGCAAACAAACTTTAGCCTCATGCTATAAAAGCTGCAAAATAAAATATATTAAGCCATAAACCCAAACATGCATAAGCAAGAACAAGGGACACTCCAGCTTTCTGGGTCTAACTTACCTGGACAAATACAATGGCTTGTTGTGGATAATAAAGAGAGGCAGCTAGTCCCATGAACCCAGGTGGATACACCAGCTTCTTTATTTTTGACCCTATTAAATAAAAGGTTGTAGATACCATCAGACAATTCACTACCCTTAACATCACAGTTTGCCCTGGACACCTAACACTGAAAAAGACTAATTTTCTTTGGACCTAGATTAACAGAGAACATGCCTGATAATGTCATATGCACCAAAAAGAACCACCACACTTTCACAGCTTTTGTGAGATAAATTCACATCACTCACCCATTTAAAGTGTATACTCAATGGCTTTTGGTGTATTCACAGAGATATGCAACTAGCACTACAATCAATTTTAGAATATTTTCATCACCCCAAAAAGAAACGCCATAGCCATTAGCTGTCACCCTCCCTACTCCCCCATTCTGGCATCCCTGGGGAACCACTAATGTACTTTCTGTGTCTACAGATTTGCCTACTCTGGAAATTTCACATAAATGTAGTTACATAATATGTGGTCCTTGGGGATGGGCTTCTTTCATCAGCACAATGTTTTCAAGAGAACCAACACTTGTAAGGGAGCAAAAACAAAGAATGTTTTGAAAAGAAGCACACGGCTGGTTTCTAAAGTTTATGTTCTTTTAGAGTAAACTGGCTTCCTCTTTAAGTACTCAACCCAAGCACTGCTCTCCTCTCCTTTCTAATACCCCATAAAAATAACAGTAAAAGGATAAAATACAGGTAATAAACCCAAGACCAAGAGGAAACGAGTGGAGGGGCCATGGGGAGAAAGAAGTCTCATCCAATTTACAGAAAGTGGAGAGCGGACAGAAGCAAGAAGACACATGGCTTTTAGGTCCAGATGAGGGGCTGCAGGGAAGGAGGGAGCAGAATGGCCCTGGCAGCCCAGAGACAGCAGGTGCTGTGGAGACCTGAGGGCAGCCACAGATCAAGGTGAGTGGAGGCGGGGAAACAGGAGGACTACCAACATGCAAATTCAAGTCCTGTGCAGAGCCTAGGTGATTTTCTCCTTCTTCTGTGCTATCTTAGTGCAAAACTGCCTGTGGCTAGGCAGTCTATCCAGCCAGAATTTTACAAAGGTGGACAAGTGTCTCTAAAGAGGGGCGCCTGGGGGGCTCAGTCAGTTAAGCATCAGACTCTTGAGCTCAGCTCAGGTGTTAATCTCAGGGTGAGTTCAAGCCCTGCATTGGGCTCCACACTGGGCATGGAGTCTACTTTAAAAAAAAAGAAAAGGGAGTATCTCTAAAGAAATGTGATCAATTTTCTGCTGAGAACCAAAACAGCTGGTGTGTGTGGTGCGAATGTTACTACTGAAGAACAGAACTTTCCTCGCACAGAGCCCCGACTGTAGGCACCTTCCATGTAAAGTCAGTTTCTTTTCAGCTCACCCTGAGGTAGAACCTGCTGGCCAGTAAGCCCCACCTGTACACAAAAAGATCCTATTAGCATTTCAATCACCTTGCTCTTAAACATGACTGTACAACCAAGGATCACTAGTCATTTGAGGAAAGCCTACAACATAAAAGAGGAGATAAAGACAAGCAAGAAAGGGGGAAAAATGACCCTACAGGAAACAAAAGAACTTAAAAACAAAACTATACCTGTTATTAAGTATCACTGAATAAATCCAAGAAGCTACTACCTTAAAAGAAAAAAAAAATGTTCTATGAAAAAGGAACAATCAAAGAACAAGAAAGAGCTACTTGGAAATGACAAAAGCAAAACAAATCAAAAGGAATACAACAAAATTATCAGGAAAATAAAAGAGACATATTAGGATTGCTTAAACAGCCCCATTGCTAATTAACAGTTCAGGAAGGAAAAAGAATAAGAGTAAATTGTCCAGGAAATACAAAACAGATCATCTTCCTACAGCTGAGGGCTGCAGGCCACCAAGATGCTCAACCAGGAATGAGATGTCAATGTGTTAGTCACAATACCCTGGAAGTCCAGAACACTGAAGATTAGAAGATCCTCAAAGCTTCTGGGGGGATGATGGAAAGGAATGAATCACTTCAGAAGGAACAAGCATCCAGACTGGCTGCTGACACTCACATCTGCAATGCCAGATGCTAGAAGACATGGACTTCAAAGTTTGGATGGAAAACAAATTCTATATCCAACCAACTTGATATGAAGGTAGAAAGTAATTTTCAGATTTGCAAGGATTTGAAAGTTTCCTTCTGACATGGGCTTTTTTTGAAAGTGACTTGAGCATGTAGTTCAACAACATGGCAGAGCAAACCAAGGAGAAGATGACATGGAACCCAAGGGAATCAAACCCAAGAGAGTATAGAGTCCTGTCTCAAGACCACAGAAGTATTGAGCCTCCATCCAGATAGCAAGAGGATGTATGAAAGAGGGCTTTAACTACCTCCATTTTGACCTCAGTCTGCACTTTGCAAAATTTTTAAAGATTTTATTTTTAAGTAATCTCTACACCCAATGTGGGGCTTGAACTACAGCTCTGAGATCCAGAGTCACATGCTCTAAAGATTGAGCCAACTAGGTACCCATCAATCTGCACTTTCTGAAAGATTAAATTTCCCTTTCCAGCTTATCTTTTAACTCAGGCAAAAGACCCTGCATGCAAAACATCCCCTGATAGGAATCAAAACTACCCCCTCAAACAATAGGGACTGCCCTGAACCAGCAAGACTCCATGTGACTAACCCTATGACAACTATGGGCTTGACCTTCACTGACTACCTGCACTTGCCCACTGAACTTTGTCCCACATTTTCCTTACATAAGCCTGGAAATATTTTCGGCACTTTGGAGACTATCTCTGAGACGCAAGTCCACTGTCTTCCAGGTGCTGGCCTCACTGAAATAAATTCCTTTCTTGTTTCAACACCACTCCCTTCCCCGCCTTTGGATTTTGTCAGTGACTACTGACCAAACCTGGTCTATTTAAGACTCCCAACGACAGCTGCTCTTACACCCCTGTACCCCAGCTACATGTAGAGCCCTGGGAAAAGGGGAATGGGCAGAAGAGGCAGCAGCATGGAGAACTGGAGAAGCCTGAGAATGAGGTGAAGAAAACTGGTAGAGGGTGAAACAGGAGAATCCTCTAGAAATGAACTTGGACCTAGAGAGTCTCTGCTGAGAGGCACAGGGTTTTTCACATGGGACACAGACAGATGATAGTGCAATGTATGTTACTAACACGCAGTCAGGATAATCTAAGTGCTGTTTATTGGTTTTAAACTTTAAACAGACATATCTCCAAAGATGGAACTGGGGTTACAGGAGACAAAACAAACATTATCAATCTAGACTCTTCATAAATTAATATTTCTCTCTTAATCCTACTGCCTTGATTGAAAGGACAAAATTACTCTAGAAAACACTCTCTTATCCCTGGGGTCCCACCTGTACCCTTGAAGCTTTAAGTTCCTGAGCAGCTCATACAAGTGAGGTCCAGGTGAAGGGCAGCACACCTGACAACCAATCATTTCTGGGTCATTTACAGAAAACTGATAAGCAGCAGCTCTTGGGCCTCCAGCTCCTAATGGTTCCTACAATGAGCTGGGGGCCCCAAAAATTCAGGAAGGAGGTGGGGAGGGGAAGAGCCACCAGAAGACAACAACAGTGGGCAACAACCACCTGCCACCCTTGAGTGACCTGGCTGAGTCTACTTTCTTTGAATGATCACCCGCTCACCTCCTACTAGAGAGGTGCCTCTTGTCACCACCAGTCATGGCCATTCTCATCAAATGAGGAGGATTACCTTCGCATTTATGCTCAAGAAACCCTATCATATGATCCAGTAATCCCTCTTCTGGGTATACCCCCAAAGAAAATGAAATCAGTATCTCTTTTTTTAAAAAAAGATTTTATTTATTCATTCATGAGAGACACACAGAGAGAGAGAGAGAGAGAGGCACAGGCAGAGGGAGAAGCAGGCTCCATGCAGGGAGCCTGACGTGGGACTCGATCCCGGGTCTCCAGGATCACGCCCTGGGCTGAAGGCGGCGCTAAACTGCTGAGCCACCCGGGCTGCCCAAAATCAGTATCTCAAAGAGATATCTCTGCTCCCATGTTCACTGCAGCATTAGTCACAACAGCTAAGACACGGAAACAACCTAAGTGTCAATGGATGAGTAGGTAAAGAAATTGTGGTACCTATATGAATGGAGTATTATTCAGCTTTAAAAAAGGAGACCCTACCATTTGCAACAACATGGATGAACACAAAGGACATCATACTATGTAAAATAAGCCTTAAACAGAAAGAACAAAAACTGCACTATCTCACTGATATCTAGAATCTTAAAGAATCAAAATGTATAGAAGCAGACAGTAGAAGTGTGGCTACTAGAAGCAGAGTGGTGGGGAAAATGAGGAGATGCTGGTCATGGGGTACAAAATTGCAGTTATGTACAATGAATAAGTCTAGAGAGTAATATACAGCAAAATGACTACAGTTAATAATACTGAATCTTGGAGATTTACTAAGAGAGATTACAGGTGCTTTCATCTCAAAAAAAGTTAACTATGATAGAAAATATGTTAAGCAGCTTGACTGGAGTAATCATTTCACTATGCATATGGATATACATACATGAGAGGGAGCTGGGGAAGCTTATATATATATATATATATCACATATATATATATATATCATATATATATATCACATCATACATCTTAAATACATACCATTTTTACTAAAAAATAAAATTTTTTAAAAGTTAGACAAAAAAAAGAAATGAAACTGCCTGGAGGAATCTTCTGAGCCCATCCTGCTGCTGCCAGCATAGGGGGGCCATCCACCTGGAGGTGGCTGTAAACCACTGCAGACACCCAAAAAACATACCTACCATCCTGCTCATCTTACTCAGTATCTTTTTTTTAAGATTTTATTTATTTATTCATGAGTGACACGGAGAGAGAGAGAGAGAGAGAGAGGCAGAGACACAGGCAGAGGGAGAAGCAGGCTTCACGCAGGGAGCCCGACATGGGACTTGATCCCAGGACTCCAGGATCACGCCCTGGGCGAAGGCAGATGCTTAAGCACCGAGCCACCCAGGGATCCCTCTTACTCAGTATCTTATTCAGTGACCAAACCTGATGTTGTTTATCTCAGACCTTTTTACCCCAGCACCCCGAGGAAAAGACCCATAGTTGAATATTTGTGCATGAATGTGTGTGCACATACATACTTTTTTAAAAAAGAGTTATTTAGGGCAGCCCGGGTAGCTCAGCAGTTTAGCGCCACCTTCACGCCAAGGCGTGATCCTGGAGACCCGGGATCGAGTCCCGCGTCAGGCTTCCTGCGTGGAGCCTGCTTCACCCTCTGCCTGTGTCTCTACCTCTCTCTTTCTCTGTGTGTCTCTCATGAATAAATAAATAAAATCTCTAAAAAATTAAAAATAAAAAAATTAAAAAGATTTATTTATTTGAGAGAGAGAGCAAGAGAGAGAGAGAGCATGAGCAGGGGAATGGACAGAGGGAGAGAATATCCAAACAGATTCCCACTGAACTCAGAGCCTAATGCAGGGCTCGATCTCACCACCCATGAGATCAGGACCTGAGCCAAAACCAAGAGTTGGACGCTTAACCAACTCAGCGAACCAGGTGTCCCCATGTGTACTTTTTTGAAATAGAATTATTGGAGTTTTACATTATTTTAATGCTACTGAGTCCTCCGTGGAAAAGGAAAAGGAGAGAGGAACAAATAAACCAGCAAGCAAAAACAAAGGAATAGAACCCACTGTAGTGGGTGTCCTTATATTGCTGTTCTGCCAGGGAAAGCATAGTCCCCAGTTTTTCTCAGGATGGTCACCCCAGTGGATGTGCAGGGGGATAAACACCAGACAGCACAGCAACGCACTGCAAGTATGTGCACACGCACAGCAGAAGCAGCTCTCTTTAGGGCCATGCTCTAACCCTGAGAGGAAGGTGGGGAAGCTAATTTCACTTGATTCCACATTCCTGGCTCCCTAACAGTAGCCAAGACTCCAACTCCCTGGCCTTGAGAGCTTCATAAATTTCAAACACTATATAAATAAGATAGGAATGCTTTTTGGGACAGCTTTACAAGAAGGAGGCGAATAATGTTTCGAATAATGGGGCAGGGGAGAAAAGTTAGTTCAAGTCTTCCACAAGTTGATTAGTAAAAATGAACTCTAACTTTAGTTCTTCTATATTGTGCACAGGCTGGGAGGAGGGGCATAGAAACTATGACAGGAGGTCATTGTAACAAGTTGAGGGAGTGGCACCAGTGCCGCCTGGCTCCAGATTCTGAGATAACACTTAAGGCATGCACAGAAGAGCTTTTTAAAACTGGAGGAATGGGTACCAAAGCAGTCATGATAGTTAATCTTTTATAAGAGTCTGATCACAGCGTTCATCAATTCTCTATTTTAGGAATTTTTGTAAAGCCTGAATTTTATCGCCAGTGAAAACTCAGTAGTTTATAACAAATTTATGTCATTATAGTGAAGTACCTTGTCACCCTTTATCCTATAAATTTTACAATCCAGCAGCATAGTGTAGTAATATGTTTCAGTTGACATTCGTTAGCTTTTAAGTGTTTAAAAAATTTAATATCCTCACTGATGACTGAAGCTATGACACATCCAGAAATTAATAAAATTTCTATGAAATCACTATTCTATTTACTGTGATTAATAGCCTGATGTCAATAGTGAAACAAATAGAGACAGTTTCTCAGGTGTGACAGACTTTAGTTAACAAAAATTTACTCTTTTTGTACCAGAGGGATAGTAATTTGATCAAGTAAATGTGCCTATAAAGGATAACTATATTCTATTTTTAACCAGGAGTATACAATTTCTTCCATTTCATATTTTTATAACTTCTATATATGCTTAAAATCAGATATACCAGAGAAAACAACCATATTAATTATATATTAAGAAGTCCATATTTCAGGAACCAACTCATTATTCTGACAGCCAGCAAATAAAAAGAACCAAGTATCCATCTTATCTTTCCCTTATGAGCTGTTTTTTAAAAAACCCACAAAATTGCACCTACCTCTAGCCAAAAGAAGTCCAACAATGCCAGCAAAACCAATAACACCAAGTCTTGGAAAAAATCCAGGAGGTGCATTTTGTAGATATTCATAGCTGTCTACAATAGAATCAGACCAGGAAACAGTTCTGTAAATTGCCCATTAAGAAACAAACCCCAAAAATCTTACACATGGCTAGTATATATAGTATCAAATGCTTCTCAAATAATGTGTTCTTTGCTCTATGCTAATATGTTTATTTCAACATTCTTTTTACATGATATATACACATGGTTTATTATTCACATGGCAAGTAGCCAATTTCCAAACACTTCTGGTCTGATGACCTACTGACAAGAAAGTAATGTTAGATTATCTTCATATTCCTGAAAGCAACAGATCTGAATCTACGCACAGGGGGAGAAATACCAACACAGGGATTCCTTGCCTTCCAAACACAGAAACAATAGGTTTGGATAGATCTGCCGTTATCTTGAAGCTTTGCTGTTTGTTCTCTGAAACTCAGGAACCAGATACATGAGGCTTGGGGGAAAAAACGTGTCCTTTGCCATCTGAATTCATGACTCAAACTCGAGAACAGAATCAATCTGGAGAATGAAGGAAACTTGTAGCGCAAGTATATGTGGGAAATAGTCACCGGTGATAGATAAACACAAAGAAATGCAGCATGTCCAGAAAAAAAAATAGAGATGCAGCATGTGAGCCTGTGTGCCATGCCTGAGCATGCCTTATGACCTCATCTGAATGATGACTCTTCTTCTATCTGCTGAACCAATCCCACCAAGTAAGAGCCATCTGCATTCCTAACCTCCTCAGAAAAGCCTTTGCTAGACTTCTCAGCCCATGCCTCCCTCCCTCTCTCCCTCCCTCCTCTAAAGTCCCATTGTATTTCTTCTCTGTACCATCACTTGCTACATAATCCTATTATGTAATCCTATATAAATCCTATATCCTATATTCTATATGAAGCACCCTGTGCTTCATTCTTCAGGAGTGAATGTTATGTCTCCTCAAGGAGAACATATGCTCCTCAGTGGTACACTGTATAGACTTCTACATTATTTTCCCTCAGTGGGAAGAGGGGATGTTCATCTGACAGTTACTAAAAGCACTGCTAGGTGTTGAATGTTTCAGAGAGGCTGTCACTGAAAAACCCTGCATGTCTCTCTCTCTCTCTATCTGCCTATCTGCAGCACTCCCAATCTGCTTCCAGTTTCCAGTGCGGGAAACAAAGTCACTCCTCCAAGCCCGGATTGTGCTGGGCCCTCCAAAGTGGAATGCTGCCGAAGTTCCACCTTCATGTAGCAGCGTGGCTGACTCAACTCTAGGGTTCATCTCAGAAATCCTTCCCTGACTCTTCCCATCCCTCTGAACTCTATGAGACAAATATCCTTCCTCTGTACCTTCCACAGTGGTCTGGTGGTCTGGGACTTTCTCTGTATTTGTGCTCATGTTGAAAATGTGTCATGGGCCCCTCAGGGGCTGTGACCACGGTCTTAATCAGCCATGATTTTCCATGCCTGCCATGATGGTGACTTAACAAATGTGTGCAGAACTGAACTAACTTGAATACTCAGTAATCTTCTCCCCCAGAAATGAGCCAACACATGCTGGTTTATCATTTCCTGGGCTGTTTGGGAAACTCAGTGATCATTTTAAATACTTCTACAGGGCTTGTGCTATGCACACAAATTCCTGTCTGGCCTTGTACTTATTTTGCTCTTAACTTAGTTTTCACTTTCCATCTCTTTGTCTGGGTCATCTGAGGCAATTTTCTACTTCCCTTTATTTTTGCCTACCAGCACAGTGTTTTTGATTCAAGACGTGCACACAGAGCAGTTGATAGGAAGTCACCCAGATGGCCTTGGTGAACTGAGCTGAGGTGGGTAAATCACAGAGAAATGGCAAAGAAGATATGCTAAAAGGCTGCGATGAAGCCTAAGCCCAGCTTCTGGTAACATGTCCTGGCTGTGACTGCCGGGAAATGGACAGATTGCCTTGGCAGACAACAACACAACTCATAATGGAATGTTTCTTCTTAAGAGCTTTTGCAGTAACCAGTCCAAGAGAAGAAAGACAAGATTTAGGTTGCAAATAATGCCTACCGCTATGCATCAATGGGAAGTGATAGGTAACAATGAAGAGACCCCTCCTCTATCACACACGTACTGACAAGAGATCAGGAGTTCTTTAGTCTCTTCAGATTAAAAGATGAAGGTAATAAAAGCACTTTCCTGTCAGGGTTATGAGGATTATACATAAATTAATATTTTAAAGCACTTAGATTAGTTCCTGGCATGTAATAAAAATTGAATAAGTGCTTATGAAATTAATAAAATTAGGGTGTTACTTATTAACATACATATTATTCATGGATGCTCAAATCCTGTATCAGCACATCAACACTCAATGATCTTCAGAAGGAAATAAACTTTACTTATCTTTGTTTTATGTGGTCATGAAAGCAAACACTTATAAAAACATGAGTTTTTGTTTGCTGAGATGCCCAATAAAAGAAATTAATCCAATCAGTGTCCATTAATTCACCAGTTTCTGATGGAGACAAGTCAGAATATGGACTATGAACCCAGTTTCTGAGGGTATGGGATAAGTGGATGTGAACAACAGTCAAGGACAAGAATAACCCAATTTAAAAAATATAAGAACACTACTCATGCAGTAGGCCTTTCCTGGGCACACCAGCCCAGTTCCTTCTTGCCTCTAAACTTCTGTAGCATGTATTAACAGCCATACAAATGAGCTACCCTGATTCTGAAAACCTACTAATGAGCTAGTAGGGGTGAGTATGTGTGAGTCAGTGTCACTGAACTTGGAAATTGATTTCAGAAAAAAAAAAATCCAGCGTATCTGAACTTGTTAGCCCAAAAATCTTAATGATTGTGAAGAGACTTCCCAAATATTTAGGGACACTAGTCCTCTGAAATCTGATGAACACAACAGATCTTCTTTCGAGAAAAATCCACATAGCTCTAAGATTCTGCGTAAAATTTTAAGGAATTCCTGGATCTCCTGGAGCCCATCCATGGAACCCCTGTTAAAGAGTTCAATGCTAACGAAGAAACAAATTGTATTTAATTAAAAATCAACTTACCTAACCCCCATTGAACCAAGCTCTGCATCTTGGGCTTTGTTTGTAAGTACATTTCCTAAAAAGGTGAAAAGAAAATGAATGAGAAGAATATGCTGATTAGAAAGCAACAATAAATATATTTGTCTTTACTGCATAAATTATCATGTTATTAACACTTTTTGAACAAAGGGATATACTGTCTATCTGGGGTTTTTTTGTCTTTTTCTCTTGTGTAAGTTCCCCTTCACCACAGATTGCTCAGTAGAACAGTTTATTATTGCCACAGGAAGCAAAGATTACAAGTCGAATGATTTCAACAACCTAGCCTTTTTATTCTTCTATTAAATTCAAAGAGAATGGACAAAAATCAATCCCTCTGATCATTAAAGTGGCAATCCTTTCCTTGTGAGATTAAATCTGTCTTTCATACTAAGTCTATTTCTTGATCTGTCATGATTTTAGAGTCTGTATCTGAAAACTGCCCTTCAGAAGCAGGAATGATCACCTTGAATGGGATGTAAGGAGTCTACATCCAAATTTGAGAGACGCTTACCCCAATCCCGGAGCAAATGAAGTATTAACATTCTCTTAACAACAACAACAACAATAAAATGGCTTTGTACAAGAATAACATATATCCTAAAGAAAACAACAGACTAGCTAGAAGGTATCCCACCTTCAAGAAGTCTACAATAAGGGCGCCTGGGTGGCTCAGCCGGTTGGGCATCTGTCTTCGGCTCAGGTCATGATCCCGGAGTCCTGGGATTGAGCCCCATGTTAGGCTCCCTGCTCAGCGGCGAGCCAGCTTCTCCCTCTCCCTTGCCCCCCGCCCCTCATGTTCTCTCTCTCTCTCTCAAATAAATAAAATAGTTTTAAAAAAAGAAGACTAAAATAAAGATAGGAAAAGAGACATGTGGGCATCAAAAGGTATTAGAACCAGTTGCCACTTGGAAAAGGATTTGTTTTATTTAATTTGGTCCAAGTCAGAATAAGTTATGCAGTATTGTTAAATGCCTTTAAACAACAAATAGTGAATTTAGGAGAGGACAATATAGAACATTAAAAAATTGAATACTGCTTCATTAAAATCCATTATTGGTATTTTATGCCCATAAAAAGAAAGAAAACCTACAGATAAATGTCTAGGGTGATGACCTATTTCTTTTGCTGGAATATCTTCTCACTAAAAAGAAAAATTAAATTAGTTATTAAAGAAAGGGGCTAGAAATTATTGGCCTGAAAAAGGAGCCAGGAAGTAGAAATACTTCTATTGAAGAAACATCATTCTGTAGAAAAATAAAGCCATTGTAATCATAAAACTTTTTTTAAATTTAGAAGTAGTACAAACAAAAATAAATAAATAAAAAAAAAGAAGTAGTACAAACATGTTGATAATTATTCTATCATTTAATGAGGTATTTTGCTGCACTGAGCATCATGCACGGATGAAAAAGTAAAAAACAAAAAGCAACCTTAGGTTGAAAGGTTAAGAGACAAAGTGCTTTTATAATCCAAAAAAAAAAAAAAACCCACAAAATAATAGCAGTCATACCTACATGACACATGTTTGCACAAATTTGCCGACCTTATCTTAACCAGCAGATGGTTTAAAAATCTTCTAGAATGAGACAATAAAGTCTAAGCTTTTTACAACACACTATGTAAAAGATAAAGATATTTTTAGATATTTGTAACTCAAGAATATGGTTATGATACTTAAGTATACTGGCCTAATTTATATTGTTGACAGAGTCTATGCTTACTATTTTCTTCTAAATTGGTGACAGGAAGTTCAGCACTGGCAGAGACATTGAAATTAAAAATTTTAAGACAAGTTCTGGATGAAAATTCAGTTTGTAAATCTCAAGCAAAGTATAGCTAGACCATGTCACACACATCTACATGATTTTTACTAATCTGCCATCAATTTTTGAAACCAAGATCAAGTATGGCAAATACTTTATGTATCAAAGCCCACAAAAGCATTCTGTAGACTGTAAACTTCCATTTCAGGTGTTAAAAATTGCAGAAATGCTTCCATGAACATAATAACCAGGGCCTGATCTAAAACCTGAGCAGTGACAGAAGCCCATCTGTATACATAGCTCTTTGGTCACTGGGACAAATAGTTCAGTACTCAAATACATAATCCCACACTTTTCTAGTTATCTACTCTATTACAGTATTCAAAATGTTCTGTAACTGTTCCTGTTAAAATGGTTCTGATGTGTAGACTCTCTGGGAGGAGAAAAACTTTCCAATTTTGATATAAATGCTTACATTATATCTTTTTCCTTATACTTGACTTCTAGCCCCAAGTCCTCTCCTGGGAAACAATCATGCTTTCATAGCTGCGACCAACAAGATAGTCACAGTCCACTCTCTAGTCAAGGTACCACACCTTGGTAGGTGCCTGGTAAGGGAAATTCTCTCTGCAGCTATGACAACAGCCACTACCAGGAAGCTGGGGCTCTCTGTTCCCCTCAGAAATGGCACTGATGACACTGCAAGTCAGGCACTCTTAAGCTGGTGCCCACTATCATGCCTTTTTCTGAAAACACGCAGCCAATACAGACTTTTCACTACTGACTCTAAAACAGAAATGTGTCACTCTACTTTTAGAACAGCTGTACCTGACACCAACTCGTATATGGCTCGCAATAATGTCGGAGATGTGAAATGCTTTCTTCAAGCTGGGTCCTTGGCTCCTCCACATATTTAGATTGACCCTCAGGAACCGAGTAGAGTGAAAGCTGTATATGTTAAAAACAAAACAAAGAAAAATTAAAAAGTAGATATAGTCACGAGATAATGTAATCAATTGTCAAATTTGTAAGCATCATTATCTCTAATAATTCACGAACTGCAGTGACTCTAACGGTTTCGTGCACCCTGAACTTACGTCCGAGGATCTTTGTACCTGGTTTATCAATATGGACAAGTCCAAGAGGACAGGACTATGAGGGGTCCTGCCCTCCTCCCACTCCTGTAGTAGCAGAGAAAGCAGCCCCCCTTTCTCCATTTTATATACTGGCATTTGGTATTTCACCTTAGATTCAGTCTGGAAAAAGGATTCTACTAAAGTGGTGAGGGGATGTAAAAAAAAAATTGAGTTTAAATGATTAGTCTGGTGCTAATCCAAGCAGGATAGCAAGTTTGTTCTCCACCCAGAGAAGAAATTGTTCAGTCACTACTGGCTGCCTTCTTTGCCCACAAAAAAACACATTGCTCCAAGGTCTGAGAAGAAGAGTATAAAGGGCAAAAGAGAAACTCATATTAGCCTTATGTCAACACCATTCAAGTAACCTGGTCCATGATCGAAGGTAGGTCTTTTGTCTACTTTAAGTCAAAAGAAAGCAAATATCCAAAATAATCAGTGGGAAGTACAGACAAAAAGAATGTAAACAATGGAGAGAAGATTTCCTGCTTTATTTATTTAGTATTTATTAAGCATCTCCTTATGAGCCTCTAATCTGGCCAAGAAGAAGAACATACCCAGGTGTTTAATTTCTTAGAGAGGGAAAATGCAAATGTTTTCTTGGCTTGAAAGCAGTCTTGGAATGAGGCAAATCACTTAGAGGTAATGAGCAGACTTCCCACAAAAAAAATCTAGGAAATATTTAAGTATGCCTTTAGCTAACATCATTAATTAAAGTTTATTTGTTGAAAAAGCTACATCTTAGTAGCTTCCCATGAAGAAAAACTAAGCAAATATATTTCCTCTTTTTAAGTGTCTTCTAAACTATCTTGTCTCCTGACATACAATTTGTATACTTCGTATAGTAACTAATAAGCAGATGTTCAAAATATATCACAACATGAACGGCATGTTACCTCATTAACCTTCACAGAAGTTTTGTGAGGTGAGTCCCTTTTAGGTGACGCATACACTTTAAAGGTGAGCAGACTCAGGCTGGCTGGCCCCACAGACCTCCGAATTACCTGAAACACAGAAGTAATCTTAAGCCTTGTGTCAGTGCAATAAACTGGATGTGCATAACGTGAGCACATTTATAACCTCAGCGACTTCTGCCCTGGAAGGCTTATTATGGTTTATGAGAAACAGATGCATTCCTGAAGTTTTATGGAAGTCAGAAACTAAAAAGTATATAGTTGTGGACTTAAAATTTCAGGTCACCTTCACCTAAATTTCTAAGACAGTAAGTAGTTCCCAAGTTTTTCTACTTAGCTTGTCAAGTAAAACAGAAGATACTTGAACACACATATACACATGTGTGCCCTTTTAAAAATAAGAGAAATGCTATGGAATGATTTTAAAATTATAAAATAGTCTCGATCTCTCTCTCTCACACACACACACATACACACTCTCCCCCACCAACCAACAATGGATGAGGTTTCTTTTTAGTGATTCACTGAACACAGTGAAGATTATTTCTGTAATTCTAATAATCAAACTTTTGCAAGCTTTCCCTTTCCATTCCCACACAGAGCTGGTCTCCCACAATCTAAGTTCCCTGAGTATCTTTTTGTGCCTTGCTCTCCCCTACTGGGTCACTCACACCCAGGAGCTGCAACCTGAAGCCAGTGCCTCCCAGATATGCAACCCCAGCCCAGAGCTCCCTCCTGACCTTCACTTATCCCATACTCTTGGACATTTCTACTTTTCTACAAGCCATGTCCAAAATCAACTCATCAGGATCTTGTCTGTGTCTCCAAATCCACATTTGGCCTGATGGGTGGGTGTGTGCTATGGAATCAAGTCAGAAACTTTTTTTCAATAATAATCCCCTACCTTTACACAGCACTTGACCATCTAACGTCTTTACCCCAGACCTGGCCCTTCTTCCTCTACTTCCTCTCAGGCATGGTGGCACCATCCAACCAGACAACCCAGTCAGAAACTCTGAGGTCACATTCATCACCACCTTGTCTCATTGGTCATTAAGTCTTGTTAATTCTGTTACACAATCTCAATTCACTCTCTCCACTTTATCCCCTCCTGTACAATCTTCCCTTGGGCCCTCATTTCTTTCTTGGATTGTTTCTAGCGCATTCTAACTGCTCACCTGGCCCTCTGATGACTCGAACCACCACAATGTAAAAGAATGAGGTTTCTGAACTACAAACTGATTATCTTCTACCCTTATTTGAGAGTCTTTGTTATTTATTTTCTACTTATGTGGGCCAAAGAAGGCCCATTCTGAGGCAACTCCAACCACCTTCTTCCACCTTATCTCTGCAGCTCTGGCTTCTCCCACAACACACCAACTCCATAGATCTCTCCCATGCTATTGCCCAGCTTCATGGGTTTGTACATGCTGCTTGCTCTGCCTGGAATGTCCTATACTTGCTTTGTCCTTCTGTACAACTGCCTAAGAGCAGGGAGATATATTGCATTTTTCTTTTCTTTTCTTATTTCTATTTATGGATATCAAGTTCTCCCTACCAGATGGGAAGACCTTTCACTACTGTGTCACATCTCACTATCTCACTTGTGATCCTGACTGTGCATAGCACATAAGAAATGTTCTGTAACCATTTACTACCTGCATGAATGAATGGAACAGAGATGGAAAATAAATGAGTGGCTGATTTGTTTTAACTCTGTAGGCATGCTTTAGCATCATGGAAATCATATTACTGAGATCTGCAGTGCCTACAGTGTGAAATGCCATAATGCTCACAAAACATATAATGCTAAATAAAACATGACAAAAATGTCTGTTGAAATGTATGCCAGGAGTTACACACAAAAGGGCAATTCCTGTTTCAGAAGCAAATAAAGAGCTAGAAGCTATTTTAAAAAGAGTGGCTATGACTTTAACTGGTTTAAAAATAATTAACATACCCTGAAGTAGTACATGTTCATCTTGAAAGGACTTAGTTTCAAGGCAATATTGCTACAAATTTTTCTTGTTTCTGTAGAGTCAAGGTTAACCAGCTACTGCAGACAGTGTGGCCACTCCAGGCACCCGAGGAGAGGGCCTACTAGGCTGCTAGTACGTGGAGGTGCCAACTCAGTGCTCTCTGCCCCCTGGGTCTGTCCACAACCTACCAACAACACTGCCTTGAACTGGGGACTTTCCACTGAGCCAGCTGGCCCCACTCTGGATTTTCACTCTCTTCTTCATTGGCAAGAGCTGGCGTCTTAACCTTTCCCACTCCTTATCCAGCACTGGAGCCCCCAAGCATTGGAGTTCATTCTGTCCTCTGCCTCCATCCTTCTTTGATATAATGCTTTATGCTGGCATTTTAAATTCTCAAGTCCTACTTTCAATCCTTAATCCTATCTACCGCTCATATATTTCATTTTTCATCTCATAGCCTTCTGTTGTTTTAATTCAGATTTCCACCTTTCTGTTCTTAGTGATTATTTTCACTCCCTTTCATCTTTTCTTTTCAATCTCAACTTATTGACTTTTTAAATGTAACATTTTATTGGACTCCTGATTACTTTTATTTTTCCCTCTCATCCACTTTCCTAATTGTAATATTAAGCAAAGCCTGGCCCTTCATTGCTCAAGTTGTTTTCTTCCTCTTCTCCTGCCAGTCTTCCACACCATTCAAAGCCACCCCCACTTTCATCCCACAGCAAGAACTGTGGCCACAAGGGCAGGAGCACCCAAGAAAGGCTCCTCCTGCAGTTGCCCTTTCAGCTTCCTGAAGACCCTCAACAAATAAAAAATAAACAAACCTCACAACAGGAGACTTGGGAGATCTACAGATTAACACTCTCTAGAACCACAATTCTCCCTGCAGAGAGAACATAATTTACTTCAGGGATTCTCATTCTCAACAATATTAACACTTTGGGCTGGATTATTTTTTGATGTGAGGGCTGTCCTGTTCACTACTGTTGGGTTGCCTTGTGTGAGCCTAGAACACAGAGGCATTCTCTTTCCATGAAGGGTCTTGACCTATTATGTTACAACCAGACTGAAAATACCTCCTGGGAAGTGAGATCTCCCCTGGACCTTTTCTGGTGAGAGGCTAGAACCTCTGGGCTGTAGCACTCCCTGCCCCACGTGACAGTCCTTGAGAATCATTGTTTGCGAGGTTCACACTCTACCCAGGACAGATGGCTTGGCTCAGAAAATGGGTACATATGCACCTTCCAAGAGCTGATTAGACATGCTCTAGTTCAGATTCAATGAGATTGGCTTGATAGACCGAAGTCGAGCCCACTCTGTTGAGAACTGCATCTTCAATGAGGGGCTAAACTACAGCTACAGAATAACTAGATTCAACAGCTTTACTGCTTCAGATCCAGCCTATCCTCTGAAATGTATCCTTCAGCTACTAGATGCCTCTTCTGGAACACAGATCGCTGGGGGTGTCAAAGTAAGGACTCCAATGTGTTGACTTGTCTGAGGTTTTGCATATAGTGGTATGAGACCCTCAGTCATAGAGAAAACTAAAATCAATTTAAAGGTGAGTTGGTGACCCCTAGGCTTTGAGTTCCCTGGCTCATGTGGCTAAGCCTTCTTTCCGTCTGATTCTATTCCCCAGTGAGGTATCCTAACCTTTCCCTTAAGGTATATTCTCAACCTCAGACATTTGGATTCTTTGCCTTTCAACATCTATTTTTACATAGCCCACAGAGGGTTTAATCATCAGTGTAAACTGAGCACTAGGATTGGCAGGTGGTAGGATGGGGCTCTAACAAGGCATTTTGTAAATGGTGTAGGCCAGCAGTGTCTTCAAGGATTTCTGCTCCTTACTCTCTGCAGTGAAGGTCATCAGGGACTGGCAAGAGCAAAACAAATCTGGCTGGGGAAGCAGGGTTACATATGACAATACAATTAGAAGAGGTCAACTGCAATTTTATTTCAAAAACAAGTATTTTTTGTAGACCTACTTCCATGTCGGGCTCAGTGCTAAATATGACACATTTAGGGAGACATGGTCCTTGCCCTTACAGAGTTTCCAGGAAGCTAATGAGTTTACTCAAAAGGACTCAGGTCATAATTAAAAAACACACACACAACACAACTCGGGCCTGAGATGGAGTTCAGCCTTCTGCTCCAGCAGCAAAGGAGATTCTTGGACACAGTTAATCAAGATATGAATCTAGTGAGGTCATAAACACTCAGCTCATAATGGGTACCCAGAAGGCTAACCTGTCCTTGTTTTGCAAATAAACACTGCCCTAGACTCTGTAGCTCCAGGACCACTTTCTGATTGTATGCCAGTAAAATTGCCTTCAAGACAAAAATCTCAGGCTAAATAAGCCATTTTCAGAATTACTCAAGGATGTTCATGAACGGCAGGGTTTAAACCCTGACAACTTGTTTTGTTTTGTTTTGAACTTTATGGAGAACCCAGTATATAGTTTCTCTCATTTTTAAGTAGGGTGACCCTTTATTCTCCCCAAGTTAAAGATCTATTATCTTATTAGGCCTTTCATTTAAAATATATAGTTTCCTTGTGGATAAAATCTAAGCCTCACTTTGCAAACCTGCATACACAAGAGGTTTTAGAATCACCTGGGGAGTTTTGTTTTGTTTTAAGGAACAGAGATTCCAAATATTCCTCCCATGGTATCTGATTCAGTAAATCTATAAGGGGACCCAAGAACCTATTCCCACTATCAGCCAAGTTTAGAAAACCAGTATTCCACAAGCAGATGCTTGGGAAACAGTTATTCAGCTTAGGTTTGTATAAGCACTCAAACATAGTTACCTTTAAAAACATATGAAAGTATGAAATGAAAATTGCCCTAAACATAAAAAATAAAACAGTGACTGGACACCCACTACTAGAGAAGTTATGGGATTTATTTACATCCAAGAAAATCTTTCCCATCGTAAACACAACACAATCAATGCTCTCCACCCCTAATTCTCATTCTACCATCCCATCCTTCTATCTCCCTTCACTGATAAATTAAAAATAGACTATGGTTAGGAGGGAGAAGAGTGAATATCCTTGGGGCACCTGGGTGGGTGCCCAGCAGAAAGGGCACGTGACTCTTGATCTTGCTGTTTTGAGTTTGAGCCCTACACTGGATGTAGAGATCATTTAAATAAGTGACTATTAAAAAAAAGTGGATGCAAGCTGAGTGACAAGAAGGACCATGAGGGGTTATAGAGTACTAGTTATGCTAGTATGGTAGGTTTGTAAAAATTCATTTGTGATCTGGGCACTTTTCTGTATGTGAGATCTCAACACAAAGTTAGAAAAATGGATTCTTACTTGCTTTCTTTACTTCATTCTTTCCTCCCTTCACTACTCAAGATACCTAAAATCATTCTTCCCAAGGCCACCCATGGCCTACCAATTGCTAAACTCCAATGGACATCTGGCATCCTGGCTGAACCCTGAAACTGGTGACCCCTCCAACATCTTCATACTCTCTCTTGCTTCCATTGCCAAGATTGTACTCTAGCTCCATTGTACATGCTTTATAGGGCCCTCTTTCCCTCTCCTTTTGGGCCTTCTCTTCCTCTGCCCTTTCTTCAGAGTTGGTGAGTCAGAGTAGTCCTTAACCCTCTCCCCTTCTCACTCTAGAGCAGTTTCATTAAAATCTAAGCCTTTGACTTCCACCCTACACTACTGATGCCCAAATCAGTATTCCCAACCCCAGCCTCTCCCTAAGCCGCAGGCTTGTGTGTGGAACTCCCTGTGGGCTTCCTCACTAAGTGTTTCAATTGCCACCTCATAATGAATTTCCTTTATCCAAAACCCTGTTTTTCTCAGTTTCCCTCCCTCATTTCATGGCCCTACAAGCCACACAAAGGACAACATCAAAGCAACTCTTTGATGAAACCATGAAAATGGACTTCAAAGACCGTAAGATGTGGTTGCTGCTTCCATCGTCTAAAAAAGTGGACAAATAATTACACTGCTGTGATGAGGGCGCTAACCCACAGAGGACCAGAGTAACACAGAGAAGAGAATAATGAGCCACAACTGGAAATGCTGGCAAACAGCTGCAGGGAGAAGGCAAAATCAACAATCGAAAGTTTACGCATTTCTTTCTCTTGGCAGCCACCCAACAGACTGATGTTAAGACTTAAGTGTCACTAGGACTGGCCTCTGTAAAGAGCAGTAACAAGAGAAACCAAAGGTTTGGAACAGGAGGATGGTTTTTTGTTGTTTTTTCTTAAAGATTTTATTTATTTATTTATTCATGAGAGAGAGAGAGAGAGAGAGAGAGGCAGAGACACAGGCAGAGGGAGAAGCAGGCCCCATGCAGGGAGCCCGACGCGGGACTTGATCCCGGGACTCCAGGATCATGCCCTGGGCTGAAGGTGGCGCTAAACCGCTGAGCCACCCGGGCTGCCCAGGATGATTTTTTGAAACACCACACTCTTCAGCTATACCCATGAGTAGGTACAATCTCTAAACACAGCAAATACAGAATCATAAACCATGGCTGCTGCTTTAATAATACCAAACATTCTTAATCAAGAAGTTTCCTTTTAATATCAAGGCCAGACAGGTTTGGATGATAACATACTCAAAATTATTTGGTATCAAAAGCTGCATAAATAAACTTAATGCCTAAATTATTGCATTTTAGCTATTATATAACTTAGTGGTCATATAATCTGTACATTAAAATGCGCAGCTGTTTCCAAAGTTATTATACAAGACCATTTTTATATCTGTCACTGTGGAAAATAAGTGCATGTGGGGACATTTTTATAGTAAATGTCATTTAAAATTAGATATTCTCCTATTTATAGGAAATGAGGCATAATTATATATTTTTCCTCCAAATGTTATACTGGTTCTTTGATCTTCGGTCAACCTTTCCTGTAATAATTTCCATTTGAAAGCATTTTCCATTAAAAACAAAATTGGCGGGGGGGGGGGGGGGGGGTGGGACCAGGGTGGCTCAGTCAGTTAAGCATCTGTCTTTGGCCAGGGTCATGATCCCAGGGTCCTGGAATTGAGCCCCATGTTGGGCTCCCTGCTCAGCGGGAAGTCTGCTTCTCCCTCTCCCTCTGCCACTCCCCCTGCTTGTATTTGTGCTCTGTCAAATAAAAAAATAAAATATTTTAAATAAAATTTAAAAATGTTTTACATATGATTCTTTTTAGTTATTTAAGAGAGAAAAATCTGAAATGGATTTTAAAAAAAAGATCTATGGAAACTGACAATACTTTTGAGGATATTCTTGTTCCCAAAAAAAAAAAAAAAAAAAGAGGACATAAAATGAAAAATAAACTACATGTGGGCAGCCCAGGTGGCTCAGCGGTTTAGTGCCGCCTTTGGTCCAGGGCGTGATCCTGGAGGCCTGGGATCGAGTCCCACGTCAGGCTCCCTGCATGGAGCCTGCTTCTCCCTCTGCCTCTGCCTCTCTCTCTCTCTCTGTGTCTCTCATGAATAAATAAATAAAATCTTTAAAAAAAAAAAAACTATATGAAAGAATTTAGGGTCAAACAAAATGATGAAAACAATCAACAATTTTGCCCAAGTCTGGCTATACTGCTGCCCTTAGTAATGTATTGTACACTGAATCAAAAATAAAGATAAATGAGTCCATATTTGTGAAATATCAAAAAAACTATGCCTTCCTGTCATAATGATCGTTCAGTACAGTACCTACATTACTCATCTGGAGGCCACATGCCAACTGGTAATAGAGGCTTTTCTTTCTCTGAGAAGGGGGCTAGAGGGATACAGACAACGGGAACCTGAAAATTATCTTCACTGTACTGTTCTGACTTTAAACAAAAAGTTGATTCAGTATTACTTAGACACTATTTTTTAAAAATAGGTATTTTCTCGCCTCATATGCCTTAGGATGGCTACTATCAAAAAAACAGAAAATAGCAAGTGTTAGCAAGGGTATATTATAGAGACAGTGGATTCCTTGTGCACTGCAGGTGGGATTGTGAAATGGTGCAACATCTAAGGAAAACAGTGTGGAGGTTCCTCAAAAAATTAAAAATAGAATTATCACACGACCTGGCAATTCCATGTCTGGATATGTATCCCAAAAAACTGAAAGCAGGGTCTTGAGGATATATTCACGTTCACAGAAGCATTATTCACAATAGCCAAAAAGTGGAAGCAACCTGTCTGTCAAGGACATTATGCCAAACAAAATAAACCAGTCACAAAAGACAAGTACTGTATGAGTTCATTTCACAAGGCATCTAAAGTAGTCAAATTCATAGGAACAGAAAGTGAAATGGGGGTTACCTGGGGGTTAAGGGGGGAAGAAATGGGGAGCAGTTTAATGGATAGAGAGTTTCAGTGTCCCAAGATAAAAAATTCTGGAGATTATTATGCATCAATTTGAATATATTTAGCACTACTGAACTGTATACTTCAAAATGGCTAAGATGGTAAATTTTTTGTTATATGTGGGGTTTTTTACTTCAATACAAAAAAGTGAAACTAAAAAAATGGTTAAGATGGTAAAAAAAAAAAGTGAATGCAGCCAGAGAGAAAAATAAATAGTACACCCCCTCAAAAAAAGTTTTTTCTCTTCAAAGTAGTAACCTGGATAGATCAAATAGGGAGCCAGAATTTCTTGCAACTATTTATACAACAAAGTAATAAAGGGAATCTAGTTTTGATATATGATCATATGGCTTCCATTTCTAAATGCTTTCAGATCCAATTTTAAGCCTGTAAGAAAAACAGTCTCTGTACATTTGAAATACAAGTGAGAAAAGCAGATTAGGAAATGGCATTGTTTAAAGGGTAGGGGACTGTAAGTTTTCTGAAAATGTGAAACTGAGGATATGTGTAAGTATACCCACAAACAAGTCTGAAAAGATGTTAACAGTGGCTATCTATAAAGATGGTGGAATTAAGAGCAATTATTTAGTGTCTTCTGTATTTCCTAAAGTTTTTATAACATACATTGATTCATTCTTTAATATGCAAAGAACAAAAGTGGCTGACTCCAGTGTATAAAGTATCTGTCACAAAGTATGAAGATAACTCCAAATGAAGAGAGGCTGAAATATTTTGATGAAGATATTTTTCGAATAAATCTACTGCTCAGTGACACCATGTCTAGGGAGAAATGTATTGCCAGGATAATTAAATCTGTCCTCTTAAAATGATCACCTGGATGGGCATTCATTTGGATGTCTGAATTTGGGAGCGCTTATACTTTTATTTTACAATAGTCACCACAATCATTTCAATGTCTGTTTCATAGTAAATGGGTCATGAAGTCAGTATTTTAAGAGTTCAGACTTTAACCTACAAATAGAAAAATGGTCCTCCAACTATGATAAATATAGAACTATTTTGTGAGAAACTCCATTCTGTAATTCTGTGGTACAGTAAGTGATATCTCCCAGTTCTTTCTCATTCACGACAAACGAACTGTGATCTAAAGAGATAAGGGAAGAAAATGAGGCTATCTTCAAGATTAACATTATCTTAGGCTTACATAAAACCAACTTCTATTTTATCTTTGGAGGGCAGAACTCACCACAGAATTAGGTCAGCAAAGCAACTACCTTTCATCTGCAACTGTTTCACATTCTACTCTTTAAAAACAGTCGCCAGTTTTTGTTAAATTCATGCAAAAAAGAATAAACGTGTCTGATAAACAGGAAGGAAACTTCAAGGCCAAAGAGTGAGATTACTGTTCCTTCAAGCACGTTTTGAGTCATCTGGTTGCGCTGAACTGGCGTCACAGACTTATAACACACATGACACATAATCTACCACGTCTCAAATTCATCTAGAACTTCCTCATTCAGACAGAAATTTACCGCTGCTTACCTAAACTCCTATGCATGTCTCCTCTTTCTCTTTCGGAATGGCACCCCAAGATCCGTTCAATCTTTTCTGAGTTAAGGGAATACAGGGAGGAAAAAAATCAGAGGGGAACAACTTACCTCAAGAATTATCTTTCAAACGCTTTTTCAAGTAACTAAAAAATCTACATTTTCTAAGAGGAAGAGCTATTTTGTCAAAGCAAAGTCTATCTAAACCCAGGTTTCATTTCCTAAGAAACCACTTTGGGTACAAAGAACACCAACTGCAACTGTCTCCAATCTCATCTCATCTATTCACAGATTTTTCTTCCTCAAGGAAAAAAAAAACTTCACAATTTTTCTAGAAAAAAAGTGGCTGTGTAAGGCTCAATTCAGCTGGTGATAATCCAGATTCATAATGAAAATCTCTGCAAAAATACAGCACAAAAACAAGAAAAGTCAATATTTAGACTATACACAGCAACTTCTAACAGTGCTCCCAAATGATGTGACTCCACAAACAGGCTCAGGGTCAATATTTGCCAAGTGAGGTAAGCCATCAATAGAGGATTCAGGAAACTTGTTGGAGTCCTAGTATCACTTGGTGCTTACTTACTCAATTGCCAGTTTTACCCATGTCATAACACAACACATGAATCAGCACCTCTAATGGGAGAGGAGATTCATTTCAGCAAGCACAAAGAAAAACATTCTGTTATTTCACAAGTACTGACGTCTATGGGATGGGGGAGAAAAGAAAAAGAAACCTTTACTATTTTCATATATCCTATTTTAAAAGACTAGTCAAAATTCAAGCTGTATTACAAAGTTGTGATCATCAAGACAGTATGGTAATGGCACAATAAAGACACATAGATCAATACGACAGAACAGAGAACCCAGAAATGGGCCCTCAACTCTACTGAAAAAGCAGGCAAGAATGTCCAATGGAAAAAAGTCTCTTCAACAAATGGTGTTGGGAAAATTGGACAGCCACAGGCAGAAGAATGAAAAATGGACCACTTTCTTACACCATACACAAAAATAGATTCAAAATGGATGAAACACCTAAATGTGAGACCGGAATCCATCAAAATCCTAGACTGGAACACAGGCAGCAACCTCTTTGACCTCGGCTACAGCAACTTCTTGCTAGACACGTCTCTGGAGGCAAGGGAAACAAAAGCAAAAACAAACTTTGGGACTTCATCAAGATAAAAAGCTTTTGCACGGCAAAGGAAACAGTCAACAAAACCAAAAGGCAACATATGGAATGGGAGAAGATATTTTTGCAAATGACCTATCAGACAAAGGGCTAGTATCCAAAATCTATAAAGAACTTACCAAACTCATGTTGGCAAGTTGAATTTCAATAAAATACTAAAAAAAAAGAATTTATTAAACTCAACATCCAAAAAACAAATAATCCAATCAAGAAATGGGCAGAAAACATGAACAGACATTTCTCTAAAGAAGACATACAATTGGCCAACAGACACATGAAAAAAGGCTCAACATCACTCGTCATCAGAGAAATACAAATCAAAACCATAATGAGATACCACCTCACACCTGTCAGAATGGCTACGATTAAAAAAAAAAAAAGAATGGGTACGATGAACAAATCAGGAAATGACAGAAGTTGGCAAGGATGTGGAGAAAGGGGAACCCTCTTACACTGTTGGTGAGAATGCAAGCTGGTGCAGCCACTCTGGAAAACACTATGGAGGTTCTTCAAAAAGTTAAAAATAGAAGTACCCTACAACTCAGCAATTGCACTACTAGGTATTTATCCAAAGGATACAAACAGTCATTTGAAGAGGCACATGCACCCCAATGTTTACAGCAGCAATGTCCAAAATAGCCAAAATATGGAAAGAGCCCAGATGTCCATCAACAGATGAATAAAGAAGATGTGGTGTGTGTACACACACACACACACGCACGCACACACACAGAGGAATATTACTCAGCCATCAAAAAGAATGAAATCTTGCCATTTGCAGCAACGTAGATGAACTAGAGGGTATTATGCTATAAGGGAAATAACTCAATCAGAGAAAGACAAATACCATATGATTTCACTCATATGGAATTTAAGATACAAAACAGATGAACATAGGGATAAGGGAAGAAAAAAATAAAACAAGATGAAAACAGGAGGGAGGCAAACCATAAAAGACTCTTAACTCTAGGGAACACACTAAGGGTTGCTGGAGGGTAGGTGGTTGGGGGGATACGGTAACTGGGTGATGGGCATTAAGGAGGCACATGATAATGAGCACTGGGTGTTATATGCAATTGATGAATTCCTAAATTTTACCCCTGAAACTAATATTATTATACAGTATATGTTAACTAAATTGAATTTAAATAAAAAACTAAAATGTAAATAAAATAAAAAGATCAAATGAATGAACAGACACTTCTGAAAAAAAGAAACCATTGGCTATCCCTCCCAACCAGAGCTATTAACACATTTGTGAATCTATCTCTAACTCCCACAAAGGGCTCCTCATCCTCACCCAACCAACCAAAGACATCCTTAAGTTGGAGCCAGTGTGGTCTTTGAATAAAACACTGCGTTGCTTCAAAGAGTCAGAAATAAGTAGGAAGACAAAGGGTGCCCGTATTTAAAGTGCCTTTAGGGGCATCTGGATGGCTCAGTGGTTGAGCATCTGCCTTTGGCTCAGGTCATGATCCTGCGGTCCTGGGATCGAGTCCTGCATCGAGCTCACCACAAGTGAGCCTGCTTCTCCCTCTGCCTATGTCTCTGCCTCTCCCTGTGTGTCGCTCATGAATAAATAAAATATTTTTTAAAGTTTTTAAAAAGTAAAAAAATTTTTAAGTGCCTTTAAAACAATATTCATTCAAAATACAACTATACTATCTATAATGATATTATGATTAAAATACAGCTTAATATTCAAAGTTATAGGCTCTCAGCTATTGAAAACTCTCCAACCCTTGCTCTAAATTCTTGCTGCTGCCACTTTTAGTACACAATGAACACAGGTTTTAAAATCCACACATTAAGAAATTGGCACTGTTCAAGTTTTCTAAAAGAACTGGCATAAGGCCATGCAGAAATTAGGAAAAACTCACAGTGAAAAAGAAGTAACTTCCAAATTCTAAGATTTATCTTCAGACTGAGATTTTTTTTCCCCTGAAAATATCTAATTGAACTTTCATGTTGTATGCACTAACCATAAAATTCCACTTACGCATTACTGGAGAAGATCAACTCTTTTAACTTTCATTTCAAAAATCTTTTGGCACTTTCCTGTCATAATATAAAAAAAGTCAACTGTCAAGTTTTGGAAATGGATACATTTCTTTGCTATAGAGATGTCTTATGCATCTGATTACTTGCAGTAATTTTAAATGTACCACACAAACAAATCTCAAAGTTCATTTGTTAGCCTCTAAAAACTCCCATTCTAGCCTAGAAGAGACAGAAGGGTCGAGCACGTATACATAAAGGTCCTCTAATCAGGAAAGTCTACAAATATGTACAGGCCTCATAGGGTAATAAATTCATTTATCATAAATATCTAGTCAACTGTATGCTATTCCATTTGTCTCTGTTCCCCATGCTTTTAAGGTACAATTCATGTACATCTTCCTTTTCCAGTGTTAGTGGCACACAAGAGGCCATTAGCATTTTAGACGGAAGAGCGTTATGGTGTCCTAAGAATTCAGTTCTATATGGGAAGTGAATTTATCCAAGTTGCATCTACTTTTGACAGTCCTAAGTCCAGGGTGCTAACCTGAAACTCCAGATCACTTCGGGAGACATGGGTGATGCAGAAGGGATCGAAAATAGCTTACATTCATACAGTACTTCACAGTTTATGGTTCTTTCCATATGTTATCACATTTGAACCTCCCAACAATCCTGTGCCAATTGGAGGGGCATGTTACTGTCCTCACAGTACCTTGATAAAAGGGGACTCTGAAAAATTAAGAAATCTCATTAAAGTTGCTCAGCCAGAAACCAAAAACAAACCTGAGCCCACACTTTCTGACTGCATCCAGCTGGGCAGTTTTTCTTCTTTGGGATATACCACCCAACATCTTTGAAGGGTAAGAAAGGAAAAACATCTAATTGATACTGCACATAAATACATATATATTATATACATATATAATAAATATATATACACAGTAAACATATATGTGTATGTATGAATGTATGTGTTCACTATAATTTCTCAAGAAGCCCTTTGGAGATGCTTACATTGTAGAGGAGAAATCTTTATTTCTTTCAAAATATGCACTATTTAAAATAATAGTCAAGTAAAATAAAGTTAGAGCACTTCTTTTGCAATTTACAGGTGATTTTCCTTTTTCACTTAGCAGTGTTAGTCTCCCCTCAATTTGTACTAGTGATATACTATTTATGGTAAGTAAAATAATTTCAGAAAGTCAGACACGCAATAAAGGCATTACATCAAGACCAAACAGCCACAAAGAGTGTGTGAGGTAATAACGCCTTAGAGCCAAGGACACGGTCACCTCAGGCTCCTCCGAGCAGGGAGCTCTGAGTGCAGGTCATAGATAGCTCTGTCCTTCAGGAACGAACTCCCAGAGTTTTCTTCAAGAGGCCAAGTTTTCTCCCTCAAGGTGGCTGACAACTCCATCTCCAACCCACATCTCTTGTGAAAACGTCATAGCCTTGGGTTCCACGTCAGCTGATCACTACATGATAATATCCACAGATAGTTCAACGAGGCCAACTTGTTCAAAAGCAAATTATCACCTCCCTCCCCCCCAACCCACCTCAGCCTTCTTCCACTTTCCCATCTCACCGAGTGGTTCCAAGAGCCACTCAATTTTCCAGGCTAAAAGCCCAGGCAGCATTCTTAAATTCTCTTCTCCTTTGCCACATACAGTCAACAACGCCATTTTGAAATTAAAAAATACTTCTGGAAAGCCCTAAGATCATGCACCATCATAATACATAATACATCATAGCTGCCTCCTACGAGAAGCCAACTAAAAGTAACAGCTCATGGTTATCCATCCCTCACTTTATCCCAAGCACTGCAAAGTTTTGGGTCTGAGTCAATTTAACCCACACAAAAATGTGAGGTCAGTGCTAGTCTCATCCTTGTTTCACAGATAAGGATGCAGTTAGAGAATTGGAGTATCTTGCCCATGGGAACACGGTGAAGCCTAAGGTCTTAGCAGAGTGTCAAATTCTTCTGGAACTCCTCTGTGTCCTCACACTCGCTTTTCTGCTCAGCTTGGAAGGGGCCCCATAACTGTGTCCACCCAGCTTCAGAGGTCAGCGCAGGCAGGTTCTCCTCTACAAAGTCTCTTCATGCCCCCTGCTGGCACTCACTCCTCTAAGTCAGTGGTTCTCAAGGTTGGCTACACACACTGCAAACTAGATCCCTACATCTCAATTCTAAAGATTGGCGTGCGTGCAGCCTGGGCAGCAGGACTTGCTCCCTAAATTATTCTAACGTGTAGCCAAAGTTGAGACCCCATTGCTCTGTATTTCCCGCAACTCTTTCACATCAGAACACTTACCATGCTGCATCGGAATGGGCCATTTCTGAGCCACGGGGGCAGGGGGTATCCCAAAACCAGAGGTTCCTGGACCTTCACTTAAAAAGGAAATCAGGGGACGCTGGGGTGGCTCGGTGGTTGAGCATCTGCCTTTGGCTCAGGGCATGATCCTAGGGTCTGAAGACAAGTTCTACACCAGGTTCTGTGAGAAGCCTGCTTCTCCCTCTGCCCATGTCTCTGCCTCCCTCTGTGTCTCTCATGAATAAATAAATAAAATATTAAAAAAAAAAAAGGAAATCAGACCTTTGGGCAGGGCCCTGGAAAAATGTCTATCGAATAATTCTGGTGTGTGGCCAAATCTACAGACTCTCTCCTAGGTAAGAACTAGGACTTATTTGTACCCACGAAGGTGTAGCACAGTGCTCAGTCATAGCTGGACCTTGATAAACATTTGTGTAATGAATGAAGTCTAGTAACATGAATCTGGGGACTGGGTGTATATATATTCAATTCCAACAGCAGCACCTGGAAAAACTACTTCCTGGAACAGAATGCAAATTCAGACTGGGCAGCTTTTCAAATGTGTTTTTTAATCCACCAGTGCCCCCTACTGATCTGAAGATGGATAAATCAAAACAATGGTTACAGTTCAACTATTTTAATTGTATATGCACATAACTAACTAGTCACACACACAGTACACTTTTTTCCACCAACACCTATACTATCAATTCCTTTCCGCTCCAGTCCTAGTTAACTTAGGCTCATAACTCTCAAACCTAGATCTATCCTACCATTTGTTGGTCCCCACTTCCAGGAGGCAGTCATGATAGAGCTCCAAAAGTAGTTCTCGGAAAAGTCCTCAGAGCCTCTCACTGATCTTTTTTGTTCTTTGGTCAGTGTCTCTTGCAAATCCCACCACACTCATAAAATCACTACCTTTTTAAAAACACAAGAAACCATGGGACACCTGGGTGGCTCAGTGTTTGAGTATCTGTCTTTGGCTCAGGGCTCAGGGGATCAAGTCCCACATTGGGCTCCCTGCAGGGAGCCTGTTTCCCCTCTGTCTATGTCTCTGCCTCTCTCTCTGTGTGTGTGTCTCATGAATAAATAAAATCTTTAAAAATAATAAAATAAAAACACAAGAATCCATTCACCTACCAATCTGCTTCAGTTCCAGCTATTCAAAGTATAATGGAGCACCAGCAGCATCTATATCATCCAGAAGCTTGCTAAAAAATGGACACCCTGAGGCCCCACCCCAGACGAACTGAAGTGTACATTAAAGTTTGAGAAGCACCAGTTCTCAACTTTCTCAACTACTAGACCTAACACCACCATTTTTATGACAAATATTTGTCTAAGTAAGTGTTTTGCTATCTTGAAATAAAAGTTATCACCCATCTACACAAGTAAGACCAAAAAAAAGAGAGGCCACTATACTGATCTGATGGAAATGTAATGGGAGAACAAAAGGGCAAGATTTATAGTAAGAATTGTATTTCGGCATATAAATGTTCAACACAACTAAATAAAAGACATGCAGAACAATCCAAGTTCCCAAAATATATCCCAAATGGGTGGTACTGTCTGGCTGAGAACCGCTGCTCTACTAATACTCCCAATCTTTTCTTTCCAGCTCACAGAAAGAAGGCAACATCTTTCTTCCTTTTTGAAGCTGAGGGATTGATTCTCTCTTCTAAAAGCCCCCTTCCTACATTCCTCCCTAAGGCAATAAACATTGCCAAATCTTGAATACCAAAACAACCACAAAAACAACTCTACAATCTTGACCCAACATGTCCCTCTAGTTACCATATTCTTACTCCTTCCTTTGAAGGAGAAAGTCAAACTTATCAACCCTACCATTGTATCCACTTACTCATGTCTCAAGTCACCAACCCATTATACAGCTTTTGCTTCCATCAGTAAATCCACATATATAAAGGTCATAAAAGCCTTCCAAATTGCCCAAATTAACAAACACTTCTCGAAATTCATCTAACTTATCTCTCTGTAATGGGCATTGCTGATCACACATCCAAACTCCATTCCCCACTATATTCATAAATTCATTTCTCCCATGTGACTAAGACAAATTGACCCCACCCCTAGCTACTCTTGTTTAGTTCAAGCCAATCAGAGCATGGCATTCCCCTGGCACTGGCTATCAGGTCAGGGGCAGACACATGACCTAGGTTGGTCCAATCAGACTGAAGGAAGAGTGTAATCCAAGCGTGGGAGTTGTCCTCTCCCCTGCTTTAGTGAATGAGAAAGCATGTGTTACTACTGCCAGACATGCTACAACTATAGGGGGACTCGACCTTACCTTGGAAAGCCAAGAAATGAGATCAGGTCCTTGACAACACTGTTGATCCACTGGAGTCCACCCTTCCTCTAGACTTTGTGAGAGTTTTCTTCTTACTATTTAAGTAACTGTATTTTCCCAGCTGAAAGCATCCTAACATGGCCTGTCCTCCTTGAAACGTTTTTCCCTTGATTTTCTAAACATCACCCTTTTGTACACCTACTTATCAGAAGTTGCTTCTCAAACATCTCTGGCTTCCCCTCTTCTTCTGTCTATTCTTTACATTTTGGTGTCTAGTAAGGTTTGTTGTGATCTCTTCTACTCAAACTACATGTTTGAATAATTTAAGCTGAGTTATATTAGCACTTCCCCCAAAGGAGTACCACTGCTGATGCTCCCCAGCTCATCCACCTATGGAACTCCTACTTGTCTTTCAAAGCTAAATGTAAATGTTTCCTCTGTGAAGCCTCCCCTGAAGTTCCCAGGGGTTCATTGCCCCTTTTTTGTGCCATAGACCCTACGGACCTGTTCTCAAAATAATGCTTCTAACTGCATAAACTGCCAACTATACTTCAATAGTATAAAAACATTTTAAAATCACAACATATGATATAGTAATATATACTCATTACCTCATTAAATAAAAAGACCTAACAGTCTTACAACTACTATAATTTTGAAGTAGTGATGACCATAAATGATGCCTTGAGATCTATAACAACTGTGATATGAAAATGTCTGTGACATGTATTGGTCCTGTGACTTCTACTGATGACAGGTACTGTTAATATTACTGTGATTTATTGCTGTACTAGCTTATTAAATTAATTGCTCCCAATGAACCTCCTTATATCCATGCTCTTGTGTAGTGCCCCCATACTGACTCTGGGCTTGGCTATGTGACTTGTTTTGACATGAGCAAATGTGATACAAGCAGTTAAGTGTTTATGCAATCAGACTTGCCTTCTTGGAACCCAGTGGCCAGGTGAGGAAGCTTAAGGTAGGCACAATGAGGGGCACCAAGCCGCCATATATGGCAGTAAGGCCACCTTATAGTCTAGCCACCAGCTGAATTCACCCACTAGGGATGCCAGCAAGACTGCCCAGGCAACCCACTGACAGTGAGAAATAATAAATCATTGTAGTTTTAAGGCACTGGTTTGCACTGGCTTGTTATCCAGCAACATCTAACTGAAAGTTACCTACACTCACAACCGAAGTAAATGCTACATTTCAGCTCCAGATTGGTAAAAATAAAGACTTTTTCCCATCAGAGTTTAAGGACTGAATTCTATCTACAGGCCCTCTGAGGGGCTGAAGACCACATTAAGAACCCCCACCCAGTGCAGAAGGAAACCCCTGAAGCAGAGGACATCCTGCTCTCCTTTCTACTACCATAGTACATTATCGATACCCATATAAACTGATCACAGCATATCCTTTGCTGTTGCAACCCTAAAATTAAGCTGAGCTCCTAGCACCTAATAGGTATTCACAACACAAATTTATCGAATGAATGCAAGTTGCTTATAGGATCTGCCGTGGTAACTAAACTGGGAGCAGCCTGAAAGCAAAATAAAAGCAAATACTTAGATGGCACCTCTATATACCAAGGGCTGTTCCAAGTGCTTTACATATACTAACTTATTTATTCCTTATAACAACCCTATGAAGTATATGCTATTCCCTCCAATTTCATGGATAAGAAAACAGGCACAGAAAAGTGATGTGCCCAAGGTCACCCACCTAGAAAGTGGCAATGGCAGAATTGGAAGGCCAAATCCATGCTGATTTTATAACCTGTCCTAATGTGCCCAAAGCACATTGCAGACGCACAATAAAACCTTTCAATGAGTAGTACAAATTTGAGATTTCATTAGCACTATCTTATGGGTGCTAGGCTTCTTGAAGACTCAATTTTGTAGAGTAATCTCTGGTAGCTTGCAATTCTCATGATGGAAAACATTGTTTACTTTTTTAAGAAATAGAATAATGGCTTCAGGTTAAAAAAGATTTTCGAAAATCTTCACTGTGAAAGGCGATTTCTTTCAAAAGACATAAGTTTGCAAAATGTAAAGGAGGGGGTCGACTTGTTCATACTAAATAATGCCCACTCAGGAGGGGAACTAAGTTGTAGCTTCCCACCCTTCCAGCCATTCCCATACCAGCTTCCCCAAATCCTGCAGTAGCCTCTCCAAAGGTGACCCTCCCCCATTCACACATCAGGTTCTGAAACCTGACTCCACCAGGCAACCAAAGCCGAACTCTGCAGTGCCCTGAGCTGGCCTCTCCTTACCCACGAACCCAACAGGGCACCATTGGACGGTGGGGTGGGTGACTACTTTGGGGGGTACTTTAACTTTTCAAAGTGTTTTATTCAAGAGAGTAAGACCCAAAGGACCCACCCACCTACCCATCACGGGTCTCACGCCTCCGCCCGCCAACCTCTAGCTCCCCGCGGACTAGTGAATGGACCATGAGGTTGGGACGCAGCCGCCCCGGAGGCGTAAAAAGCCTTGGGGCAAACTGGGCCTGCCCTCGGAAAAGCCCACGAGAGCGCAGCCAGGGCTCCGCGAGGCCGGGAGGGGGCGATGACAGCTGTGACCCGGCTCCACGCTCTCACCTTGAACATGTTGCTGGCAGAGGTGGCTCCGGCGGGGTCACCCCGGCCCCGGCCCCGCCCACTACGGAGAGGCGGCTACGGCGGCCGAGTAGGGCCCTGATTCCTCTGTCCGCTAGTGGGCCGCGGGGCGGGTGACTGCCGTACAGCCAATTCGATCCCGCGAAGGATTAGCTCGGAAGCCTGGTCTCGGAGCGGCGTCGCTGAGCTGTAGCGCGTAGCTCCTCAGGCCTCGAGCGAACGCAAGCCCCGCCTCCCGGAGGCTCCTCCCCTGCGGCGGTCGTTGCTAGGCGGCAGGAAAGCGCCAGCTCAGTGTGGGCGGCCCGCGGGGGCGCCGGGAGGGAGGTGCCGGGCGTCGCGCCGCGCTGGGAATCGGCCTTCGCTGCCGCGATTGGGCGCCCAGAGGCGTGGGCTGGGAATCCTGTGCGCCGAGGCCGCCGGGCGGGGGCGCTCGGCTGGTCTCGGGCGGCTTTGAAAGTCTCACAGCCGGAAGCAGCCGACCCCTGGGGCCTGGAATTATCTCACAAAAGGTTTTCAGATTTTTTTTTTTACTGTAGGCTGGAAGTTCCTAAGGTTTTGAATTTAATCTAATTCGCCATGTCCTTTAGTCTCGAAAGGCCCTGGGGTTTTTTTTCCCTTTAAAATACTTAAACATATGCCCCTCTCTGGGAATCAGATGTCCCTTAATGCTACTAGAAAAGGCAATAATGAGAATAATTATCTAATTAACAAGAATACCAAACACTAACGGTGCTTACTATATGCTCAGCTCTGATCTAAACTCGTTACACATACTCATCTAATCTTTCCGACAACCCAGGTAGGTGAGTACGATTATTATTTTTAATATAGTAGAAGACGAAACCGAGGCACAGAGAACTAATTTGTACAAGGCCACATGGAAAAAGTGGGAAGCCTGTGATCTCGCCTAAATAATTGTTATACTGTCTCATAATGGGGGTGTGTTTCAAATTTCAATCTATTACACGTCCTCACCCCATAGAAAGTGTAAATTCATCCAGGCGAGCATCCGCAAGATTGTGGGGGCTTGTGTGGGGCCGTGTCTCTGCCCTCCAGCCAAAGACCACTGGGAACACATCTGTAGTTGAACAAGTTGGGTTTATTATGTTTCGTTGCTGCGAGGAAAACACGCAACTTGGCACAGCGGGGCATCTCAGTGAGTGCGTGCTAGATTTATTACAAGATGTGGGCTGATTTGCCTGGGGTGGCGCAGTGTTAAGGATCCAATTGTCCATCTCAGCTCCGGTCTTGATCTCAGTGTCTTGAGTTCAAGACCCACCTTGGGCTCCACGGTGGCCTTGGCCTTGCAGCCTACTTAAGAAAAAAGATTTGGGCGAAGCCTCAGCAGCTCAGGGGCTGAGCGTCTGCCTAGGGCTCAGGGCGTGATCCCGCGGTCCTGTGATTGAGTCCCGCATCTGGCTCCTCACAGGGAGCCAGCCTCTCCCTCTGCCTGTGTCTCTGTGTGTCTCTCATGAAAAAATAATATCTTAAAAAGAAAATTAATAAGAAAAAAGATTTGGGCTTTGGTTGGGTGATTTGGGGGCAAATTCAAAGAAGCCAGGCTTTGCTCTAGATTGGGTGTTGTTAGGAAGCCAGGATAGCACCAAAGCCCAGCTGTAAGTGCCAGGCCAACTCCCAGATGTTAAGGGCTGCTTTTTCTCTTTCTCGGGAGAATCTATGTGCCAAGCCATCCCCATTCCTATACCCAAGGACAAATACTGAGAAGACTCTGAAGGCTCTGCATTTGTAATGGAATGTCACGTGTATAAAAGTGTGAAGTATAGTGATAAATTAGGGCAGGAGTTCTTAAATATTTTTTCCCAAGATTTATTTATTTCAAAGAGAAAGAAAGCAGGGGGAGGTGCAGAAGGAGAAAAGTTTCAAGCATACTCCTGGCTGAGCATGGATTGTAGTGGGGCTTGATCCCAAGACCAATGAGATCATGACCTGAGCCAAAAGCAAGAGTTGAATGCTCAACCTGACTGAGCCACCCAGGCACCCCAGGGTAGGAATTCTTGATTCAAGCAGTATATGAACTTAGATGGGGAAAGAAATTACAACTTTATTTGCGCTCATCTCTAACTGAACTTCAGCATTTCTTTCAATTTTAGTGTAGGCAATAAAGCACAGAAGTATCAGCAGTATCTGGGACTTTGTCATCGGTAGAAAGCACAGATATTTTCATACAATGTTACACTCATGGCAGATTTCTTGACATACCATTTCTGCTCATTACCAATTCACAAATACAGGAGTTATTAGAGCTCTCATTTTATTTAATGCATAAAGAGGATAGGTTCCTATAATTTTGTTTTTGGAAGTATTTTGCAGTGATTTCAATATAGAGTCCTTTGTGATCCTATGTGTTTTATGTTATGCATTTAAAAAACGTAATTCTTGGTAGTCGTCCATAAGAGTCCATCCATAGAAGTCCACAACACCAAAAGAAAATTAAGAGCCCCCGCTTTAGTAGAAGAGAATAAGCAGTGAGTAAGAATTTGGGAACCGCATCCAAATCAGAGTAAGGCATCAAAAGATAGAAAACCAAAGATAGAATCAGTTCATTTAGTACACACCCTTTTAACTTTACCACAAGGGGAATTGAGCTACCAAAAGGTTAAGGAACTTGCCTTAAGTCCCACAGCTATTCCATGATAAAACTAGGACAGAAATTTCTTAGACAAGCATGTAAAAATTCTCCATTCTCACTAGACATGGAGGATTCCATAGTTAGCAAGATGTTTCTGGCCCTCAATGAGCCTTGTTGGGGTGACAGCCAAGAAAACAGATTATGGCATAATATGAGAAGTACTGTAAAAGAAAAACATGTACAGTATTATGGGACCTTGGAGATAGGGTGAACAGTTGTATGAAAAAGAAGATGGAAAACGTCAGAGAAGAGACATCAATTAGCTGGGGTCTTGAAAGGTAAATTGATGTTTGCTGGCGGTAGGAAAGAAGAAAGAGAAGAGAGAAGAAATGGTGCGTCAATGGCACAGAGTTGAAAAACATTAATTTTGCTGAGAAGTTCTTGTTCTCACAGAGTCTAGAAGATGAATGCTGGTGAAAGTTGGTATTTTGATATTTGAAAGAGTAGACCGTAGATGGAGAAAAGTCTAGAACACCATTCTAAGGAGTCTGGACTTCAATGTGGAGGAAATGAAGTGTCCCTGAAAGACTTTAAGCTGGGAAGTAAGAAGGCTGGATTATTGCTCTACAGAATTAACTCCAGCTGCAATGTGGAGGAGGGCCAGAAGGACACAGACTAGAGACTGAGGGACCAGTTAGAAGACTATGGATAGATGCACTTGTCTTTTCCACATCCCTCAGAATATTTTTAGTACCTAAAACATGTAAACTGAAAAAAAATAAAAAATAAAAATAAAGCATGTAAACTGTAAGCAACATTAAGACATCCATGGTGCCTTCCTTTGTAAAGGATTCTGGAAATAGCCCAACAATCATATAGCACTTGAGCCTTGTCCAAACGGTGCAGTAATATAGACTATGACCTCAAATGCTGAATCTATGTACTTTCAGAATACTTCATCATAAGGAAAATGAAGCACTCCTCAAAGGTGTCAGTTAGTGGTGTTCCAAAATCAGATAATCCACGCTCAGGAAAAGACTACAAAATGCATTTGTCAAATATTGGAAAGAGAAAAGCAGTACAACAGTAAGTAGCCATCTTTCAACCTTTATCATTTTCCACAACTGGTCAGTTTCCATACCGTATTTGCCCAGCTAACATCAAACACTTCTTGTTTTGTAAATTAGAGGGCTTTTTGTGTGTTTTAAAATTACTTTTGGGAAAAAAAATAAATAAATAAAATTACTTTTGAATTGAATAGTAATTATTATAATTAGTTTTTCATAATTTGCAAAGCATGTTAACACACATTTCTTTGATCCTGACAACTCTGTGAAGCAGTCTTATTATTACATTTTATAAGTGAGGAAGCAGCAACTGGGAGAAGGTAAGTGATTTGCATAAGGTTAAACAGCTAATAAATGGCATCATCTAGGAGTTAAAGCTTTGTTTCTGTAAGTCAAGCCTTTTCTTTTTGTTTGTTCTATCTGTTAAATAGGACTTATTTTTAAAATTATATTCAAGTAATTAACATGTAATATGTTATTGGTTTCAGGGGTAGAGGTCAATGATTCATCAGTCTTATATAATGCCCAGTGCTCGGTAATATAGACTATGCCCTCCTTAATGTCCATCACCCAGTTACCCTGTCCCCCACTTCTCTCCAGCTATCCTCAGTTTGTTCCCTATGGTTAAGAATTTCTTATTGGTTGTTTCCCACTCTGATTTCATCTTGTTTTATTTTTTCCTCTCTTCCCCTATAATCCTCTGTTTTGTTTCTTAAATTTTACATATGAGTGAAATCATATGATAACTATTTTTCTCTGATTGAGTTATTTCACTTAGCATCATACCCTCTAGTTCCATCCACATTGTTACAAATGGCAAGATTTTGGTTTTTTTTGATGGCTGAATAGTAGTCCATTGTGTGTGTGTGTGTGTGTGTGTACATCTTCGTTATCTATTCATCTGTTGATGGACTTCTGGGCTCTTTCCATAGTTTGGCTATTGTGGACATCGCTGCTATAAACACTGGGGTATGGGTGCCCCTTCAGATCACTACATTTGTATCTTTGGAACAAATGCCCAGCAGGGCATTTGGTGGGTCATGGGGTAGCTCTATTTTCAACTTTTTAAGGAGCCTCCATACTCTTTTCCAGAGTGACTGCACCAGCTTGCATTCTCGCCAACGGTGTAAGAGGGTTCCCCTTTCTCTGCATCCTTGCCAACATCTGTCATTTCCTGACTTGTTTATTTTAGACATTCTGACAGGTGTGAGATGGTATTCCATTGTAGTTTTGATATCTATTTCCCTGATGGTAAGTGATGTGGAGCATATTTTTCATGTGCCTGTTGGCCATTTGTATGTCTTCTTTGGAGAAATATCTTTTCATGTCTTCTGCCCATTTCTTGATTGGATTACTTGTTTTTTGGTTGTTGAGTTTGATAAATTCATTATAGATTTTGGATACTAGCCCTTTATCTGATAAGACATTTGCAGATATCTTCTCCCATTCTGTCCGTTGTCTTTTGGTTTTGTTGACTATTTCTGTCGCTGTTCAAAAGCTTTTTATCTTGATGAAGTCCCAATAGGTCATTTTTGCCTTTATTTCCCTTGGTCTTTGGAGACATGTCTGGCAAGAAGTTCCTGTGGCCGAGGTCACAGAGGTTGCTGCCTGTTCTCCTCTAGGACTTTTTAAATTATTTATTTATTTATTCATGAGAGACACACAGAGAGAGGCAGAGACACGGACAGAGGGAGAAGCAGGCTCCATGCAGGAAGCCTGATGTGGGACTCAATCCCGGGACTCTAGGATCATGCCCTGAGCTGAAGGCAGATGCTCAACCACTGAGCCACCAAGGCATCCCTCCTCTAGGATTTTGATGGATTCCTGTCTCACATTTAGGTGTTTCATCCATTTTGAGTCTATTTTTTTGTGTATTGTTTATGGAAATGGTCCAGTTTCATTCTTCTGCACTTGGCTGTCCAATTTTCCCAACACCATTTGTTGAAGAGATTGTCATTTTTTTTCCATTGGAAAAAATACTCTGTCAAAGATTAGTGACCACAGAATTGAGAGTCCATTTTTGGGTTCTCTGTTCCATTGATCTATGTGTCTATCTTGGGCCAGTACCATACTGTCTCGATGATTACAGCTTTGTGATATCGCTTGAAGTCTGGAATTGTGATGCCACCAGTTTTGGTTTTCTTTTTCAACATTCCTCTGGCTATTTGGGGTCCTTTCCGTACAAATTTTAGGAGTATTTGTTCCAGCTCTGTGAAAAAAGTTGATGATATTTTGAAAGGGATTGCATTGAATGTATAGTTTGCTCTAGGTGGCATAGGCATTTTAATGATATTTTTCTTCCAATCCATGAGCATGGAATGTTTTTCCATTTCTTTGTGTCTTCCTCAATTTCTTTCATGAGTGTTCTATAGTTTTCAGAATACAGATCCTTTAGTCAGACCGTTTCTACTCTACATCTTACAGTCTGCATTTTGCCAGCCAATGGTGACATTATACAGGAGTATCTTTCTTCACATGTAGCTTTGTGAGGGGTAAGGATGGGATTGGGGGGTTTTGGAGAGAGTATCCCTACAATCTGCTGAGATGTGAGCAAAAGTAAAATGATTCTCTGACCTGACTGGAATGAGCCTGGTTCAAGCCAAGATCAGAGAAGGGGGTTTCTTTTTTAGGGCCTGGTTGTCTGTTCCCAGAAAAGAATTGGACCTACTGTAACTTTGAGTATTCTATGTTCTATTTTCATAGCACTTGGACTAGTTGGACAGTGTTTTTAAGAACTAACTATAATGAAATCATTTTAGGTCATGGATGTTTTTAGAAAGCAAATTTGTCTCTTCCTACATTTTTAGTTATAATATATATGCCTTTTGCTGATAAAGTTTTAGCTGGGACTTTTTTTATCTCAAGGGAAAGATTCTCAAATATCTTATATCCTCATTCTGACTAGATTCTGCAAATGACCAGTTCCAATTACCACATCCAAATGTTCCTTATCAGATCAGTCTTAGGGTGGAGAATGGGAGGGTGCAGGGGGAAGAAGCATAAATTGAGTTCCCCAAGATTTTAGGAAAATGAAAACTACTTCACTAATCTTAATCTCTTGTTTTTCTTCTCAGAACTAATAGAGCTATTTCAGCTCGAAGGATACAGAGAGCTTGGTTATCTCATGTGAACAAAAGAATATTTAAACTCCTAAAGCACACAGTTTGTGCAGCGGTATGTATTTTGCTTTTTGTTTTCTCTGACACATCTAATTACTTATCAGCTAAAAGGTCTGTTAAGTAAAGTATGTAACCTTTTAAAAATCTCTTCTATATGAATATGCATGGGATTCTGAGATTGCTCCTTTGTTTATCCCTAAATGAATATTTCTGGATTTATTTGTAAATAATGTGGGTGACTGTTATTTCCTTTTCTGAAACTAAAATGATGTTTTTAAAAAAATCAATTTCTTATTTGAAGATGTGGGACACTGATCTTCCAACCAGAAAAATCTCTGAATTAAGTGCCCTTACCTTCCACCCAGCAATTTTACTTCTAAGAATCCATTCTACAATATATGTACAACTTCATTGCAGTATTGTCTGTAACAGCAAAGAAAGTAAACCATAAAATGTCCACCAATGGGATGCTGGTTAAATAAGTATTTATACTTATTTATAAGTATAAATGGTGCTTTCATAGTGTTTAACCTTGCAGCCTTATATGTGACTCTGCAATATAAAGATAGCTAAGATATCTCATTAAGGAAAAAAGCAAATATAGAATAGTATGAATAATATGGTCCTATTTAAGCAAAAACAAAAACCTCCAAAGGTGCATATCCCCTCACCCCTCTGAAAAACAACTCTGGCAATGCTAATAGAGTATATAAAGCTTTCCTTCGTATAGTACCAAGTATTCTAATAAAATTACCCATGATTACAATAGTTTATAATTAGTAATAGCCACATTAAGGGAATTTTAGCAGCTCTGAAAAAAATCATGAAGTCTGAGCAGTTTATACACTTCTTCACCATCTGACCCACAGATGCATTTCTGATGCCAGTAAAAGCGGAATACCTCAGAGAAAACCCGCTCAGTAAAGAGGTGACATTTCAGGTCCATTACCCATTGTCTTCACATATGGAACTTGCATTTAATTATCATAATACTGATTTTGTTATAACTTTAGATGTTTATAGTAACAGAAAGAAGGAAATTAATTCTTTTTAAAAAATCTGTTATCCTAACACTTTAAATTCCTACCTGACATTAATAATGCTTTGTCATTTTAAAAGCCCTTTGGTGTACATTTTTATGTGATTGTCATTGACATAGAGGTTGGCAGGGTCATGTTGGGGTGGAGTGGGGGCTTTATTTTTTTAACTTGCAAACACTATCTATTTATTTATTTATTTATTTATTTATTTATTTATTTATTTATTATTGGTGTTCAATTTGCCAACATATAGAATAACACCCAATGCTCATCCCATCAAGTGCCCCCCTCAGTGCCTGTTACCCAGTCATCCCCACCCCCCGCCCACCTCCCTTTCCACCACCCCTTGTTCGTTTCCCAGAGTTAGGAGTCTCTCATGTTCTGTCTCCCTCTCTGATATTTCCCACTCATTTTTTCTCCTTTCAAGTGGGGGCTTTGAGTCAAATAAATCTCTATTTGTATCTTGGCTTGCCCATGTACTACCTGTATGCCTTTGAATAAGTTACAGACACTCCCAGAGTCTCAGCCTGCTCATTGGAAAGATGGGAATGATAATATTTGAATAATACTGCTGAGTTATAAGGATTAAATGAAGTTATGTATATAAGGCATGTAACAGAATATGCGGTATATAAAAGGTGCTTAAAAACTAGTAGCATTACTATTACCATCCTCATTTTACAGTTATTTTTTTTAGATTTTATTTATTTATTCATGAGAGACACACAGAGATAGGCACAGACACAGGCAGAGGGAGAAGCAGGCTCCATGCAGGGAGCCCGACGTGGGACTCAATCCGGGGTCTCCGGGATCACACCCTAGGCCAAAGGTGGCGTTAAACCCCTGAGCCACCCAGGCTGCCCATTTTACAGTTATTTATTCAATATCAAATACTTGCTAAACCTGCTGTGTTCCAAGGACTGTACTAGATGCTAGGAGTATGGTAAGGAAGAAAGACATGATCAGTACTTTCATGCCACTTACAGTCTAGTAGAAGACACAGATTAATTCATAGTTAGTTATAATACGTGGTGAAAAGTGTTGTCATAAGGAAAGACCTGTGCCTGGGATGTCAAGGAGGGACACCCACTCAAGCTTGAAGGCTAGAAGGATAAAGTAATTGATTCAAGATTACACAGGTACTAAATGGAGGAGCCCAGACCAGAACCCAGGTCTTCAGAACTCCAAGCCTGGTGCACTGTTCACTTTACCATGCCACCTCTGTTATTCTCAGTAAGTTACACCTGGACAGAGTACCATTTTCCATTTATAGCATCATCATCTATTTCAGGAATATTGTGTGACACGTGAAATACTGAAGAAAGTGAGCCCCTTAGAGGCTGAGCTTGTGAAAGATCCTAGCATGAAGTATAAAGTTAGATTCAGGTAATATTTCTATACTGGTTTATTTCAAGAAGCACTTAGTTAAAATGAAAAAAACCTTATAAATGTATTTTCTTTTTTTGAAAGATTTTATTTATTCACGCGAGACACACAGAGAGCGGCAGAGACATAGGCAGAGGGAGAAGCAGGCTCCCTATGAGGAGCCCAGTGTGAGACTCGATCCCAGGATCCTGGGATCACAACCCGAACTGAAGGCAGACGTTCAACCACTGAGCTACCCACATGCCCCTAGAAATGTATTTTCTTAAGTCCTCATAAATTCTCAGGGTTGTTCTTAAATTTACATTTATTATGTGAGGAAACTGAGGTATGACTCTTGGGCTAAAAGTTGGCTTGAGAGTGGCTCATCTCCCATGATGTGTCCAGTCTGACACGTGAATGAGAATAGTTTTGAGCACACACACCCCAATGTGGCTCTTTCATCTCTGTAATCGATTTCATTACCCATTCTTTTTTTTTTCTTAAAGATTTTATTTATTTATTCGTGAGAGACACAGAGAGGCAGAGACATAGGCAGAGGGAGAAGCAGGCTCCTCGCAGGGAGCCTAATGTGGCCCTCCATCCCAGACCCTGGGATCACGCCCTGACCCGAAGGCAGACACTCAACTGCTGAGCCACCCAGGCATCCCTTCGTTACCCATTCTTTCTGTGCTCTGGCATAGACTTTACCCTGCAAGCAGGAAACTATGAGAATAATCTTAAGTAGAGGAGGAAGGTAACTAAGCCCTAACCCTGATGCCAAACAACTAATTTTTGGTCTTTATTTCAGATTCAGTGGTGAAACGTTTCCACCTTTCATCGTATTTAAAATTTTTCTGCATACTGAAGGCCATGGTAACAAGTATTTCAACGGAAAAAATTTATTAAAGCCATCAAGTGAGGTGATGTTTCATGATGTACACTTTATGTTACTTTATTTTTTAAAGATTTTTGTTTATTTATGAAAGAGGGAGACAGAGATAGAGCATGAGTGGGGAGGAGAGGGAGAAGCAGGCTCCTCTCCCCAGGATCATGACCTAAGCCAAAGGCAGACGCTTAACTGACTGAGCCACCCAGGCACCTCCATTTTATATTACTTTAGCTTCTTAATATCTGCATGGTATCTGAATTGCATTCGAAGTATACAGACTAAGTGATTTCACCATTGAACATCCCAGCAGCCAGGTAGCATTTTTTTTAATCTCATGTTTCAGGGTGTCTCTGTTTATTAGCTAAAAAATATTTGGAATGAATTACTGATAGAGGCCCTAAAAAATACTGATCAGTTTTCTTTGTATTAAAATTTTGGTTTAAAAAAATAAAAATAAAAATAAAAATAAATAAAATGTTGGTTTGTGGGACGCCTGGGTGGCTCAGCGGTTGAGTGTCTGCCTTCAGCTCAGGGCATGATCCCGGGATCCAGGATCGAGTCCCACATCGAGCTCCCTGCGAGGGAGGGGCCTGCTTCTCCTTCTGCCTGTGTCTCTGCCTCTCTCTCTCTCTCTGTCTCTCATGAATAAATAAATAAATCCTTAAAAAATAATAAAATAAAATTTTGGTTTGTTCATGAGAGACTCTTTTTTTGGTATATTTTTTTATTGGAGTTCGATTTGCCAACATGTAGTATAATACCCAGTGCTCATCCCATCAAGTGCCCCCCTCAGTGCCCGTCACCCAGTCACCCCATCCCCCTGCCCACCTCCCCTTCCACTACCCCTTATTCATTTCCCAGAGTTTCTATGGGAAAGAAACTGAGGGTTGCTGGAAGGCAGGTGGGTGGGGGGATGAGGTAACTGGGTGACAGGCATTAAAGAGGACACGTGATGTGATGAGCACTGGGTGTTACATGCAACTGATAAATTAGTGAACTCCAAATCTGAAACTAATGATGTTCTATATGTTGGCTAATTTAATTTAAATTAATAAAAGAAAAAGAAAATTTTGGTTAGTAATGGACTAAAGTGGCCTATTAGGGCTTTTAAATTATGCAGACCATTTGATGCCATTCTATTTGTTTTAATGGTATTTTATCATTGTTTCTTTGATTCTGGTAGCATATTCAGAGAAAAGTGAACTGGACTATTGAAAATGAACTTTTAAAATATTTATCTTTCTTTATATGAGTTCTCATACTTTTAAGTTTCAAGTATATTTACCATAATTGTGTCTGCAGGATAGGAATCACCTGAGAATATTGTTAAACAATATAGTCTCTGATTCAGTAAATCTGGGATAGGAAATGAGAGTCTGCATTACTAACCGGTTCCCAGGTGTTGCTGCTACTGCTGGTTCTTGGACCCCACGTTTAATAGCAAGGATCTGCAATGCTACTACAGCATAGATTTTGCTCCTTTGGCCCTTATACATGACTATAATTGAGAAAAAATGCATGCATTCTCATTCTCAGCCTTTCATAAATCATACATCAAAGGTTATTTTCCTATAGCCTTCTGGAGATATTTTACTTAAAAAGTATGGCCCATCTGAAGTCATCAGTAATGGTATGTGTTCAGAATAGAAGACCACATAGCCTGGGAGTTTCTGATCAGATCCAGGATGTACAGCATTTATTCTCTGAAGAATGTTAGAAAAGAAAAAGAGACTGCCTTTCTCTGTGTTCTCAGGCAACGTCAGAGAACATTTCATTCAGTTTCAGGATATATCAAATGGACTATGTGTTTTCATATGGAATATGGTGTTGCAGAGTCATTAATATTTGTTCATTTATATAAAATGACTTCACATGCAAAAGTTGATATTTATCTTACATTCAGGGAATAAATTCATGCCACATTTATGTACAGAATAAGCTTATCATACCTATAAAATATCATCAATTGTTGCTTTTCTGAGATTACATGATGAGACTTTTCCAGGAACAGAAATTCTCCTGGGTCTGCTCCCGGTGGCCCCTGCTGTCTGCAGGCTAGAGCAAATGAGAAACTTAGAAGCCGTGACTGGAAAGGACTCTGTGTATATTAAAACTCATTAAAATGCTGCATAATAACTTCAGTTTTTATTTAAATTACAAAGTAACTTGGGAAAAAAGGAAATAGCACAGAGATTTTTTTAAAAAAGGAAACTATGCCTCATGCCTTTCTGTGCTGTGACTTTCACTCGCCTGGGGTTATCACTGTTAATAGTTTACTGTGTATCCTTCATTTTTTTGCCCATAAAAATACACAAACATGTTTTTTAAAAATTTTTGTTTTTATTATGAAAATGTAATAGCACTAGTTTGAGTATTTCACTAAACATTCTGAGAGGATTTAAATGATCAGAACATGAAAGAACAGTTTAGGATTCCTTTTTGAGCTACATAACAAACTCTGGTAACACCTGGATTCATGGTTGATAGAAAACCTATAGAATTATTCTTACTATAAGTTTACGCCAGTCCTTTGAATAGAAATTGTGTGTTTAGCAAGACAATCCAACTTTCCTAAGTTCATTTCTTTCTTTCTGTTTATTTATTTTATTTATTTTTAAAGATGTTATTTATTTATTCATGAGAGACACACAGAGAGGAAGGCAGAGACAGGCAGAGGGAGAAGCAGGCACCATGCAGGGAGCCTAACGTGGAACTCGATCCCAGGACTCTGGGATCAAGCCCTGAGCCAAAGGCAGATGCTTAACCGCTGAGCCACCCAGGTGTCCCTCTTTCTTTTTTTTTAAAGATTTATTTTTTAAAAGTAATCTCTATACCCATCTTGGGGCTTGAACCCACAACTCCAAGATCAAGAGTTTCACACTCTACCAACTGAGCCAGCCAGGCACCCCCCCACTTATTTCTTAGTATGAAATAAATAAGTCAGTTTTAGTTCAGACATATAATCTAAGTTCACTTATGAAGAAGGGGAGTTTCACAGTTTTGTTGTTGTTCAGTCTTTTCCCTGGTACTTATTTCCATTTCTAGTTTCATTTTCTTATCATTTCCCAGTAGCATTTCTCATGTGTTCACACTTCGCACGTGCATGTGCGCGGACACACACACACATACACAAAGTGAAAACAAGTGAAAAGATATAGAATAGCCTAAGCCATTTTTGAGAAGAACAAAGATTTACATTAACTGATTTCAAGACCTAAAAAGCTGCAATGATCCCACAGTGTTGTGATGGCCTAAAGACAGACATGTAAATCAATGAGATAGAATAGAGAATTCAGAAATACACCCACTCATAGATGATCCATTGATTTTCATCAAATGTGCCAAGTCAGTTCAAATGGTGCTCGAACAATTGGATAGCCATGTGTACAAAAGAGAGATCTCATTTCAGTTACCTACTTCGATGAACTATTTTCAGAGCAATGCTTATTTACAGAGGGTTGTCACTATAGTTCATCCTCCAACTATATTTAGAATATTCTAAAGCCTTGCTACTCAAGAGTGTGGTCTACAGACCCACAGCACTGGCATTCCCTGGAACTTACTAGAAATGCAGACTATCAAGCCCCTCCCCAGACCCACTGAATGAGCATCTGCATTTTAACAATCCCCCCAGGGATCCCTGGGTGGCGCACGGTTTGGCGCCTGCCTTTGGCCCAGGGCGCAATCCTGGAGACCCGGGATCCAATCCCACGTCAGGCTCCCGGTGCATGGAGCCTGCTTCTCCCTCTGCCTATGTCTCTGTCTCTCTCTCTCTCTCTCTCTCTCTCTCTATGACTATCATAAATAAATAATAATAATAAAAAAACAATCCCCCCAGATGATCCTAGGCACAAACTAGTTTGACAAGCACTGTCTTACAGGTGCCCCCCACACACACACACACACAGCGTGGCCTAGAATGTCTCTGGGTAATTGACAGTTCTTAAACATGAACATCCAGCAACCATTAGTTTAAATTGAAGATCCCTGTTCTTTTTGAGGATTAGGCATTTATGTAAAAAGAAAAAACACCATTATTAATAATAACTGCCCTCATTGAGCACCATTGAGTCCTGTGTTAAACATTTTGCGTGCATTATCGTTGAATTCTCATAAACTCTAGAATGTAGATTCTGTTATCTTCAGTTTTAAAAGACCAAGTAACTTGCTGAAGGTCTCAAGCTAGAAAGGGAAGGAGCCGATATCAAAACCCAGTGATCCTGACTCCAGAGCCTGTGCTCATAATTAACCACTCCTGAGCCAGCGTGCCTGCTAAATACGTTCCCTTATACGGGCTCCTGATAACTCCAGCACAGTCCATGTTATTCCCATTCAGCCTGTGAGGAAGCCGGGACTTGGAGAGGCTTGCCAGGGGCAGAACTGACACTTGAATACTTCTCCATCTATCCACTGCACTGTGCACACTTCGAGGTTGAAACCACACCAGCAGCTGTGCTGGTTTCATTAATTCTGAACTCACGTATAATTGAACTGTTCCAAACCGAGAAACCCTGTTCCTGTGCAGGATACCAGTTCATGCTACCTTCGTGAGAATTTCCAGCTGGGCGGGGAAGTGACTTGAGATAGTCGCTTGACAAGGGCAGGTGTGGATCTAGGCCAGCATGTACCTGTGGGGCCGTGGGGGCTTCTGGGCCACAGTGATGCCAGGTATCAGGGGAAGTGTCAAATTTAGAGATGCCTGCCTTTGACCTTTTGTTTGAGTCACCCACTAAGAATGGAGCCTGCCTCTTGAATCCTAGTCTGATTGGCTGCTGTCCTGGACTCTTCGCCTCATTTCGGCCCTTCCCTTTCACCTGGTGCTGGGCACTTCTTTCCCATCCCTTCCTACCCAGAAGTACTTTCCTGAAGCTAGCCATACAGCAGATGCCTGAGAAAGAAAGAATGGCCTCCATGCTGGCTATTGGAGGCAAACTTTTTTCAAACCCCTGTCGCAAGTGGGCAGCGAGCCCTCCCCGTGCTGCCCGGCATAGGGATTTTTGGCTGGATCCCGGGATGGGCCTCACACAGCTGAGCCACACAGCTGAGGCAGTGTACAAATAAGGAAACCGGGGCTTGGAGAGGTTGTGGGTGGTGGCTGAGTGGAGTAGAGTGGGGAGGGACTGGCAAGAAATACCCTTACTAAGTAGCTTGAGCTAAAGTAAAATACAGTTATATCTAAAGAAATTCTCAAAGCAGAAATTATACAGCTTTCAGATGTGTTCACTGTATAGTTTATTTGCTTTTACCTTTAGCATCACCATGAGGGTAGTTAATGAGAACCCACGGGAAATTAATTGCAAGAAAGCATAATGGTGACACGTGCCAATACTGTCTTTTCTTTAGATGCGTAGTATGTAAAGAAACTAATGAAACGGAAAACAGAGATGATCTGCCTAAAGGAAGGTTCATCACAGAAACTGTTTCTGTCCCTTCCATGTAGTACATTAGGAATAAAACTACCACCATTTGAATATTCTTTCGTTTTCCATGTATGTCCGTGTGCTAAGCTTTGGATTTAGAAAAATAAATAAAAAAGGAATATTCTCAATAACAAAAGTGAAAATTGAAATGGAAACTATATCCTCCAGGCTCATTGTCGTATTGTGTGTTAAGTAAAAAGATTCCAAATTCTGATCTCATCTCAAGCGGCCTCACATCAACATTATAACCTGGAGTTCCCATGTTTTCACAAATACACATTCTGAGATTCAGAGGGAAAGAGAAACTGATCTGGAATCCAAAGATATTTGAATTTTATTCTACGCCAGTCTCCATTCTCATAAGCATATGCTTTGTGGCCAGAAGCATAGATATGTAATATAAATATGTGTTAGAAGAGTCAGCACATACTTATGGGGGGTGGGAACGAGGGTGGGGAGTACTTAAGTCTCTACTCAGTCTATGTATAGCTCTTAGCAAAGGATGGGCGTATGTGGAACGGTATGGTACAGACAGGGCCAGATGAGATTTGGGCCTCCATATTTTCTGGCATTCTTCTACCTCTGCCCTCCCAGGTATTTTCCTTTAGTACAAAATGCCAGCGTTTCGGAGAGAAAAAAAAATGCTTCACTACTCTTTGGCTACAGAGAATGAAGTCTGAAGGAGAGGAAGGTCTAAGCAATGTGAAACATACATGTTTCCATTTGGGGGTGAGGTATTAACTAGCGCATAAAAGAGAGTTGGCCCAGTAACACCTTTCACTGCAGTTCCTAGGGCAACCTGTTTAATAACCAAGGAAGTTTTCTCTGCCTTGACAGCATGAATGACGCTATAGATTTGTTTTGTTAAGGGAAAAGAATGTTTTTTAAGAGGGGAAAAAACATTTTTAAAACACTGTGGTTCTCTGAGGGTTGGAGACTCAGCTACATTACATTTTAAAACTATGTAGATATGGTTATGGAAACGAATTTTAAATGGTTTAAAAACTCTTATACAATCTTTTCTTTGTAAATACAGTCTTTTTATTGAATAGCAAGCTGCTAGAAGAAAGGAACAGTATTTTATGTGTTTGTCAGAAGAAATATGTAAAGTGTGCACTGATAATTATTGCTATTATACTACTGTTTTAAAAATCTGTTTTCTATTCTCTTTATAGGCAGTGGCTGATGCTTGCAAAATTATGGGGAAAAAGAAGTTTTACCATCAGGTTATGGAAGATGAATGTCTTTTCCAGAAGTTCAAAATAACTGATAAAATAGATATTGTCACCCTGAAAGACTACATGCAAGTAAGGAATTGAGATTTAGATATTAGAAACAACAATTTTTTAAAAAGCTTTCTGTGGGCACCTGAGTGGCTCAGTTGGTTAGGTGCCTGCTTTCAGCTCAGGTCATGATCCCAGGGTGCTGGGATCGAGTCCCACATCGGGCTTCCTGCTCATTGGGGAGCCTGCTTCCCCCTCTGCCCCTTACCCTGCTCGTGCTCTCAAATGAATAAGTAAAATCTTTTAAAATAAATAATCTTTAAAAACTCTTCTGACCTTATCCTCCAAGAGAAAGGATCATACATTTTTTTCACTATAGAAAAATAAGCATAATATAAAATTTACCATCTTAAATGGTATAATTCAGTGACATTAAGTATATTCACAATGTTGTTCAGACACCACCACTATCTAGTTCCTGAACTTTATCACCCCAAAAGGAAACCTCCCTTGTATTAAGCTGTCACTCCCTGTCCCTCCATCACTCCAGCCCCTATCACTCACTAATCAGCCTCTTGTCTCCCTGAGTTTACCTATTCTGGATAGCTTGTATTCATGGAATCATAAAATATTTGGCTCTTTGCATCTGGAGAATGATAGCTAATGAATGTGGCTTTTCCTTTGGGGTTGATGGAAATGTTTTGGAATTAGATAGTAGTGCTATGTAGAGTTAATTTACTAAATGCACTGAATTGTGTACATTTAAAATGGTTAAAATGGTGAATTTTATATTTTGTGAATTTTATCTTGCTAAAAAGTAAAAAAATCAAGTACGTGTTGCTAAGAGAGTATATGATGGAGATTTGACCTATTGAGAAGGGGTTATTATTATTATTTGGGTGCTTTGTGGTACAAGTGACAGATTATTCCCAACCACAGGAGGCTTAAACAGCAAGGGAATTGTACTGTCCCATGTCTGAAGTCTACAAAGAGGTGGGTCTCAGGCCAGCTAATAATACAGCAGCTCAAGGACATCAGGGTCCTCTACAGTGCTCTTGTCTTCCTCCACATGGTAACAAGATGACTATCACATTCTTAACTTCCTTTAAAGTCAGGAACAAGGGGACTCTTAAGTACCATTTTCCTTTTTATCTCAAGAAGAAATATCTCTGGGGGTGCTTGGCTGGCTCAGTTGGTGAAGCATCCAATTCTTGATCTCAGCTCAGGTCTTGATCTCAGGGTTGTGAGTTCAAGCGCCCCATGTTGGGCTCCATGCTGGACATGGAGCCTACTTAAAAAAAAAAAAAAGGAAGAAAGAAAGAAAGAAAGAAAGAAAGAAAGAAAGAAAGAAAGAAAGAAAGAAAGAAAGAAAGAAAGAAAGAAAGAAAGAAGAGAAAAATCTTTGCCAGAAGTCCCCAACAGACTTCCCCTCAGATCCCATTGATCAGAATCCTAACCTAATTGCTGATAAAGGAAAATGAGATCATTTTCCACCATTGACTTAGAACCATCATGGTTCATGTGCTGGGGCCCTCCTTCCTAGAACACGTGGCTGCTCCATACTTGAAAAAAAAAAATCAGGGCTCTGGAGGCAAGGAAGAAGTGGGAAATGGTTGATGGGCAGGCAATCAACAATGTGTCACAGCCTCAGTCTGGGGCTGAGCAGGTGCTGTGCCCCAGGCAGAGGCTCTGTGGCAGGAGGAACTGCAGGTCTGTGGAGCTGGAGAAGAGAGAGCAGAGGTTTGGGCAGGCAGCCTGGAGGGCTGGCAAGAGAGCATCAGACAGGCCTTTTGACAATAGCAAGGTATTTTTCTTTTTCTTGATCCTGTGTGCAGGTAGAAGCTGGTGCTTCTTAATGTGTTAAGAAATGAGATGATCTAATCTAATGAGTGAAGGGATCTGTCTGGCTGCAGTATAGGGAATGGATTAGAGTACAGCAAGAGCCTTCTCCTAGTTTGGATGTTCCTGCTGTATTTCAGGAGAGACGGTGGTATCTTGGCTGAGGGCTGTGAGGCTGGAGACACAGGAGATAATTAGAAAGTAAAAGCAATGGGCCTTGGTGACAGACAGCAAGGCAGGCTAAGGGGAGGTGTCCGGCATGACTCCTAGGTTCCTGGTTTGCATAATGGATTGGACAGCAGTACTAAGTCAGGAACCTTAAACTAGATACCTGAATAATAATAATAATAATAATAATAATAATAATAATAATAATAGCAAATGCTGGTGTAGTACCACCTCCTTTTATTCTCACAACTCTAAGAGGTAGGTACTATTATTACTGCCATTTTACAAGTTCTAAAGAAACAATGGATACAAAATTTCTGGATAATAATAATAATAATAATAATAATAATAATAAATGGCCTTAACTGTCCACTCAGCTAGTTCATTGTGACACATGAAATTAATGCAGTGCCTTGGAGACTCCCAATTCTGTTTTCTTTCCTTTAGAGTCTTAACCTGGAAAATGAGGGAATTCAACCCTCATTTGAAATAATAGAAATAAATAGCACTTTGGGATGCCAACTATCTTTGCAAAGTATGTGGCTCACATACTTGGAGCGTATGACTGTGCCAAGGATTGGTGTCTTAGGAAGAAGTCCCCAATAAATATGTTGGGAGAAGCATGGTGATTGCTGACAATCATTTTATCAATTTATTTTTTTTTCTTTTTTTTTCTTTTTTTATTTATGATAGGCACAGAGAGAGAGAGAGGCAGAGACACAGGCAGAGGAAGAAGCAGGCTCCATGCACCGGGAGCCCGACGTGGGATTCGATCCCGGGTCTCCAGGATCACGCCCTGGGCCAAAGGCAGGCGCCAAACCGCTGCACCACCCAGGGATCCCATTTTATCAATTTATTGAGCCCCTTATGGATACAAGCACTATTGCTGGCTCTTTTTATGTATAGTATATCTCCTTTAATCTTCAAGTTTGTAGATTATGTGACCCTTTAACAGATGAGAAAAATGGAGTTTAATAAGATTTCTTAAAACTTGGGACACCTGAGTGGCTCAGCAGTTAAAGCATCTGCCTTTGGCTCAGGGCGTGATCCCTGGGTCCTGGGATCGAATCCTGCATCAGGCTCCCTGCATGGAGCCTGCTTCTCCCTCTGCCTCTATCTCTGCTTCTCCCTCTGCCTCTATCTCTGCCTCTCTATCTCTCTGTCTCTCTCATGAATAAATAAACAATTTTAAAAAAAACTTGCCCAAGTCACTTAGCAAAGCACAGAGCAGGTCATTGACAGTTCTGAGATGTTTACTCATTTTACTACTACACTCTGAGCAAGTAAAATATGTAGTCAGTCCTCACTTTGCACAGTAGTGCAGGGTCATGAAAATGTGCAGCAGTACCTCGCTGGCTTGGTTGGTGGAGCATGCCACTCTTGATCTCAGGGTTGTGGGTTCAAGCCTCACAATACATGTAGAGATTGCTTAAAGATAAAATCCTTTAAGAAAATGACCATGCAGGCAGCCCCGGTGGCCCAGCGGTTTGGCGCCGCCTTCGGCCCGGGGTGTGATCCTGGAGACCCGGGATCGAGTCCCACGTCAGGCTCCCTGCATGGAGCCTTTTTCTCTCCCTTTCTTCTGCCTCTCTCTCTCTCTGTCTGTTATGAATAAATAAAATCTTTTTTAAAAATGACCGTGCAAGCTGAAACCACGCAAATCAAATTTAATAATCAATGGGAAAAATCATGATGTTCCATACCTTTAAAAAAAAAAGCTTGTCAAAACTAAAAACTCTCTGTCTGTTATAAATATATAGGAAAATGAAAAACAAAACATTTACTACATGATAATTTAAAACACTGGAAACGTTGAGGATTAAAAGTGTTTTATTTCCTTGTAAAAACTTTATCAACGATAAATATACTAAAAAACCATTGAACTATATACTTTAAATGGGTGAATTGTATGGGATGTGAATCTCAATAAAACTTTAAAAAAACAGTTTATGAGGAATAGTTTAAACAGCGCTTACCTTCTTAGTCTTCTCATATAACTTAAAATACATAGTAAGCCTCTTTTCTATGCCTTAGTGAATCGCCACACTCCTTTCTTTTTTTTTTTTTTTTGCCACACTCCTTTCTAAGTGCAGATTACCTACCAACATTTTATCCTTTGCACTTTAAATGTTATGAAATCTCTCAAAGTTCCTTTAATGTGAAGAGTCTTTTGTCAGCGTCACTTCCTCTGGAACAGCTGCATCCTTTTCGTCACAACCACTTGCCTCATTTATGCCGCTAAGTTCACCTTCACCACTTTCCTTCCTCTTGCTGCCCACCCGCAGTCTCTTGAATGACGGCAATGTCAATATCCCTTATTTCTTCTAACTGCATTTACGTTTAATTTGAATTTCATTTCCAACATTATCACTTTTTTGTTTCTCTGTTGGCCTATTCTTTTGATTATCTTTTTATTTTTTTGGCAAAATGGCACATGTGTTTATTACTGGGAAACAAAGAGGTGACACAACTACATACTTTGCTCTCTGTGTGTGACCTGAATAACAGATCATCAATGGCCAATCACTGACACTTTGGAAGAAGGGACATGATTTGTCACTATTCACTACACATATCTGTTATTTCTGTAGTGATCTATGGACTGTAAAGCTATCAGCAAAGTTTGTACTTCATACAGTTATTGAGTTATACTGCAGAAACTGAAATTTGAGACATGTTGAAGGACTGGGGTCATTCAGTCAAATGGTAGTAATTAAAATCTGTGCATGCCTTAATGATACAAAATAAAGACTGCTTGTGGGGGTGTAGGGATGTGTGTGCATGTGAGAGAGAGAGAGAGAGAGAGAGAGACATACCTTAAATACCTAGCTGATATTCTGTCCCAGCATTGTAGATCCTCTAGCCCTATTCCTGTCTCTTAAATGAACATTTTATAAGGTTGATTATATATATTTGCATTTTAACATTCCTAATTTGTTATTTTAAATTTAAAAATAAATACATAAACGTGGGATTTCTACAAATGCTCCAAATGAAAATAGTGAAATTCACCACTTGATACCAGAGGTGAACTCATTATTTCTTGTGCAAATGTCCTCTCAATCCAAGCATATTATGAACTAGCACTACCAGGTATGCAGGTCATGTATTTGGCATTAAAATGTTTATTCATTAGATTAAAAAATATTTATCATTAAATAAAGATTGAGTGAGTGGGGTACTATGTGTGTGATGCTGTATGACAAGGATCCTGTCTTGTGGTGGGGGCGCTAAGTACACAGAGAGCTAAAACATCAAGTAGTCAGTAATAAGCCATAGAAGAAAGTTGCTGATTAATTTCAGAGATGGGATCAAGGAATACTTTTTGGATGAAGTGACATTGGACATTGGAACCTTGGGAAATGTGTCTTAAAACATTCTGGAGTACCCACAGCCGATCATTCTTACTTGTTTTTTCCATATAGTATTCCAGTCTTCTGGACGAGACCCCTGCATCTTCTGGTGGTAGAAATAACTACTGGCGAAAATTAGACCTCAAAAACATCCCCAGGACAATGATAATATATGACATAGTTGATTATGCAGAGTCTGGAATAATATCAAACCGTCTACAAAAAGAAATGAAGTATCTATTACAGAGACCACAAACAGAAGAGATGCGTCAGCGTCAGCTACGGATTGTTTCTGAAGTTAGGTAAAAGTAACAGTTTCCTGGGGTTACAATACTAGAGGTGTTTCTGAAAATGTTCACATTCTGCCAAATAGCTCATGAAAGATAATAATAGGGCATATGGGAAAAATAGGGTTGGGGCAGATTGCTCAAAACGTACACATCTTTGTAAGTAGAGCACTAACCAAAAGGACAATTGGAACCTGGGGAGATAACTCGCACCACCAGACAGGCAGCTCAGGATGGCTAGAGGGGGCCACAGCAAATATTAAAAAACGGACAATAGAGTTGAAATGCAGGCAACTCTTTAATTGGAGCGGGTAGTCAACACAGAGGTAATGCAGATGGAGGTGGAGCCCTGGGCTGGCATGGCTGCCTTTTCAGCGTATGTGAGAGGCAGTGCAACCCGCCAATAACCAGAAAGCACCCCCCCAAGGGTGGGGAGTATGGTGGGGGCAGCAAGGGTGGACTGTGGGGTCAGGGGTGCCTCTGGGGCGAGAGCCCTAGATGCAGGTGCTAATTCTTGTTTTCATAAATACAGCCCAAAGGGCCCCCGTTGCCTATGCGACACAGAGCTGAGGACCTTTTCCTTTTCTGCTGAAGGTTATAATTCTACTCTTGCGATTCTGGCTCCCCTTGCTGAGGACAAATTGCATATAAATTACAGTGACATTATTCTCTTCTTTAGCAATAGCATGTGAGCCAATTCACATTATAGAAGCTCCTGTTGTAGCAAAAGAAACTGTATTATGATCTGAAACAATGCAGACAGAATATGACTGCTCCAATTATATTCCTTTTTTCTTTCCATTACAAGTCTCACCTAGCCCATCTTATTTACAAATGAAGCTTTCTTTCTTAAGAAAAAGAGATAATCAGATTGAAGAGCATCTATTGGTAGTCTATTTTCATGGAGTCATATTTGAAATGAAAAAATACTCCTTCGGTACACAGAGGAGGCACTGGTCTTCTTGTCAGGCAAACACACTGGGTTTTTTTCAGGGCTAGAGATGAGTGGTGCTGACCCAATAATATAATTTAGCCCATATATTTTATGATTGAGGCTATACATTTGCCAGACAGATGGCCTGGTGTAGGGTGCAGTCTGTCATCATGAAATAGATTTTCTCTAACTCATCCATATAGACACTGAATATAGAACTTAACCCTATTACCACCAAGGTCAAATAAATGATGTAATTTTCCCTGCCACCATATATAACCCTAGGCTCCCTGCTATTTGGACTCTTGCTACTGATTATCTAAGAATGAGCCACTTGAAGAGCCAAATTAAGTAGCCAAATTTTAAATCAATTAAAGAGGGAAAAGTACTTTCTTGCAGATTTCTTTGAATGCGGTGTTAGTTTGGGATCTCTCATATCAAATATTTGAATATGAGTAGTTTATTTGAGAGGTGATTCCCAGAATCACTGATGAAAGGGAGACAAGGAAGGGCAGGCAGCCAAAACAGCATGTGTTAGCAAACAGGTTACTTCTGCGGGTGAAGGGAGCTTAATCCCTCTTGGGAGTATCCAAGCCATTACAGAACGTGCACCTCAAGTTATCTAGTGGGGGCAAGGAAGTTGGGATATTTATAGGCTGATGTGCATCACTCAGTGGCTAAGGACTGTTTCTGAGGGAAAGTGTTAATTCTCAGGCACTTTCCCAGAGCATGGGCTCTCGTTTCCACAAGAAAGCTGTCATGCCAAGAGAGGCCAATGCTGGCAGTTGGAAGTTGGGCCTATGTACTTTGTGGTGGTAAGGCCTAGGGGACTGTGGGCATGGTACCACCTGTATCTGATCCCAACACTGATAAAGACAGCTTGTTTTTTCAGCCATTATGAAATTTAATACTCTTTTGTGTTACTATGACTACTACATGGTATTTTCCAGGAAAACTGATTTTAAATTGATACCATGTTCTATAATTTTCATCATCATTGTGATCCACATCATCATTTATACACCTTCATAAGTGCCAAATAAAGAGCTATGCCCTATAATTTAAGCAGAAATGATGCCTTTGGCCTAAAAACTTACATACAGTATTGCTCCAAATATAGAGGCCTATGATCTAGTTGCTAGAAGATGCTTTAATAAAATTTGCAACTTGCTTTACATTTAAATGTTATTTTGTGCATTTTTTTCTGTCTACAATTCAAATCTTTTCTAGATGCCCTTCATCCGTTTCAGCTATCAAACCTTTATATCGGCCCTACCAACAGCAGAATCAAATTAAACATCTGGGTCGTCAATCCAAGCAAGCTCTAATGAATGTGGAAAAAATGAAAAAAGCTTATAAGATGGCTAAAGAAAAAAATGCTTCCGTGGGGACTGTAAGTTGAACTCGTACTGAATTCATTGTTTTGGACACTAGTCAAACTGTTAGTAATTCTTCTTCTGTAAGTAGAATTTTCCTAATTTACAAGTTCAAGGCTAAAACACCTTTGGTATATATGTGGATAGTATAAAGCTGTGTTCCTCTTGGTAACACATGTTTTAAAAATTCTTCAACAATATAGCTAATCTGATAAATACCAGCTGTTTTGGCCTCACATCTGTATAAAGTGGCAAACAACAACAGTCATCTCTGTATGATGACACTATTGATTCAGCACATCTCAAATAGTGCTTTTCTCAAAATAAAAGTCATTTCTATCTAGACTTATTTAAAACTATATGCATAAAGTCTGCCTCAGTATATTCCTACATTGTAGGAATATTTACAACTAACATAGCTATGTATTACTTTGTAATTCTTTAAAAATCTATATACGGTATAAATTTTTTGAAATGAGGCTAAGTATAAACAGTCCATATAAAAACAGAAAGTAGTAAAAAACCAAATGTAAAATCCTTTCCTCTTTTATTTATAATTCTACTTAGGAACCACAAACGGACAAACCAGGCACAAAGCAACAACAGTCAATCATCTTCTCTACCCCATCTTTTGACATTGTGAAAGTTGATGAGCTTGTGTCAGATGAGGAATTGAGAAAAGAAGAAAAGGAATTATTTGCCTGGTATCAAGACTTGTATATTAATAGTTCTCCATCATGTTAATATACAGCTAACTGATAGAAAACCAAATTATTTAACAGTCTGTCTTGCTAATATGCATATTAAAGGAAAATGAAATATAAACAAGCCCTCAGAATGCTCTCTTAACCAAATGTGTGACCGATTTTTAAGCCATTTTAGTCTTACCATAAATACTAATATTTTTTACTGACAGAATTTTAATCTGAATAAATTATTTCTACTAGATGCCCTTGAACTAGCTGTATATAGTTTTACTCAAGAAATGATTAGTAAATTAATCCCTGGAACTTTTATTCAATTCTGATTTTCCTTCATTTTTAAAAACATCTAAACAGGCCATGCTTAACATAAATATTAGAATTCACAGAATAAAAGGCTGCTCTTGCATCAGCTTTTTTTTAAACTGGCATGTTGTTTTTACAAAGCACCTTTTGATTGACCTATTCTAAATTATAATACAAATAATAATGAATTTGTTACTATAGTAGACACGACCTAGCATACCTAATCATTATTGAGGATTGTAAGGACCTGGGGCAGAATGTCTCATCTGCTTCAATGTTGTATTGGGATATTTTTCAAGTATAAAAAAGGTTTTGAGTAATATTTACTGATCTCCTTTTGATCTGATCATCTTATTCCTGGTATAGTACAAATTATTGATATTTTTTGTGATCTAGGCTGTTAGATTATATCAAACCTTACCAGGAACTACGATAATTAGACAAAGTACATTCTTTTTTTTTTTAGTTTTTTGCCTTTTTAAAATATTTTATTTATTTATTGGAGAGAGAGCAGAGCTAGAGAGAGAGCATAAGCAGTGGGGGTGGGGGCCCAGAGGGAGTGGAAGAAACAGACTCCCCACTGTGCAGGGAGCCCAACGTGGGGCTTGATCCCAGGGCCCTGGGATGGTGACCTGAGCTGCAGGCAGACACCTAACCAACTGAGCCACCCAGGCACCCCAACAAAGTGCATTCTTTATTGAACTTTAAAAATACAATTTTTGGGATCCCTGGGTGGCGCAGCGGTTTGGCGCCTGCCTTTGGCCCAGGGCGCGATCCTGGAGACCCGGGATCGAATCCCACGTCGGGCTCCCGGTGCATGGAACCTGCTTCTCCCTCTGCCTGTGTCTCTGCCTCTCTCTCTCTCTCTCTCTGTGACTATCATAAATAAATAAAAATTTTTTAAAAATACAATTTTTGATTTTGTTTAACATTTAAAATATGGAGGTTGATAGCTGATTTAACTCAGGCAAAGCAGTCTATAAATAGATCTCATTCTCTATTAAAACATTTTCTTAAGTGATAAGGAATATTGGAGTAAATGTGTATGATTCCCACTAGAATATATTTAACATAAACATGTACTCTTCCATATTAATGTATTATTATTTGATATCCAAAATTAGGATGGATAATCCCCTTGTTTTCAGAGCTTGTACTGGGCGCCAGTTGAATAGAAAATATGTATTTATCCTCATGAGTCATACATACTCATTCATTAAGTTGGGAAGCAGTCCCTCATCCAATCAAATTCCATTCAGGTTCAGTCTACCCATAGTATGTGCAATAACAAAGCTAGGGAAGATTTCAGGTAACAGGTTGAACGAAAAAGACAAAAGAACAGACTCTACATTTCAGGGCACCCACTTCTCATATTTCATTAGCTCTGACTTTGTCCCATTGTAATGCCTAGCTACGAGGGAGGCTGGGAAATGTACACTTGTTTTAGGCAGTTATGTACCCAACTAAAATTCTATTGTTATAAAAGAAAAGGATAATGGATATTAAGGCATAAATAGCATCCACTGCCAGACAGAGATCAGGTCTTCTATTGATTATTTTAACTCACATTAAACAGTGTAACCACATCACAGAAAATCTTTTTAAAGGTAGAATTACACATAATCTCATCACTGTAAAATAACAACTGTTTTCATTTGCTTATATCTTTCTAAATACATACATATTTTCACATGGTTGTAATCATAAGTAACAGATTTTAAATTTTCACTTAATATATCTTAAACATAGTCCATTAAAAATTAATTTTTAATTTTTTAATTATTTATTTATTTATTCATGAGACATACAGAGATGCAGAAACATAGGCAGAGGGAGAAGCAGGCTCCCTGCAGGGAGCCTGATGCAGCACTCAATCCCAGGACTCCGGGATTGTGACCTGAGCCAAGGGCAGACACTCAACCACTGAGGCACCCAGGTGCCCCAATTTTTATTTTATTTTATTTTATTATTTTTTTTCCAATTTTTATTTTTGAAAAATTTTTTTTACTTTAAATTCAGTTAGCCAACATATAGTACATCATTAGTTTCAGATGTAGTGTTTGAGCACCCAGGTGCTCCAGACGCCTGGGTGGCTCAGCGGTTGAGCATCTCCCTTTGGCTCAGAACGTGATCCCGCGGTCCCAGGATCAAGTCCCGCATCGGGCTCCCTGCATGGAGCCTGCTTCTCCCTCTGCCTCTCTCTGTTTCTCATGAATAAATAAATAAAATCTTTTTAAAAAATAACACCCAGCACTCATCACATCATGTGCCCTCCTTAGTGTCCATTACCCAGTTACCCTCTACCCCCCGACCTCCCCTCCAGCAACCCTCAGTTTGTTTCCTATAGTTAAGAGTCTATCATGGTTTTTCTCCCTCTCTGATGACTTCCCATTCAGTTTTCCCCTCTCTTCTCCTATGATCCTCTGTAAAAAAATAATTTTTAATGGCCACATGATAGCCCATCGGGTTGATATGGCATAATTTACTTCGGGTTGATGTGGCATAATTTTACTTCTAATTTTTCATTTTTGTTGCTAATTAATGCTAGAATGAATATCTTCATACAGTCTTTTTCCTTTGGTTTTCTTTCTGATACTTATTTTTTACCTAATTGCACTGTAATCAGAAAACATGATTTGTACGATACTGATTCTGGGAAAATTGTTGACTTTATAGCCAAGTATATGATCAGTTTTCATAAATGTTTTTTGAACTTTTAAGAAAGAATGTATATTTTCTTTAGCTGGATACAAGGTTCTACTCATGTCCTTTTGATCAAACTTGTTAATTATATTATTTCTGTTTTCTATATACTACTAATTTTTGGTCTATGTGACAAGAGTTACTGAGGAAGGTATATGTTCTATAAGTTTCTCCTTGTGTCAATTTTTGCTTTTTGTTTTTTGAAGATATCATCAGGTACATACATAGTTTCGGAATTAATGTCTCTTGAATGTTATCTTTTTGTGGTTACTATCTTTATTCCTAATAACCCATTTTGCCTTGGAGACTATTTTGTCCAATATGAACAGAGCTACTCTAGCTTTCTTCCGGTTAGTGTCTATCTGGTGTATCCTTTTCCATCTCTTCATATTTTCATCCTTTTTATGTTTCAGAGACTGGCTAGATGCTCACTAATTCCATTTCTTCTTCCTGGAAACGCAGGAAGAAGCCCAGCTCTTTGCAGTTATGTTGGGACCACCGGAGAATGTGGGTAGCAGTGATGTATGCCACTTCTAGGCTTGGCCCTTAAAATGCCATCCATACTCTTTATATGTTCTCTCTCCCTTGCTCACGTGGCTCAAGGCAAAGAACTCCAAGACTGTGGAACTAGGATCGATGGATCCCAGATTCCTATATCACTGATTGAAGGAGTGACAGCCAGAGCAGCAGCCTGACCTGATGAACTGTGATGTGAGCAAAAATTAAACCTTGTTGTGTTAAGCCCCAGTGATCTTAGGGGTCGATTGTTCCAGCAGCTAACATTAATTATTCTGATATACTATGTCTTTGTATTTTAGGTTTTCTCTACGGTACCACAAATATCTGGATTGTTTTGTTTTGTTTCATTTTAGTCCAATCTGAGGATATCTTTCTTTTGACTGGTGAGTTTAGAACATTTACACTTTACTGTGATTTTAATTGATTGTTGGCATGTGCCATTCTCTTTACCATTTTATCTTGTGATATCTATCCTGCTTTTTCTATATCTTCTTCCCCTTCCAAGTTTTTTTCAGATTATTCTTTTGATTCCACACTGTTCCCTCTATTGGTCTATTCCTCTTCTTTGTAATTACTCTTAAATTTTATCATGTGTGCTTAAAATCTAAATCAATAGCTCCAGCCCCCTCCCAAACTATCCAGGGGCCTTCAGATGGCTAATCACCATCCTCTTGGTCTTAAAAGTCATTGTTTATACAATATTTGAGCACACCATCTTATTTTTAACCTCCAAATTAGACGTTGTTTTATAAATCTCCAACTTTCCTTCTGGGGTCGTTTCTCTTTATCCTAATATGTACTCTTAAAAGTTCCTTTTTATTTATTTACCCATGAGAGACACAGAGAGAGGCAGAAACACAGGCAGAGGGAGAAGCAGGCTCCCCACAGGGAACCCAATGTGGGACTTGATCCCAGAACCCGGGGATCACGACCTGTGCCAAAGGCAGACACCCAACCACTGAACTACCCAGGTGCCACTTCACCCTATTCTTAAATACATAATTTAAGTTGGTATCAAATTCTATGTAGATGGTGGTATTCTCTCAGCAATCTGAAGTTAATGTTCCACTGTTGCTGCCAGGCTAGTTGTTGCCTTTTACCTGACCTCTCTTTTCTGACAACTTTTAAGGTTTTCTCTTCCCATTTTGTGTTCTTCAGTTATGTAGAAGATTGTCCCACATTCTCTCTCATCTACCTCCATTTTCTTTCACTTTACTGTCCTGTGAGAGTCTGACTTTATGCAGATGTCTCAGTTCCAATTCCCTACTTTCCCTGTTCCAAGATCTTGTCTCACATACATACATGAAGTCATTCAAACCCAAGACTTAAGGTTCCTGAGAGGTGATGGATATGCTTAGGGTCCTCAGTCACAGACCATAGTTAGTTTGGAGCTCCCTCTTTATTTCTCACTCCTGAAGATTTTCCTACTTACAAGTTTAATGATACCTTTTTTTTAAAAGGTTTATTTATTTGAGAGAGAGAGAGAGAGAGAGAGAGAGAGAGAGCGCAAATGCACGGGGCGGGGCAGAAGGGAGAAGGACAAGCAGATTCCGTGCTGAGCAGGGAGCCTAACACAGGGCTCAATCTCGGGATGCTGAAACCATGACCCAAGTTGAAACCAAGAGTTGGACTCTTAACCAACTGCACCACCCAGGCAACCCTCGATGATACCTTTTATTTATTTTTATTTTAGAGATTTTATTTATTTATTTGAGAGAGAGAGAGAGAGGGAGAGAGCGAGAGCAAAAGAGCACAAGCAAGGGGGAGAGGCAGAGACAGAAGGAGAACCCGATGTGGGGCTTGATCCCAGGACCCTGGGACCACGACCTGAGCTGAAGGCACAAGCTTAACTGACTGAGCCACCCAGGCGCCCCTCAACAACACATTTTTTTTCAATGACACATTTTTTAAAGATGTTTTTCTGTATTTTATTTAGGGTTTCTGTGGTTTTTGCAGTGGAATGGTTTTTCAGAATATTTAGTTCGCCATTTTCTCATCATAAGTGAAAGTCCACATTGTCTCTTCATTCTTTTGAATTATATCCTCAGGATTAAAATCTTGAGTGGTACTACTTACTGCATCAGAGAATTTAAACATTTTTATAACAGTTCACATGCATTGTTGAACTGCTTTCCAGCCGTTCTCTTTTTGAGGGGTAAGTACTATATTTGTTTATCTACCTCATGGAGGCAGAGTGGTATCAAGAGACTATGGGCTTTGAATCAATTGAACTTGGCTCTCCCTCCCCCTACCCCATCTCTCTCTATTTTTCCACTCTTCACATATATAGAGATTATAGAAGTATTTTCCTTAAATGTTTTGTGGTTTGAGATGTCAGAGAATTAAGAAAGAAGGCACCACTTGAGAGGCAGAGAATGAAGATACACGTAGAAGAACTTCTGGCTAAAAATGTAGGCTTCGATACCTTAGTTTCAGCTGCATGCTCAAACTCCAATAAAATTACAGTGAAGAGATTTTTTTAAAGGTATAAGCCTTCAATGATAAAGAGAACAGAAACAGAATTTTGTCAGTTGGAAAACTTCTAAGTGGTAGTTGACGTAGCAGATCTGAGAACCTAACTTAAACTGGCCTTAAGGAAAGCTAAGAAACCACTTTACCCCATGGGACCCCCACAAGACTCGAGAATTGGCAACAGCAAACAAGTTACCTTTGGAAGCGAAGGGTGAAGGAAAAGGATTTGGCTGAAAATCTGTGTAAGAAGTAATTAGAACACCAAATCCCTTCCCCACTGTTATGGGTTGAATTGTGTCCTGTCCTCTCCCTGGGAAAAGATATTTTGAAGTCCTAACCCTCAGTACCTCGGAATGTGACCTTATTTGGAAATAGAGTTGTGGCAGATGCAATTAGTTAGGATGAGGTCATACTAGAGTAGGGGGGCCCCTAATCCATTTGGACTGGTGTCTTCAACAGAATTTGTTAAAACAGGAATTGAAATGGTTGCCTCTAAGGATCAGAAAATGGGGGAAAGAAAGGCAGAGCCTAGTGGATTTTATAATAATCATTGTAGAACCATCTGACCTTTAAAACTCTGTGCAAGTATACATTTGATTTTAAAAACAAAAAAAAAATTTAAACACAAGAAAACAGGAGAATTGTTGGGACGGAGATACAAGTGTGCCAGAATAGACCATGTTTAGCTTGCTCAAGCTGGTTGTGAAATTTCTGGAAATTTCATGAACCACTTGTTAAATACAGCCATTATTAAAACTAAAATTGTATAACCTTACAATTAAGTAAACTATTATATTAAAAGCACAGTTAGTTACTCAAAACTCATCACTTCTGGGGCACCTGGGTGGCTCAGTTGGTTAAGCGTCTGCCTTTGGCTCAGGTCGTGATCCCAGGGTCCTGTGATTGAGTCCCACATCAGGCTCCATGCTCAACGGAGAGTCTGCTTCTCCCTCTGCCTCTCCCTCTGGCTTGTGCTGTCTCTCTCTCTCAAATAAATAAGGAAAATCTTCAAAAAAGAAAAAAACACCTCACTTCCTAATTACTTTACATTTTACTATGATCCTGTGGTCTCGAGGTTATTTTTATGTATTGCATCTGTCTGGTAGAAATGCCAAATAACAGCGTGCTACTGGACATCTCTGCTCACCTCTGTGTTGTGATATCTTGCTGGTTGTTTATTTCTTAAACTTTTTAATTAAGTATAACACACTTACAGGAAACCATATAAAACAAATACACAGTTTAATGAATTATTGTAAGGCAACAGACCTTTGTAACTACCATCCATGTCAGAAAAAGCAGCAAGGCCAACCACCACAGAAGCTCTCCACTGGCTCCCCCTCCCCTAGGAGTACCATACTTCTGATCTTTATGGTAACCGTGTCATTACTTTATAGTTTTATCACCTAAGTATGCATCCGCAAACACAAACACTATGGTTTCGTTTCTTCTATTATTTTTATATGGCTTTTACCTCTTTTTAATCTGTAGGTGCCCATCCACTTCTTTTGTTCCTCCTTACAATTTGTTGACAAACCAGAGTGTTTATCTGTCGCATCTCCCATGATCTTAATTTTGCTGATTGAATTCCTGTGGGATAGCTTAATATGTTCTTTTGGCCTCTGTGCTTCCTGGAAATTGGTAGGTGGACCTAGAGACTCGTTCTTTATTATCAACAACAATGACAACAACCAAAATACTAATTGAGCAACTATGTATTGAACATTTAGTACACGCCTGAATGGGATGCTATAAAAATACGAAGTAATTTTTGAAGAACTGTCATTAATTCAGGCAACTGACAGAATGTCCTCAAGGGACGAATTGCTCTGGCTCACTCTGTAACATTCGCTTGGTTGCCAACTCAGACGGCATCTCCAGAAGTGTTAGGCCTTATGGGTGAAGCATATATGAACTGACAAAGGGGAGGTACTACTGATACTAGTGCAGCCATGCCTTCCTGAAGAAAGAATTAAATGTAGAACCACTTGTACAGAAACCTCTGGTTTTCAAGGCTGGTTTTAACACCAGTACATTTCCCAAGCGCTACTGACAGTGATCACAAATTTCATAGGGACAGTTTGTAGGAACTCAGCAAGAAAGCGTTTTTTAAAAACAAGAGGAGGAAATATCATTAGATATTTCTAAGTAATCAGAGCCTTAAATTAACAAAAGCGCACAGATTAATTTGATGTTATAACTTGATGCTCTCTACAACTTCTTCCTATGATAAAGCAATAATAGTCTCTCTAATTAATGCTAATGACTTTTAGTATAATACTGACAACTTGAAGAAATGTTGATTTGCTGAAAAACCAAACATCAAGGCTTCCTACTCATGAACAGTACTTGGCTGGCTAAATTGTTTTAACTGGTTTAATTTAAAAGAGTTTTGTGGCTTATTTTCATAGTGTACTAGTGAACATTTTATGTTACATATATATTATGTTTACAAAATGGGGTTTTAGGAACATGAATTTAATTCACCTCTACTATTAAATCTTTGCTTAGAAGTAAGGTAAGATGTTCAGATTTGTGGACCAACAAGATAGGAAAGAGTGAAGATTGCCCCAAACCTCAAAATTTTCAACCCTACTCTATAATTTTACAATATTATATTCAGCTATGATTCATAGAAATGACATTAAGTTTAAAATATTCATGTGTATCATTTTTTAAAGTTCTCCAAGAGGAAGTCATTTCCTTCTGTATTTTTGGAAAAGTGAATATTCATTTCTCCCTCATAATATTAAATTATGACAATCCTTGGCATTCAAATTAACCTGTCAAATTATATGCTTCAAAATTCTCCAGGATTTGCAGAGATATGAGAATTTCTAAAAGTGAAAAATATCAAGATATAATGGCTATCAGCCAGACTAAAAAAATAAACATGAAAAATTATACCATCCCATCATGGAATATTAAGAATCAAACACAACCTGAGCTTATTTTGGATCAATAATTATAACGGGTTTCTATAAATAAAAAGCCTCCAGTGTTAAAAGATGTTGGATCAGCATTTCCGGAAATCTATGACTAATGCCATTATACTATCTGTCCCAGGGAGTTTTATTATGACATCATCTCTTCAGAAACTTTAAATATTAATCCATAAGTTATTCTCAACATGCAACCCATCGCTTTTTTTTCTCATTCAGAGTACTTTCTCATTTAGCACAAGCAAGTTAATGTAATTCTTTCAATATTCTAAAGAAAATAGGATCAAAAAAAAAAAAATAAAAAAAAAATAAAAAAAAAATAAAAAAAAAAAAGAAAATAGGATCAGATCATGATATTCAGATTTATGTCAATTTAAAGTAAAAATGCTCGATGCAAAGACTATGCATTGCCAGTCCCTTTTTGCCTTCCCAGATTATTTCTGAAAGCACAACATCAAAGGAACATTATTTCTGACAAAAATTTTACAGTGTCACTCCCAGGAATATATTTCTACAGTTTGAGCAATTTTGGAATAAATTAAATCATGATATTCCTATTTTCCTGCTTAAAAAAAAAAACAAATCTTTCTCTGGAAGGTAATTTTTCTCTCTGTCTCCAAAATGTGATTCCCCTACCCAGCTGTGGCAGGTGCTGTGGACGTCCTGCCATTTCCCATTCGCCTTTACTGCTTTGCAGCAGGCAGCCTAACTGCCAACTAGCAGCCCCTCACCACCTTTCTTTTCTTATTCATAAAAATCTCTATTCATATTTAATGGTATCATTAGGAAGACCACTGCAACGTGCTGATGATAAACAGCTTTTCACAATTAAACCTGAAAGAGTGCCTGGGTGGCTCAGTCAGTTGAGCTTCTGCCTTTGGCTCAGATCGTGATCCCAGGATCCCCGCATCAGTCTCCCTGTTTGGCAGGGAGTCTGCTTCTCCCTCTGCCTCTGCTCCTCCCTTGCTCATCTCTCTTGCTCTCTCTGGCTCAAATAAATAATATCCTTAAAAATAAATAAATTGAAATCTGGGAAATTTTGATTTTGTAAATGTCAGTATAGAGAAACAGCTGCAAAAAGAAGAACAGAGGGCAGCCCGGGTGGCTCAGCGGTTTCACACTGCCTTCAGCCCAGGGCGTGATCCTGGAGACCCGGGATCCAGTCCCCACGTCAGGCTCCCTGCATGGAGCCTGCTTCTCCCTCTGCCTGTGTCTCTGCCCCCCTCTGTCTCTCTGTGTGTGTGTGTCTCTCATGAATAAATAAATAAAATCTTTAAAAAAAAAGCAGAGTGGATTGAAAGACAAATGCAAAACCTGGAAAAGGAATATTTATTCCTTTCCTACTTGGAGCAACAGGTAAAACTGATGGTTTTGCTTTTGCTTTTGTTTTTGATAAGCAGACTGACTTTGTTCAGGGGACTTTGCTGCTGGAGCCCACCGCTGCTGGTTTTTGCACTGCAGGCCCGAAGTGCCAATTAATCCCCCTCCTGAGTGACCCTCACTCGGCTCCCAAAAGAAGTTGGTGGATAAAGATCCTGGCTCCTGTCTCTGGTAGAATAACTGAGATGTGTGTGTGTGTGTGTGTGTGTGTGTGTGTGTGTGTGTTCTCAGAACCTCCCCTGCACAAGTAAATCCTGGTCACCCTCAGTGGTGAGAAACTTAATAACACACATTATTGGCTGGCTGGTCTTCCTTGTCTTACTTCTCTAGTAACTTCCTCATTCTCCTACTGAGATTTCCATTCATTTGTTTGTTTTTGTACCTTCCAGATAAACTACTTGCCCTGGAATCCTTAGAGTCGGCTTCTGGGAAAGCCAACCTAAGACAGACCAGCCCTTACTGCTTTGGTTCATTCTTTCCTCAATATTTGAATTCAGTTGTCATTTCCTGATTTTATAGTGCAGTGAAGAGAGCAAATGTCAACCGTAGTTAGGAAATGAGTCTTCCACTCCTCTGACCATCCTATCTTCTTTGGACTCTGTGTCAAGGATAGTCACTTTAGTTCCTTTGCTAATGCTCCAAAATGATTTGGGAAGTATTCCCTCCTTTTCAATTTTCTGAAATAGTTTCCATAGAATTGGTGCTACAACTCATAGAATTTTAAGCCTGGAAGACACTCATGAAATTACCAAGTACTTGGCTGGACCTTGATTTGACTATAGAGACCCCAGAGACCCCCCTCCCTTTTTTTCTCTACAATTGAATATGGCTACCTGGAGAGAAGAATCATTTTGAGCATAACATAGTACCCCAAACAGACAAAAGCAGTACAAAAAAGAAAACTACACAATGGTATCACTCGTGAGCTTAGACACCAAAATCCTGAAATACAGTTTAGCAAATTAGGGACGCCTGGGTGGCTCAGTGGTTGAGCTTCTGCCTTCGGCTTAGGGTGTGATCCTGGGGTCCTGGGAACGAGTCCCACATCGGGCTCCCCGCAGGAAGCCTGCTTCTCCCTCTGCCTATGTCTCTGCCTCTCTCTCTATGTCTCTCATGAATAAATAAATATTTAAAAATTAGCAAATCAAACCCAGGAATATGTAAAAAGAAGTATACACCATGATCAAGTGGAGTTTATTCCAGGATGTAAAGATTCAATATCCAAAAGTCAGTGTAATCCATCATATCAACATGCTAAAGTAGAATAATCACATGATGATATAAGTGAAGCAGAAGCATTTAACAAAGTTAAACACTCATTCATAATAAATACTCTCAGCAAATTAGGAATTAGGGGAAGTTCCTCACTTTGATAAAGAGCATCTAAAAAATATTCTATAGCTAACCTCAGACATAATGGTAAAAGACTGAATACTTTCCTCCTAAGATCAGGAAGAGGACAAGAATGTCCACTTTCACTACTCTTTTTTGTAAGTTTCCATTTAAATTCCAGTTAGTTAACACACAGTGTACTATTAGTTTCAGGTGTACAATATAGTGATTCGGCCCTTCTGTACATCACCGGGTGCTCATCACAAGTGCCCTCCTTCATCCCCATCGCCTATTTCCCCCATTCCCCCCACCTCCCCTCTGGTGACCATCAGTTTGTTCTTTATAGTTAAGAGTCTGTCTCTTGGTTTGTTTCTGTCTCTCTTATTTTTTCCCCTTGTTTGTTTTGTTTCTTAAATTCCACATATGAGTGAAATCATATAGTATTTGTCTTTCTCTGACTGACTTATTTTGCTTAGCATAATACTCTAGCTCCATCCGTGTCACTGCAAATGGCAAGATTTCATTCTCTTTTACAGCTGAAAAAAATATATATCCATTCATCAGTCGATGGACACTTGGGTTGCTTCCATATCTTGGCTATTGTAAATAATGCTGCTATAAACATAGAAGTGCATGTATCCCTTTGAATTAATGTTTTTGTATTCCTTGGGTAAGTTGCTGGATCATAGGGTAGTTCTATTTTGAACTTGTTGAGGAACTCCATCCTGTCTTCCACAGTGGCTGCACTAGTTTGCATTCCCACCAACCAACATCGCCCAAGTGTTCCTTTTTCTCCACATCCTCACCAGCACCTGTTGTTTCTTGTGTTGTTGATTTCAGCCATTCTGACAGGTGTGAGGTGATAACTCATTGTGCATTTGATTTGCATTTCCCTGATGGTAAGGGATGTGGAGCATCTTTCTATGTGTCTGTTAGCCATCTGAATGTCTTTTTTGGAGAAATGTCTGTTCATGTCTTCTGTCCATTTTTTTATTGGATTATTTGTTTTTTGGGTGTTGAGTTATATCAGTTCTTTATATGTTTTGGATACTAACCCTTTATCAAATATGTTATTTGCAATTATCTTCTTCCATTCTGCAGGTTGCCTTTCGTTTTGTTGATTGTTTCCTTTGCTGTGCAGAAGCTTTTTATTTTGATGTAGTCCCAATAGGTTTTTTTTTCCAATAGGTTTCTTTTTGCTTGTATTTTCCTTGCCTCAGGAGACATGTCTAGAAAAATGTTGCTATGGCCAATGTCAGAGAAGTTGCTGCCTATGATCTCTTCTAGAGTTTTTATAGTTTCAGGTCTCACCTTTAGGTCTTTCATCCATTTTGAATTTTTGTGTGTGTGTGGTGTAAAAAAGTAGTCCAGTTTCTTTCTTTTGCATATTGCTCTCCAGTTTTTCCAATACCATTTGTTGAAGAGACTGTCCTTTTTCCATTAGATATTCTCTCTTCCTTTGTCAAAGATTAATTGACTGCATAATTGTGGGTTTATTTCTGGATTTTTCTATTCTGTACTGTTTATCCATATGTCTATTTTTGTGCCAGTACTATAGTGTTTTGATAACTATAGCTTTGTTATATAATTTGAAGTTCAAAATTGTGATGCCTTTAACCTTGCTTTTCTTTTTCAAAATTGCTATGGCCATTCGGGGTCTTTTGTGGTTCCATACAAATTTTAGGATTGTTTTTTTTAGTTCTGTGAAAAAAGCTGTTGGTATTTTGATAGGGATCGCATTAAATGTGTAGTTTGCTTTGGGTATTATAGACATTTTAACAATGTTTATTCTTCCAATCCATGAGCATGGAATGTCTTTCCATTGCCTTATGTCCTCTTCAGTTTCTTTCATCAGTGTTTTATAGTTTTCAGAGTCCGGTCTTTCACCTCTTTGGTCGGTTTATTCCTAGGTATCCTACTGTTTTTGGTGTGTTTGTAAATGGGATTGTTTTCTTAATTTCTCCTTTTGCTGCTTCATTATTAATGTCTAGAAGTGCAACAGGTTTCTCTATATTGAGTCTGTATCCTGTGACTTTACTGAATTTATCAGTTATAGCAGTTTTTTGGTAGATTTTTTTTTTTTGGTAGATTCTTTAGGGTTTTCTATATATATGGTATTATGTCATCTGTAAATAGTGAAAGTTTTACTTCTTCCTTACCAATTTGAATGCTTTTATTTTTTTTTTTAAAGATTTATTTATTTATTTATTCATGAGAGACACAGAGCGAGAGGCAGAGACGCAGGCAGAGGGAGACGCAGGCTCCATGCAGGGAGCCCGATGTGGGACTCGATCCCGGGACTCCAGAATCACATCCTGGGTTAAAGGCAGGCACCAAACCGCTGAGCCACCCAGGGATCCCCCGAATGCTTTTATTTCTTTTTGTTGTCCAATTGCTGTGATTAGGACTTCCAATACTATGTTGAATTGAAGTGGTGAGAGTAGACATCCTGGTCTTATTCCTGACCTTAGGGGAAAAGCTCCCAGTTTTTCCCCATTAAGGATGATGTCAGCTGTGGGGTTTTCATATATGGCCTTTATTATGTTGAGGTATAGTCCCTCTAAACCTACTCTGTCGAGGATTTTTACCATGAATGGATTACTTTCACCATTCTTATTCAGCATAGTACTGTGAGTCTTAGCCAGTGCTTTATTGTAAAAAATAAAAAGGCAAAGGGGGAAAAAGGAAATAAGATCAGAAAGAAAGATTGAAAACTATCCCTATTTGCAAATGGCATTATTGTCTACATAGAAAATCCTAAGGAATCTACAGGAAAAAAAAACACAAAACTTGTAGTACTAACGAGTTCAGCAAGGCTGCAGAGTATAAGATAAATACACAAAAACCCATCTATTCCTGTAAACTAGCAATAAACATGTGGAAACTGAAATTTAAAACAATACCATTTAAAATCACTATCCCCCCAAAAAACTAAAACAAAGTAGGAATCTTAAAAAAATGTGTAAAGGATCTGTATGCTGAAAAATTCTAAATGTTGCTGAAGGAAACCAAAGATTTAAATAAACGAAGAAACACACTGTGTTCATGAATTGGCAGACAATATAGTAAAGATGTCAGTTCTCCCCAAACCTGATATACAGGTTTAACACAATTCCTATCAAAATCCAGCAAGACTTTCTTATAGACAAACTTATTCTAAAAGTTATATGGAAAGGCAAAGGAACTCAAATAGCTAAAACAATTTTGAAGAGGAATAAAATGGAAACAATCACTCTATCAGAAGTTAATACACTCTATAGCTACAGTATAAATGACAGTGTGATTGATATTGGCAGAGAAAGAGACACATGGATCAACAGAATAGAACCCAGACATAGACCAAAACAAAAAAAAACAAATTGATTTTGGATAAGCCTGCATAAGCCATTCAATGGAGGAAGAATAGTCTTTTCAGCAAATGATGCTTAAATAATTGGATATCCATAGCAAAAGAAGAAGAAGGAAGACGGAAGAAGGGAGGGGGAGGAGGAGGAAGAAGAGGAGAAGAAGGGGAGGAAGGAGGGGGAGGGGGAGAGGTAAAAGGAGAAGAAAGAGGAGAAGATTACCTTGAACCTTACGCCAATGTTTCTCATTTTTGGAGCTTGTCTCATTTTGGTTAATTTTTCATATGCCATTAATAGTGCTTCCAGTTATCTTTTCCTTAAATGTCTGAAAAATGTTTGCCCTTGCACAGGAAGAAGAGCTGGAACAGGAGCTGAATTATAGAGTCACTTTCCTTTTCTGACAAAACTGCATTTTTTTCTCTCCTTTGGTTCCAGACTTGAAGCTCCATGGTGGTGAAATTAATAGTACCAATATTCTGGTCAGACTGAGATGAGAGATCAACAGTGATAACAGGCAAAGCAGTGTGAAAAAAAATTTTTAATTTAAGTTTTATGTTTTCTTACCTTTTATTTATTTCCTCCCTGACTTTCCTAAAATGGTTCCCATTTTGGCCAAATGTTGAAGTACATTGATTGAAGAAGTTTAAATCTGCAAGTAAAAAAATGAATAATTTTCAAAGAGGAGAAACACAACAGCCTTTTAATCCCTGTTTTTCTGCTTCTGATAACTAATAAATGGTAGGTGCCCAGTCAAGCATGACTATGATTACAATCTTCACATAGAAAATTGGGCCAGGGAAAAATATTCTCAATACACAATGCACAAATTTTAATTTAAAAAATTTCAACTGCTTTGTTGAGGTATAATTGACACACAGTGAATTGCACATATTGAAACGACAATTTGATAAGTTTTGACATATGTATGTACCTGTAAAACCACCGCCACAATCAAAATAGTGAACATATATCCTCCAACATCCACAGAAGTGTCCTTGTGCCACTTTAGACCCTCCCTTCTGCCTTTCCCAGCCCCCGTCTCCCAGCAACCACTAATCTGCTCCCTGTCAGTATAAATGAGTTTGCAATTTCTAGAGTTCTGTAATAAATGGAATCAAATAGCATGTGCTCCTTTTTGGTCTGGCTTCTTTCACTCAACATAATTATTTTGAGATTCCTCGTGTTGTTGCATGTATCAGTAGTTCATGTGAGAGGCATTCCATTGTTTGGATAGACCACGTTTTATTTATCTGTTCATCAGTTCATGGATATTTGGATTGTCTTTACTTTTTGGCTCTTGAGAATAATGCTGCTATGAATACTTGTGTGCAATCTTTACTCCCTACCTCTGGAAACCACTGATCTCTATTTTATCTTTATAGTTTTGCCTTTTTCCAAAATGCTGTATAAATGGAATCACACAGTGTGTAGCTTTTTGAGCTTTGCTTCTTTCGCTTACCATAGTGCATTTGACGTTCTTCCATTGTTGCATTCATCAGTATCTCACTCCTTTTATTTTTTTTTTAAGAGAGAGAGTGAGCGCCTGAGCCGGGTGGTGGGGGAGGGGCAGAGGGAGAGGGAGAGAGAGAATCTTAAGCACCATCACAGGGCTTGATCTCCTGACCCTGAGATCATGACCTGAGTCAAAATCAAGAATTGGATGCTTAACCAATCGAGCCACCTAGGCACTCAAAATTCATTCTTTTTAAACGATTAATATCATTCCATCTTATTGATGTACCACCGTTTGTTTACCCACTCACTAGTTGAAGAATATTTGGATTGTGTCCAGTTTTTTATGATTCTGAATAAAGCTCCCATACACATTAGCATGCAGAGTTTTGTCTAAACAAAACATAACATATGTTTTCATTTCTCTTGGGTAAATAGGAGTGGGATCGCTGAGTGGTATGGCAAGTTATATTAGTTTCCTATTGCTGCTAAAACAAATTACCAAAAACTTAGTGGCTTAAAACAACTCAAATGTATTCTCTTAGTTCCAGAGGACAGAAGTCCAGCATGAGTCTTATGTGGCTAAAATCAAGGTGTTACTTTTGGAGGCCTAGAGTAGAGACTCATTCTCTTTGCCTTTTTCAGCTTCTAGTGGCCACTTGTATTCCTCTTTCAGTTAGAATAGAGGAGGATGGATGGAGGCCTCTTTTTCCATCTTCAAAGCGTATCACTCCAGTCTCTACTTCCATCATCACACCACCCTCTCCTCTTACTCTGAATCCTTCCGTCCCTCTTAGAAGGACCATTGTGATTACATCATCCCCACCCAGATAATCCAAGATAATCTCCTCATTTCGGTATCTTTAATTGAATCACATCTGCATGGTCTTTTTTACCATAGAAAAGAACTTTAACAAATGCCAGGGGTTGGTATGTGGGCATATTTGGGGGGCTATTATTTAATCTATGTATATTTAACTTTATAAGAAACTGCTCAACTGGTTTCCAAAGTGGCTGTAATATTTCCAATTCCCACCAGCAGTGCATGAAATTTCTAGTTGCCCCACATCCTTGCTTTGCCCTTGATACTATCAGTCTTTCTAATCTTAGCCATTTTTGAGGGAATAGAGTGGTATTTCATTATGGTTTTAATTTGCATTTCCCTAATGACCAATGATGTCAAGCAACTTAACTTTTGCTTTTTTTTTTTAGTCATCCAGACATCTTGTTTAGTGAAGTGCCTGTTAAAAATTTTTTGTCTAATTTTTAGTTGGGTTGTTTGTGTTCTTATTACTGAGTTTTGAGAGTTCATCATGTATTCTGCTTACAATATATTTTATCAGATATGTGTTTTGCGAACATTTTTTCTCAGTCTATGATTTGTCTTCTACCTTATTTTTTCCTTTTTCCTTTTCTCAACAGTGTTTTTCCAAGAGTGGAATTTTGATGAAGTCCAATTAATCAATTTTTGTAGATTGTCTTTATAGTGTCAGAGAGAAGAAATCTTTGTCTAACCCAAGTCACAAAGATTTTCTTCTAAAAGTTTCATTGTCTTAGGTTCTACATATGGGCCTATGATCTATATTTAATTCATTTGTGTACATCATGTGAGATATCCAATGAGGTTCTTTCGTTTTGCATATGAATGTGTTTGTTTTGCATATGAATGTTCAGTGGTTCCAGCAATATCTGCTGAAGATATCATCTTTCTAAAAATTGCCTTTTCGCCTTTGTCAAAAATCAATTGACCAGGGACACCTGGGTGGCTCAGAGGTTGGTCATCTGCCTTCGGCTCAAGGCCTGATCCCAGGATCTGGAATCAAGTCCCGCATCGAGCTCCCTGCAAGAAGCCTGCTTCTCCCTCTGCCTGTGTCTCCACCTCTCTCTGTGTGTCTCTCATGAATAAATAAATCTTTTTTTTTAAATTTTTTTTTATTTATGATAGTCACAGAGAGAGAGAGAGGCAGAGACACAGGCAGAGGGAGAAGCAGGCTCCATGCACCGGGAGCCTGACGTGGGATTCGATCCCGGGTCTCCAGGATCGCGCCCTGGGCCAAAGGCAGGCACTAAACCACTGCGCCACCCAGGGATCCCATAAATAAATCTTTTAAAAATATCAGTTGACCATATAAGTGTGGGCTTATCTCTGGACTCTCTGTTCTGGTCCACAAATCTATCAGTCTACCTTTTTACCAATACGACAATGTCTTGATTACTCTAGCTTTATTATCATATCTAAAAATCAGGCACTGTGAGTCTTCCAGTTTTGTTCTTCTTTTTCAAAACTGTTTTGACTATTCTAGTTCCTTTGCCTTGCCGTATAAATTTTACAGTCTGCTTGACAATTTCTACAAAAAGTCTTCCTGGGATTTTGGCTGAGATTGCATGGAGTCTACCTGTCAATTAGGGGAGAATTGACATTGTGTTATCTATTACTGCATAACGATTTAGCCCCCAAATTAAGCAGTCTACAACATCAAATATTTATTATCTCACAGGTTCTGTGCGTAGGGAATGTGGATGCAGCTTAGCTGAGTAACTGCCTGAAGGCTTTTCACAAGTTTGCCATCAAGTTGTCAGCCAGGGCTGAGTTGAAGGCTCAACTAGGGGAAATTCTGCTTCTGAACTCACTCACATGGTTATTGGCAAGATTCAGTTCCTTGCAGGCTATTGGCTGGAATCCTACCTCAGTTCCTTGACCTGTGGGCCTCTCTATGGAGCAGCTCACAAGATGGCAGCTAGCTTTCCTCAGAGCAGGAGAGTGAGAGAGTGCTAAAGACCAAAGCCACAGACTCTTTACAATCTCATCTAGGAAGCAACATCATTTTTGGCACTTTTTAAATTAGAGGTGCATGACTAGGTGTTGCCCACACTCTAGGGAAGGGAATTATGCAAGGGTGTGAATACCAGAGGCAGGGACTATGAGGGGCCATCTTAAAGGCCACCTACAACAGACATCTTAACAATGAGTCTTCCAATTTATGAAGACATTATTTATCTAGGTCTTGATTTTTTTCATTGATGTTTTATAAATTTCAGCATACAGATCTTGCACATAATTTGTAAGAATCATACCTAAGGATTTCATGTTTCTGGTGCTTTTGTAAATAGCACTATTTAAAATTTTAAATTTCAAATTGTTTATTGCTAGTATACAGAAATACAGTTGATTTTTCTATATTGACCTCATGTTCTATGACTTTGGTAAAGCCACTTACTAGTTCTAGTAGTTTTTTGGTAGACTCCTTGGGTTTTTCTACATAGGCAAGTTGTTTGTCTATAGGTTTTATTTCTTCTTTTCTGATATGTGTGCCTTTTCTTTTTCTGGCCTTTTTCACTGGCTAGGACTTCCATTACAATGTTGAATATTGCACATTATTCCTTCTTATGTCCCAGATGTTCTTCCTAGAATCATATTTGTCCTTCTGGGACATGTTCTTTAAAATTTCTTTTAATAAAAAATAAATAAATAAAAGTTATTTTAATGATGTCTGTTTATGAAAACACATTTATTTCACCCTCATTCATAAAAGTTTATTTGCTGGGTATAAAATTCTAGGTTGACAGTTATTTCTTTTGCCACTTCAAAAATACCATTCCACTGCCTTCTGGCTACTGTTATTGGAAAATCTTCTGCTTGTCTTTTGTTATCCTGCAGTTTTGTTACTATGTGCCTAAGTGTGGATTTTTTTTTAATTACCCTGCTTGGAATTCTTGGGTTTCTGAATCTGAATATTGTTGTCTTTCATAATTCCTGAGACTTTCTCTCTTTGTATATTGACTTTTCCTCTATAATTGTTCTTCTCTTCTTCTGGAACATACATTGAGCCTTCCCTATGCTCTACTTCTCTTAACCCCTAATTAATATTTTCTATCATGCTATCTTTTTTGTCTTATTGGTAATTTATTTAGATCTATCTTCTAATTCTTTAATTTTTCCCTGAGTTCTATCTGCTATTTATAGCATCCTCTGTGTTTCTAATTTAATTATTACTTTTTGGGGCACCTGGGTGGCTCAGTTGGTTAAACATCAGCTCAGTTGGTTAAACATCAGCCTCTGGCTCAGGTCATGATCCCAGGGTCCTGGGATCAAGCCCCACATTGGGCTCCATGCTCAACGGAGAGTCTGTTTCTCCCTCTGCCTCTCCCTCTGCCCCTCTCTCTCTCTCCCACTTTCTCTCTCAAATAAAATCTTTAAAAATTTTTAAAAATTAACTCCTACTTTTTATTAAACTATTTGATTTTCTTCTGAATCTGTCCAGTCAGTTCTCACACTCTCTGCACCCTTATTCCAATAACCCTATCTTTAATTCTTTATACACAATTCACATCACTGTTTTATACTCTGTGTTTGAACGTCTCACGATCTATAGTTTGGGGTGTGTGTGTGTGTGTGTGTGTGTGTGTGTACGTGCGCACAACCTGATCCTGAAGTTTGATGTGTATGCTGATCCTTGGGGATTTAGTGTTTTTTAAAATTCTGATTTTGTAACTTTATGATAATTCCTTGAAATCTGTCAAGGTATTCCTCCAAAGAAAAAATTTATTTTCTTCTGGCAGTTTTCTATGGGTACTACCAAGATCTACTTTGAACTCTGTCTTTGGCACAGGGATTATTTTGGGTCACAGAGATTCAGGTTTAGATCTGGCCCACACTCATGTGAGTTCGCTTGTACTTGCCTGTTCCCATGGAGGCCATGTCTTCCAGCTCTGTCTGCAGGGTGGGCTTTGTCCAGTTGAACTTCTTGGGGCTGTTGCTCTTGGGATCTCCTGCCTTTATGAAAGGGTCTCCAAACTGACCTCTCATGCTGCTTGGGCTCTAGGCTTTGTCTCCTGTCCCCCATAGCAATGACTCATTAGAACTTGGCTCTAGGCTGTCAGAAATCAGCAGATACCTTCACAGTACATATGACCTCTAGTTCTTGTGGATTTGTGCTTTCCTATCATTTCTGTCCCTCACCCCATTACTTACCCACCACTACTCTACATATTGAAGTATTAAAACTGCTTTCTGAACTAGGACTTTCTCCAAACATCTAGCCAGCACATTCTTGAAAACATAAGTCTTGCTGTTAAAATATTAGTGTTTTCCCTTGCAGAAATTTTTCCTGTGTTGATGTATAATCTAATAAGAAAACCACATGTTTAGTGTGGTTTTGTATAGTGCTTCCTAACCTGTATAGTGCATGTATAGTGCTTGTATAGTGCTTTCTAACCTGTTGTTATCTTTTAGCAACATAATTTCAAACAACTTTTTACATAAAGAAATGTGGTCAGTGATGCTGTGGGTGTAGAAAGCAGACACCCAGACCAAGATTTGAGTGCAGGGAGTTCATTAGGGAGTGCTTTTAAGATCAATACCATCGGAGAAGAGGGTAATGTAGGTTTAGGCAGAAGGAGGACTTTAGGCAGAAGTGTAGTTGTCAGTCACAGGGCTTTGGCTCTGGAGCTGGGAGGGCCATACAGAGTTGTCCCAAATTGAAGAAAGAAGACTGGGCCTTTATACTCCTGTGAAGTTTGATGTGGGCTGCCTCTGGGAAGGGGATGTGACACTGGGCAAGGCAGCCAACCTCAAGTGAGTGCAATTCCTGGAGATAGCTGACAGATGAAGACTGTCAGCCCATAGCATTCCCAATATCTGAAGGCCTAAAGAGGGATCTTGGGAAGCACATCATAGTATCTGCCACCATGAGGTACACTTTGGGGTCCAAATAACAGAAAATCCAACCAACTTTTGCTTAAGAAATGGTTAATTATTTTCAGTATAAGATCTGCAGTGGATAAATTTTTTTTTCATCAACAGCATCTTTCCTTTTTATTAGGAAAGCAAAACAAGCAAACAAACAAACAAAAAACCAAAAAACTTTCTCAAAGCTTCCAGTAGACTTCTTATATTTCATTGACCGGAACTGGATCACATGGCCACTTCTAGGCATGAGGGAAGCTGGGAAAGTGGGAACTGGATTTTCATGATTTTGTGCCTGGAGTGGTGAACATTGATGCCCTTAACAGTATCTGGGTTCTGTCTGTTAGTATAAAAGAAGAGGGAAAGTATTTTAGACATGCATCTAACAGCCTGCCACAAATAGACCTCTACAAAATTATTTTGGATAATACATGGAGATAACTTACTGAAAAAGACCCCATATTGCTGGAAATTTTTATTGTTGCCAACATTTTGCTATTATCCACGGTGCTACAATAAACATCCATGTTTGCCCATATCCTCAATTCTTTGCTCCGGATGAAATGCCAAATATGTCATTTCTGGGCCAAGAGAATGTACCTTTTTAAGGATTTTGATACAGATTACCATGATATACCAGGAATAGTTCTATAAATGTATGTTTGCAGTAGCAGTGAATGAAGAGGCCTACTTCCCCTAGATCCTTGCTGATGCTAGATATTAACATTCTTATTAATTTTCATCAGACTTACATTCTTCAAAAAGTATCTTGTTTTAATTTGCATTTTGATTACTTTGTATTCATCACATTTATTCATTTTTTTGAGTTGTGGTCCAAAAATAGAGTTTGTGTGGTTTCAGCATTTTGGAAACTATTGAAATATACTTAGTGTTTTGCTACTGCACTGCAAAGGTTAATTACAGCAGGTCTGTAATTAACCTGAGTTGTTTGCTTAAATTAAGGCCCCTGCTTAACACTGACTCCTGGTCAAAGCGTGAATAGTCGATGTATAATGTCTCTGTGACCACAAGTCCAAAGAGTTTCAGAGCAGTCTGACACAGCTGGTCAGCACTGTTTCTTAATAACGATAAGATTGAATACTTGTACCTGTATCACTTGGAGTGATACTCCCCAGTCCCCACCCCAGGGTTCTGTTGGTTCTGTAGCCAAGATATGCCTAGGTGACCAGCAACATATAAACAACCTCAGCAACTACTTCATTTTAGTATCCCTGCTTCCAAAGGGTTCTGTGAGCACATCAGTGGCTCCAGATCCAGGAGACATCTGGCCGGACCCTTACAGAAAAGGGACATTAGGAGCCTGCACCTGGCTTCTGCAAATGCCCACTGTGAGTCATAGGCTATGATGTATATTCTGATATTCATGCTCTTGCTATAGCATGTCCTTTCCCTATAATAAATTGTACATTTGCAGGCTTTGTTCTTTTGGGTTCTGTGAGTCTTCTTCAGCAGTTGAACCCTGCTTACATGCCCCTGTTAATAGAGCTATACAGACAGTGTTTGTACATGTTGCATGGACTTTGGGGGAAAAGTCGTAATGTCTAGAATACATACACATGTTTCTTTCCAGGAAACTACTAAATAAGACATTAATTATATCATTAATTGAATCTCTGTCCTTCATATTTTGATTGTTTACATTTCAGTGCCGTTTCCTGGATTTTTGTCTCAAATTCTTCTAACTTAAGTATTTTGATCTTAGGTTTTCTTTCATTTGTGTCTGCTTCTCATCGTCTACCTTCCCATTCTCTTACATTGATCTTTTTGTGTGCTTGTGTGATTGTTTTTAATTAACATAGAAATGATTTTTTTAAAATCTAGTCTGAGAAATTTTATTTTTAAATATGAGAGTAAGTTCCATTTATACTTCTCATTATAATGAATACATTTAATAAATTATGTTTCATCTTCTATGCTATTTTTAAATGCTTCTTTGCCATTTCCTTTGTTTGATGATTTGTTTCTCTTTTATGAGTACTGGCTTTTATCTTCTTCATTGCTTTGGAAGGCATATATATTCCTCTTAGAACTGGGATATATGGACTTTAAGCATTCCTTGGGTCTTGTTTTGATAGCAATAAATCTATCAGACATATTAGGATATGACAAAAGGACTCAGGGGCCAGCTCAAACATCCCCTTACCCACAGTTGGGATAATTTGAGCATTAATAAGCATAATTGCAGTGGCTAGAAACACATCAAATACGTGTGAATCTGTGAGTTCATATTACAAAAAAAAACTCTATTTACCTTTTAAAAAAGACGAAAACCTTATTGTTTTCCTTTAGTGGATATTATGGCACCAGCTGTATTTGGAAAACTGCTAAATAAAATATTGAAGTAGGACAACAATTTTAAAAGGCATTCTGTGGCCTGTATTTCTTAAATTATCAGAATTTTAAAAAACGATCATCTTTTAGTACCTACTGATTTGGCCAAGTTGAGCTTACTTTTATTATCCTTCCTCCTTCTTCTCGCTATTACTAAAATCTTAGATTCGGATACAGAGTAATCATGTAGACTTTTAAAAACTGTCATTTTGACACAATTTTCTCATTTTTAAATTTTTTTTTTTAATTTATGATAGTCACAGAGAGAGAGAGGCAGAGACACAGGCAGAGGGAGAAGCAGGCTCCATGCACCAAGAGCCTGACGTGGGATTCGATCCCGGGTCTCCAGGATCGCGCCCTGGGCCAAAGGCAGGCGCTAAACCGCTGCACCACCCAGGGATCCCCAATTTTCTCATTTTTGAACTTGGGTTTTTTTAATCCCTTGTTATTATGGTGTGCATTAAATTTTTTTCAGGAAATGTGTGTTGACGATATGAATTTGAACCCTGGAAGTATGGAAGAGCAGTTCACAGCACAGGCTCAGAAGATCCGATTGCCTGGGCCCCAGCCCGCCTCTTAGGTAAGTTACCTACTCTTAGTTCTCTCATCTCTAACATGAGGGGTGGTAGTAGAGTGATTGAGTCAGTATATGTAAAGCACTTAGAACAGTTCCTATCACACAGCGTGTGCTTAATATTTGTTAGCTATTATTGTAAAAGACAATTTGGCAGAGTGTGTGAATCTTCAGTTAGCAATCCTTTTCTCTAAAAACTCGCTGTGGCTCCATTTTCTTCTGAAAGCTGATGCTACAGAGAAGCCTGAAATCAAACTGACTTTGTTGCCTTATAGCTTGGTGCCTGAGAGCTCTAGATGTGTCACCTCGGGCAACTTATTGGACCTTTCCAGCCCTTGCTGTCATCATCTGTAAAGTGGGGCAACTCAGAGACCTCCCTGTCTTGGGCCCTTTGCATTTGCTGGCCAAACCATCCTTCCTCTCTTTTATTTGCTAATTTTTCCTCACTCCAACCTTTTAATTCTGCCTGGGCTTATAATCATAGCACCCTGAGGCTCTAGCCACTTATCTCACTCCATCCTCTTGGCCCCTGCACTGGACTCGATGACAAGCACATGGCACAGGGACAATGGAGTCCTTCTGTGGCAAAACCAGAAGAGAGACTCTCTCTCTTTCTTCCAGGGGGACTGGGCTGCGATGACCTGAGCCCAGAGCTGCCTGTGCCCATCTAGAAGAAGCCTGTCTCCTCCAGCGTGGGCTCGAAGAGAGCCGAGGTAGCCAGAGAGCAGAGGGGTCCTGACCAAACCGTTGGACTTCCTGAATCCAGTCCACTTAAAGATGGGCATCACTACTTTATTGGGATGCCATGAGGTTTAGATGAGAGAACTCAGGGAAAGCACCAAGTAGCGTGCAGAACACAAGGTGAGCCCTCAATAAATGATGAGTTTTTCTCCTGTCTTAGTGATCGCAGTGTTTTTGTAATGAAAAGTTGTCCTTAAAAATCGTTGCCCCACTGTGTGGATGTGCGGGTGGGCGATTTTCCCTGAGGCGGGGTGAGTTCTTTCAGTCTGCAGATAGAGATGTGTCTCAGGCTGAGGAAAACCTTTTTCCAGAAGATCTTTCGTTATGGCCTCTGTTGGCCAGGAGCAGCAAGTACCTGTGTGTTGGTGTTGGCTGTCTGTTCTCCGTGTCTACCATCTCTCTCCTCCCCCTCTGAATGTTGAGCTCCCCGGGGGCGTGGACACAGGTGATGGTATTCATCTCCATAGTGGTTGCCCCTGGCTCTTCCCCCCTGCTCTTGGGCCGCAGGAGACCCAGGCAAGGCCTCGGAGCCACTGGCTGCCACCAGCTGGGCCGCATCGGGAACGAGCTTCTGGGCCTCCCGGTCCCACTGGCCTTGTAGCAGCAGCGTCCGGGAGCTGCGAGGAAGGCGAGGGAGGTGTGATGTGGGGCTTGAAGCAGAGTGAACAGGAGGAGCCACTGAGTCGCTGGGTCCCAGGAACCCCCTCTGCTCAAGATGGACCCAGCTCGAATATAAAAGGGATTAAAGGGGAAAGGAGAGAAAACGAGTGGGAAATATCAGAGAGGGTGACAGAGCATGAGAGACTCCTAACTCTGGGAAACGAACAAGGGGTAGTGGAAGGGAGGTGGGCGGGGGTTGGGTGACTGGGTGACGGGCACTGAGGGGGGCACTTGACGGAATGAGCACTGCTATATGTTGGTAAATCGAACTCCAGTAAAAAATCTACAAAAAAAAAATGGGCAGAATATCTGGGTAGATGTCTTTCCAAAGAGGACATGCTGATGGCCAACAGAAACATTAAAAAATGCTCAACATCACTAGTCATCAGGGAGATGCAAATCAAAGCCACAATAAGATATCACCTCTCACCTGTCAGAGTGGCTAATATCAAAAAGACAAGAAATAACAAGTGTTGGTGAAGATTTAGAGAAAAAGGAACCCTCATACATTGTTGGTGGGAATGCAAATTGGTGCAGCCATTATGTAAAACATTATGGGGATTCTTCAAGAAATTAAAAATAGAAATACCTTTAAAATTTTTTTTAATTCGTTGAGGAACAAGGGGAAGTGGAAGGGGAGGTGGGCAGGGGGAATGGGGTGACTGGGTGACGGGCACTGAGGGGGGCACTTGACGGGATGAGCACTGGGTGTTATTCTATATGTTGGCAAATTGAACTCCAATAAAAAAAATAATAATATCCAATAAAAATAATAATAATAAAATAAAGCTGCAAAAAAAAAAAAAGGATGCACCCAGCTCTTCTCCGGAACCTCGTATAAGCACTTGTCCTCAGGCTGTGCCAACAGTAACCTCCGCAGGTTGTCGGGGCGCCACCCACTCCGCGGCCGGCCTGTCAGCCACCACCGTTGCCCTAGCGCTCAGCCCCCTTCACACTGCCCTGGCCCCTCCTGGCTCTGGGCTTCCCCCTTTCAGGGACCAGACGACCTTCTAAAACGTAAATCGCGTCAGCCACCTACTTAGAACCCTTCCATGACTTCCCATTTCCCTTAGAATAAAATAGAGACTTCTCCCCCAGCCTCAGGTGGCCTCGGGGGATCTGGCGCTGGTATCTGCCACCTCGGCGCCACATGGCCCCGGCACCTTCCCCTCCTCAAGCAGTCGGGGCCACAGCCCTGCCCGCTTTCTACTCTGTGGGTTTCTCCTACTGATCCTTTAGCTCCAGCTACATATTCCTCCTTTAGAGAGATGCTCTCTAACCACCCAGTCTGACCTGGCTTCTCCCAGGCAGCCTTTCTAGGGCCAGTTGTTGGGTGTGGCCACCGTCATCTTGGCAGTGGTGGTAATTTGCACGGCCGGTTCGAGGGCTGCCCCTGCACTCCGGTGGTACCGCGAGGGCCTTTAGAGCCAGTGCCTAGGAGTGACCGGCGGTAGTAGGTGTTCATGAGGCATGTGGTGAAGAACTGAATGTCTTTTTCATTTTCACCTGCATTCTGGGAAAGGATGTCTTTTCTTAAAAGATTTTATTTATTTATTCATGAGAGACACAGAGAGTGACAGAGAGAGAGGCAGAGGGAGAAGCAGGCTCCATGCAGGGAGCCCGACGTGGGACTCGATCCCGAGTCTCCAGGATCACGCCCTGGACCCAAGGCGGCGCCAAACCGCTGAGCCACCGGGGCTGCCCAAGGATGTCTTTTCTTATCAGCAGGTGAATTTCCTATAAGAGCCTCTCTATTCTTTACTGACTGCATATGGATTTTAATTCTGTTGTCGCTCGAGGAATTTTCTTACAATCTTCCTTGAGTCAACTACCTTTTAGACTTTTGCTCTTCATCTACCTGGGACCTTTTTGCTTCTTGTGCACAGAGGTCATTGGTTATTTGCAATCTTTGGAAGATGCCAAATAGTTTGGACTTTTTCTTCCGGATCTGAAAGCCAGGAATTTTCCAGAAGTATTTCCTTTGAGTCTTCCATAATTTCTTGTATGCCATAGTCTTTGCTTGTAGATCCCAATTTGGTTTTTTGTTTAATCCATACATAAGTAGGGGAAGACCCTTCCTGACCCAGTGTGTCAATAGAACGTGGGCATGGCCGTTAGTCCCAACCTGTTATGCGTTCGGGTAGTATTCCCACCCCCTCAATAAATCTATAGCTGGGAAGTGGGTTAGTTGATGGGCATGGCTTCCTGTCCACACTCCAGCTTCTAACAGGCTTTCCCTTATTGTACCTCCTTATGCTATTGTGGTTTATCACCTTCCTCTTGTCATCTTCATCTGTGAGACTGGAAGCCAATGACAGCAAGTGAGACAGTTCTTCCTATGTCTGTGGTCACCTACTGTGAGTGAGTAATGAGGGAGGATACGTTTTATACCACGGCCAGTCTGCCCTTACTTCCTGCCTAGTTGATTAACAGGGTTGCTCTGTTTCAATGTAAAAATGGAAAAAGGCAGTGGGTAGACTAGAGGGGGTGGGGGTTGAGGGGCGAGAGCAGGGTGGGTAGAAGATACAGAGGGATTTCAAGGCCAGGGGCAAAACTCAGGAAGAAAACTTCCTGCCTCATAGTATAACTCCTTGGGATCAAGAGCTAGAGTGCCCAGGCTTCTGGCTAGTAAAGGCCCAAATTCCTGCATCAGGGCACAATTGGTGTAGCAAGAACAATGTACCTTTAAAAAAAAATCTTTCTCCAGTTGCTCTCTTTCATGAGGAGAAGCCCGAGTATCCCATAAGGTGAAGTATGCATCTCTTCTCAGTCTATTTGCCTTAAAATTATTTTCAAGGCTGTTCACAATTTTATATTATGTTGTCCATCAATCTCTCATCATTTTAATGGATTTTTATTATTTTTCTATAAGGTCATGGGACGTTTTAATAAAAAGTTGTGAGGGGTTTTACTGGTGGACTGTAAGATCCAATTTTTCTCTTATCCTTCAACAAAGAAATCTGCAGATCCACAGAATATTCATGAATATGATTTTTTTTTTTTTTGCTTAACATCTGCTCCCATAGCTCTGTCAGTAAGGAATTCATCATTCCCAAAGCATTCCATATGCTTTTCCACTCTGCATTTACCCATGCAATTTCCCCTGGCACAAAACCTCTTCATTTTTTGGCCTCTAGCAACTCAAGAACAGGATGTTTCGATCCTCTTCTTGTTTTGAGCCCGAGGACACTGTGACTCCATGTTTGTTAGTACAAACATTCTAATCAGAATCATGCCAACATCGAAGAAATTTTATGAAGAACATATTTTCCCAAGCAAACTCAAATCACTTTAATTCCTTGATATCAATTTTCTATATGAGGCAGATAAAATGTTTCTAGTATTTTTATTTGCTTTTATTTTAACGCAATTATTTTCATCTGGACAATTCTTATTCATAAAAATGTCACCATGATTAGTTTTAAAATTCGTCCAAATAAAAATTTTTACATTTTAACCTCTTTTGTAAGAGATAAACTCACTTGTGTGAATATACTTTCATGGTAATTAGGTCTGCCAGTTTCTTGTGTTGCAAATTTTATGGGCCTAAATTTTGTCAAGAAAATGTGGTTCTTCCGATTGTCTTGAACCACTAACAAACAGCAGATAGTAGTGGTGACTCACCCGTACCCCCCTGGCACTCACCCTTCAGTACGGAAAAATGGTAGTTGGCCCCTGAGTGCAAACACCTGCAACTGCCCCCAATCCTAAGCCAATGACAGATGGGAGTTGGAGGGTAAATACCCTAGCTTCCACGTCCTCTGGTGGGATGACTCCCAGGTTTTTCCTAGGATCGAACCCAGTTACCTCCAGTGGAAAACTGCTTGAAGATGTACCCTTTACTGGCTCATCCCTGTCTTAACTTCCCCCTCCCTACTAATGATGCTTTCTGGAACGACCTCTTGAGTAAATTCCTTATACTCTCATTCTTCTCTAGGAGTCAGTTTCCAGGGATCCCAACTTAAGGCTACAGGTGTGTAAAGTCTTGTCATTGTCAGCTTTATTGTGTCATTTTTATGCAGTCTATGTTTTTCATGGTCAGTGTTTTGTTTTTTAATTCTCAGAGTTAAAAAATGTTTTCATGAGTTAAAATGAACTCACTTTTCAGCTGTTTTTTTTTTTTTTTTTGCATCCAGAGCAAATATCCTAGGTGCTGTTTTATGTTGAGTATTTCTACCAGTACTAGAATGCACTTGGATAGAAGACTGATAGACTGGATCTGGGTGCATGCTTCATGTGACCTCCTGTGCTTTCTCTGCACATCCTTTCTTGAAACCCTTTTGTGTATTCACCACTTTGAGAAATCTTAATTGCCGTGACCAAGTAAAAATGCCAATAGCTCCATGAACCTTTCCTTGACTCTCATCAATAGTAACTGATATGGTATAGCCATACTATGGAACACTAAACAATCATGAAATATATTTTCAAAGAAATTTTAATGAATCTTGAAATTATTTCTAATACAATTTTATGTGAAATACAGGACACAAAGCTATAGTCATAGTGACTTCCATGAGCACTCTGAGCCCTTAGATGTCTACTGACTCCTTATCTTTCTGGCATGGCTCAGACTATGCTGTTTCCTTGCAGGTCTCATCATTTTTTGTTGGAAACTTGACGTTTTGGATACTATATGGTAGCAGCTCTGCATTCCGTGAGGCGTTTAAAAAAAATTTTTTTAAAGATTTTATTTATTCATAAGCGACACAGAGAGAAAGGCAGAGACACAGGCAGCGGGAGAAGCAGGCTCCATGCGGGAGCCGGACGCGGGCCTCCATCCCGGGTCTCCAGGGTCATGCCCCTGGGCAAAGACGACGCTCAACCGCGGGGCCACGGCCGCCCTCCATGCGGCGCTTCTGCTCCCTTGGTTCGTAGGCAGGCGCTCTGTGATTTGCCTGCTGGATTTCTGCCAAGTCCCTTCCCTTCCTCCTCCCCCCCCACCCCCCTGTGTGGCCCCTGAGGACTCGGCTCAATTTTTTTTTTTTAACTTGGATTCCCAGAGATCACCCAGGTCAGCAGAGCTAAGCAGCCAGCGACCAACCGGAACTTACACTTCCATCTTGAGCCAGTAAGGCCTCCACTCCGCTCCGGAACCTGGGCGACCCCGGGAACGCATTCGAAGTTGGAGCAGCTTGCTAGGGCCGTCTCAGGCCCCCCTTGGGTGCACACAGCCTTGTCCGTGAACACGGCCGTCTGGACCACCAAGGTCTGTTCAAGTTTCTGGCTGCTCCTGTCGGCCAATCTGCTAACACCAATCACTGCTGAGACCTCAGGCTAGCGGCAGCGTGGGCAACGGCGTGGGCAACGACGACAGGGGCTTGCCCATGCTCCAGATAAGGGCAGGCCCCCCTGAGGGCCCTGTGAACCTTTGTGCCACATGGGGGGGGGGGGAGCTGACATGGGAGTAGGCCCTGGCTCAAATAGCAGACTCCCACCACTCTTACAGTGGGTCTGCACATCTTGCATAAATGTTTCTCCGATTTGAGGTATGCCTTTGATCGATCTCCAGAATCTTTTTTTCTTTTTACTAGTTTGCTCAGTTTTATCATTGTTTTTTAGGGAAAGGATCTGCTGACCTCCTTAATTGGCGACTCTGGAAGTCCTCCTCTGTAAAACCATCAAAGTTGTACAGATTAATTATACAAACTCATCCTACTCCTTGGGAGAGGAAGTGGAACCTACCTTGGGTTGTCAAATCCCCAGGGTAAGGTCACTTTAGCAAAATGTCGACTTCAGCCTGGAAACTAACTGGATCTGCAGGAGGAAACCCAATTGTACAGACCAGAGCACCTGAATTAGTGGTCCTCTGTACTTGTTTTCTTCCAGTTATTCCCTAGCCAGGTTTTCTCAAGAGCACTCAAGGATCATATACATTCCACACAAAAAAAGAGTTCTGTGGTCAACAATTTGATTTACACTAAGCTAAACAAAATCAAAAGGCGTTAACATCAGGACTTCTCAGAGCTTTTAATATGCTGCTGAGATTTTCTAGGAAAAGAAAAAATATGTGTACTGTTTTCTCGACATTGTGAACAATGAACACTTTTAACCCCACAGGGCATTTCAAGGGATTAATGGTCTTTGAAACACCCTTTGGTTTTACTTGAAATTTTCTGCCTGGATCAGAAATGCTGAGATATTAAGGGAAGAAGTATGTTCACAACTATGATAGCTGTATGCTTCAACCTTCTAGACACAGGGAATGGTTGGTAGTGGAAATGAATGGAGGAAATCCCTTAGGGAGGTTAATTTTAGCAGCCAATCAGGCTCTCTAATACAGTGCCCCTGCTCACCAGGAGCATTTCATTGGTAACCTTCCAAGCTTCTGTTTTTCTTTAAGGAGGCCTTCCTGCATGCCTGGCTTAAGTCAGCCTCTTGGAAAATAAGAGACACGGTATCTGCCCTCAAGGAGTACAGTTAAGGGTGAGATAGAGAAAAGTCACAACCCGGGCCTCAGAAGGTGCTGGGGTTACGACCAACAGCACAGTGAACCTGGCCCAAGGCATTAAAGACTTGGCAAAGACTGATGTCCAGGCTGGTCCTTGCAGGTCAAAGGCAGCTTAGCCAGGAAAGGCAAGGGGGAAGAGCATGTGCAAAGGCAGAGAGGCCAGAGGAAACCATGTTCGGGGAGCTCCAAGTTGCTTACGTAGCTGGGACATGGGATGTAGAAGACTGGACAAGTAGTACTAAGGGAGCAAAACGAAGGGGCTTGTGTGGCATGCTGCTGAGTTTGGATCTTATTCTCAGGGTGAAGGGAGATTATGAAAGGCTCTTGGATCTCAGGATGATTTACCTTTTAAAAGCTCCCTTGCACAGCAGTGTAGAAAGAGGATCATAGAGGTAGATCAGAAAGCCAGCTCAAAGAGGCCAGTAAGCATTAACCAGGGCCTGAACAAGGGCAGTGCAGATGGGCGAGAGGGCAGCAGAGAGTCGAAACCGACAGGGCTGTATGAAGCAAGATGCTGGGGCGACGGGGAGAGACGCAGAGGCAGACTGTTGTCAGGCTACTGACTTGAACAATCGCAGGCAACGGTCCGGCCGCACAATGGGGGGAACACAGGACAAGGGGCAGGTGTTTGGGAAAGACATCATGTATTCAGGTTTGCACGCATTCAGCTTGAAATTGTGATTAAAAACGTGAGATGTAAAAAAAATAAAAAATAAAAAATAAAAAAAATAAAAATAAAAACGTGAGATGTTCAGGAGATGGCTGGAACTGTGGGTTAAGACATACAGATTTGACAGGTGTCAGGATAGAAGTTGTTGAAGCCACAGGTGTGGTGAGGTTGAACAGGGAATGTGCAGACTGAGCAGCAGACAAAACTGGCAGGGGACTCTCTCTTCCGAACACCTACAGCATCTGCCTGTAACTCAGATGGAATCTGTCACGTGCTGCAACATTTAGCTTGTACCTATTGTGCACAAAAAGTATCCTGCTAGAAGTGAAGGTACAAAGGGGAATAAAAGAAGGTCCTTTCATCCACGGAGACTAGGATGTCGTTGTGGAGAAAGAATTATACCCCAGTGATCATGCAAAACGAAATGAAGAGCTATAAATATGCTGAGTGTAGAAGAGGCAATTAATTCAATGGGCGAGAGAACACAGGTTTCTGGAAGAGAGGAGAGCATCTGAGTTGGGGTGGGAAAATAAGGGGATTTCACAAGCAGGGATGGGGAAAGAAGGCAAGTAATTTGAGGCTAGAAACTAACAAAGATCACAGGAGAATGGAGTGTGGGAAGCAACGGAAAGAGGCTGGTAATGGTAAGGTGGCTTGAGGCCAGGACCCAGGGAATCCTGCTGAGGTTTCTCAGGAGTCCATTTTAAGGAAGGCACACAGGAGCCTATGTATATCCAAGTGCCTGCGATGTACCGGCTTCATTTCTGCCTTTTTTTGCTAATTTCAGAAATGCCTTTAAGAACAATCAATCATAAACACTACAGGAAACCTACAAGATCACCACACTGCATTTCCACTCTGCAAAAACTCTGTTAGTGGAACTTTAATTACTTGGCTTCGTTATACAATTTCCATTGCATGTAAGTGTAAATAATTTCACTCTAATGTGCTCATTTGAATGTGTGGCTGAAAGCATTGGTAGAAATCAGTTTTATGGCACTTCCTTGGCACACTGAAGGAAAACAAAATGTATACTGTTAATCAAGTCATGAGTGACTTTCAAAGTGATGGGTTGCATAAAGATAGCAAATAATGAGATAAATATTTTAAAGATTAAAAATATTTTATTTAAACTTTTCTTCATAAACACTTTTAACATTTTTTTTCAATTTAAAAACAGAATGGATAGCATAAACATGTTTGAATAGATTATATTCACGGCTTGGGAAAAATTACCTGACAAAAATGTAAAGGCTTTCAAAACAGGTATAAAAGGCAAACCTTAAATTATTCTAAGATTTTTTAAATCGGCCCTAGGATTATTTGACTACTGGCCCAAAATGTACCTAAAGGTCAAAATATTTTTCTATAGACAAAGTATGCCCAAGAGGCAGAGGGCATATGCGAGTTAGGTAGAAAATAACCTCTCTGACCACCTCACTGGAACTCTCCTTCAGAAAGCAAACACCTAATCCTTACTGATATACTGATTAATAAGGTTTTTAATGCAGTTGTTCCCAAAGATGTAAAATGAAAATCTAAGAATATTAAAGGGGAACAAACCAAGCTGATGGCATTCTCTCAGTGTTGCTCGTGTAACACCAAAGTTACACGGGTGTATGTACTGAAAGGCTAGGACTTCCACAAGCTTACCTATTCCAGGCTATGTCTATTGAATATTTGACTTTATAAACTCTCAATAAACTAATTTTTCAGGACTTTAATTTTTCAGATAAATCTCTTTTTAGAAGATATTTATTCCCAAACCAACTCTAATCTGATTGAACAAACATATCCCTAAAAATGTTGAGTACAAAAAAAAAATCAAAAACGTGTAATAGGCAAAAAAGAAAAATGGCACTAGCAGTTTTACTGCCAGAGAGCCCTCAGTTATATCTAATTTACACTATTGTCTATGTTGTGTTTTACTTCAGTCTGAAACTTTAAATTACGTATTCTCAAAAGAGCTAGTCTTTTCTGAGATAGCTTATAAACTGAAATATCAATTTATATTATAAACTGAAATGTTATGACCTACAACCACATATACATATATAAAAATAGTCCCACTGAACGTTTGACATGTTTAGATTATGCAGCTCAAATAATTTGTTATAAAATATTTTAAAGCTTAGTTTCATGTAATTAAGACAAAACTCTCCATTTTTACCACTTCTCTCCACACAAATGTGTGTGTCCTTTACTATGACTCGAGCAGGCTTCCCAGAATGAGGTGTCCAAAGGTGCTGCTTTAGAAAAGATAAGTGAAGGGCTCAGTCAATATTTCACAAATTAGAGTAACACGCACACAGATCAGAGTAATGAGGACACAGAGAATGCTGTCTCAAGAAAAGCTAATAATTCTATTAATTAAGCTTTGCTTCTTTTAAAAACCAGTAGTATTTCTTCCAATACAAAACCTTCAATGTGAGAATCTTGAATTTTATGAAATGGTTGTAGTGCAAGGATTTTCTTTAAGCAGATTAAAATAAAAAACTGAGAAGGTCAAAGACACGGAAGAGAACAAACATTTCTAATTAAGATGTAATTAACGAAGATCAGCTATTTTTGTAAAGTCTGCTGTTTAAAATATAAAGTGAAAACACACAAAGATCACAACAGTTACACTGTATAGTTTCCAACCTGACTTTTAAAAAAAAAAAAACCACTATTTTGAGCACATACAACGTATATAAACAAAAATGGTTCCAAATGAAGCACACAAAAATAAACTTGAAAAAAACTTCTATGAAAAAATTTTCCATAGATTAGTATAACAAAAATAAATCTCTTTCAACAATTAAACCATATTTTTAAAAGGGAATGTAAGTTAATCATGGGTTTAAAATAACCTATATTAGCACTACATTTAAACAAGATGAGTTTTCTCATACATTCAGAACCCAAGCAATAGCAACTATCCTTAAAGCTCAAAACTGATAACAGCTAACATCAGGTCAGACATGACTTACGTGTGAAGCTGAACCCAGAGTTAGTTTCAAGTTAAGATTTCACAAATTTTCCAAAACACGAACTTTGATCTTGGTCTTTGTGTCTTGAGAAAGGAAGACCAAGAATATTCAACTGTTTGCCCAGATCTTACCCTAACTAGGGCTATGAAGTCATATCTAAACAATTAAAGAGAACCACCACTGGTGTGTGAAAGCGTAAAAGCCTGATAGGGGTACCCTGTCTCGGTCTTTTCCAGCAAAAGACAACAATGAGGAAAATAATGAAGACGTTATTGTTATTTTCTTTAAAGCAAGACAGCACACACACACAAAAACACTAAACCAACTAATAACATTAGAAAAACAATTAAACGGCTAACCTAACTGCTAGTTTTCAAAAGTAAAATGACTAACAAGGATTTTTTAAAGGTAGGAAAAGACTTTTACCCATATTAACCATGGGAAAAAAGGTACTGAATTTTATTTCTAGAAAGTGAAAGTAAATGATAGAACCACTTAATAAAAATTTAAGTCTCATATACAAAAGAGTATCATTAATTTTATTTCTAAAATCAATGCCAATGTTTCTTTTTCTCAAAAACTACTTGTGTACCTGACTGTTTCTCAAATGCCTCCCAGTTCTGGAGTTTTAAAATCAGGTGTTTTTGTCATAGTTGTCTATCTCAATTAACAACAACAACAACAACAACAACAAAAAACACAAAGCAAAAGTCTTCACATTTCCATTTCCATGACTTCACTCTTCCATTTTGTGTTCAGTGGTGGCAGCAGCAAAAAAAAAAAAAAAAAAAAAAGAAAAGAAAAACTAGAAAATTTATACAACAGCCATAGAAGAAGGCATTGCAATATTGCACCAACATCCTAAGTTCTGGCAAGTTTTGCCAGTGTAGAACTAACTTGTCTGTATCAGATATAGACTCTACTCAGGAGAAAATGGTATCAATTTGAATGATCCACTCCCCAGTTATTCTTGCTTAATTTTGTCAACTATGTGTTTTTCCTTCGAGTTTCAAGAATTGAAAGGTGCGCGGCTAATCCTAAAACACTTATCATAAATGCTTTTAAACAGTTATTCCTGAACCATTCTGAACTTTGAGGTTCCCATCCTTCATGCTAGTAGCTTTCAGTAAATAAAACAAAGGCTGAGGGCTTACATCCCCAGTGCGACTAAGTATTTTGTACTAAATAAACAAGTAGATATGACCAGTAAGATTATAATTCTGTTTCTTACCTCTAAAGTCAAAAATGAGCTCAAATTTTCCACGAGTTGCTACTTTCCATTCAATAACAGATGCAGCAGCCTTACTGAATGTAAAGAATGGGAGTTGCACTTACTTTTAAGGGGCCTTTATTTAGGAGTCTGGTATTACCTAAATTCTCTTTAAAAGTGCTTGCACGCTGCAGGGCCAGGGCTGCGTATACCAGTCCGATTCTCACTAAAAACAGGGTAACGTTAAACAGACTGCAAAGAAAAACAATTTCAAAAAGAAGACATACATTGATAAGGAACACTAATGTTTACTTGTGAAAATAAAATATAAAATGTTAGTTTTCAGAAATCCATACATGTTTCAGGAATACAAGGAGCTCAGATATTACTGAATCAGTATGGACTGAAGATAGGCTACTTTGATACCAAATGAGGACTCCAGTTATTTTAACTTTCTAAAAATGTTAATACATGAAAAGACGTTACATCTAAAATTCAACAAGTATGGCAAACTGTGTGTGCAAGTGCACTAGCTTAAAAATATAGAATCCTAACCACGCATAAAAGGAGATGTGCCTTATATGTTCATAAGATGTTTGCAAGTATGGATATGCTTTCACTAACACAATGCAGATAAGAGAAGGCAGCTTAGAAATAGTGTTTTGAATATAAAAAAGTTACTTTTGTAGAAAATTTATATTTTTGCATTTTCAGCAAAAAGCCATGCAAAAAGGTCAAGAGTTTTAACCTTAAATAATAAAACCAAAAGGTCTAACAGACTGTAATACACTGAAATAAACGTTTCAAAAAGATTTCAGGTTGAGATAGGAACCAAAATTACACCCAGTGACACTTATCAGGTCTTCTCTTAGAAGATGCAGGACTCCTACGCTGACATCTGAAAGAAATGTTTTAAAGCATAAAATCAACTTCCCAGATAAGTGGATCACTCTATTCAACTGCTTCTGGAAGTAGTTTCAAGAGCTAGCGCTTAGAATGAACTTATTGCATGAGTTTGAGGCCACTGAAAAGAAAAATAAAATGATGCTAGCACAGAATGAAACATTTTTTACGCTATTAGACCAATGGCTTCGATAGTAAAACTGGTGAGGTTTTTCTTTATGTTTTTTTTAATTAACTACTTTGTCACAAATGAATTTTGTGTTTGGCTTTTTCGAAAGGGAGAAAGACGTCACTAGTTGCAGCGTCTGACCTCGTCCAGTATGTACTCCGGGAAATGCAGGTTGCACACCTGTAAACCATCCAGCTTGCAGGGCATCCGTGGGTACTCATCTTCCTTCCACTTGTTCTCTTCCGGGTCAAAAGTAAGAATGGAATCGCTGTAATGACCGTTGTAGCAAAGGCCTCCAAGAACCATTATCTGTTTGTCCAGCACAGTCACACCATGGCCACTTCTGCCAATTGGCATGGATGCTAAGATGGTCCACTGATCAGTCTCCGGGTTGTACACTTCTGTGGAAGGGCATCCCTGAGATTCAAAAGAGGCCCTCAAGATCACACAGACACCACCGAAGACATAAAGCTTGCCGTTGTAAGAGATCATCTTGTGAAAGCATCTCGCGTAATTCATCTTGCTCTTATTCTCCCAACAGTTGGTAACCACTTGCGTTCTTCTGGTCCGCTGTTCTATGGTCCCTTCTTTACTGGGGTCAAACACGCACACTTGTTTGGAGGTGGAAGATGAGGTGATCCCACCGGTGATGAACAACTTGTTATTGAGCACTGTCCCTTCATGTCCATATTTGTTAACGGGATAAGGATCCACGAATTCCCATTTATCATTGGTGATGTCGTATCTCTCAGTTGAATAGAAGGTCTCATCTCTGGTTCTGCCTGCCACGGCATAAATAAACTTGCCAATAACACCAACTGCGAACTCTGAACGTGGCACTGACATGTCTGCCATCCGGAGCCAAGAGTTCTGCCTTGGGTCATACCTGAACACTTTGGAAGAAGCATGGAATTCACCATCTGGGCCCAGTTCTTCACCACCCAACAGGAACACAAAGTTGTTGACGATAGCAAGGCAGTCCGGGCGCAGTGGAACCTGTGGGCCCTCCAGTTCCCACCAGACTCTTGGTTTCTTTAACAGGAGGATTTTACTGTTAACCATGCTATGTCCAATCATTCCTCGGAATACTGTAGTCTGGGGTTTGGCAGAGCGGATGCGGCTTGACTTCATGTCCAACAGAGGCTGCTGGTGAACATTCTGAAAGTAATTCAATGCTTGGTCAACTTCATAGCGCAGCTGTCGGGAGTATCTATAAAATTCGGATGTCTTAACCTAAGAATACAAGTAAGAGAATTTAACCAAAAGAAAGAACATCAATGGCAAACAAAATATCAAAGCCAACTAAGATGATTAGTGTGTGATTCCAGACTATCCTAAAACTGCTTTTCCTGTTACTATCACAGACTTTCTTTTTAAACAAAGCTTTTATCCTATTTGTTTTTATAATAATCTATGCACATCCCCAAGCCTTTTAAATTTTAAAGTAAACAAGCTATTTTCAAGGCACAAGCTAAATTCTTCTAACAAAATGTACTAATCATCTATTCTAGGCCAGGCCCTGGGATACAAGTGGTGTCTGTGAGGACAGAGGTTTCACAGTAGAGGAAATCACAGCCATTGTTGTCTTAACCAAGAGGAACAATGTTAAGACCAACCATGACTGAATAACTTGGGCAATCAAGTTAGTGAGTTAGTAAAAACTTAAACGTATACAAAATTCTCTGTAGGTTTTTGACAGAAAGATTTGGTCTGATCGCATCAACTCCTAAAACCATAAGCCGGGTTGGCAAGGTCCAATTTTTTCCTTTTTGTTTTTGGAGCTGGAACTACCTCATTGTGATGACTTTTTTTTTATTTTTTTTTTATTTTTTATTTTTTATTTTTTTTTAAATTTATTTATTCATGATAGTCACACAGAGAGAGAGAGAGAGAGAGAGAGGCAGAGACACAGGCAGAGGGAGAAGCAGGCTCCATGCACCGGGAGCCCGATGTGGGATTTGATCCTGGGTCTCCAGGATCACGCCCTGGGCCAAAGGCAGGCGCCAAACCCACTGCGCCACCCAGGGATCCCTGACTTTTTTTTTAAACCAAGATCTTATGAAGCACTTTTAAGTATTGTGCTAAGTTATATAGGGAAATAAAAATCTTATGTATGAGACTGGGTCTGTTTCCTCAAAGAACTTTGAATATGTTTGGGGAAATGAAAACAGATACAGATTGGCCAACAAGTAAATGAGGCCGTTACCAATCGGGAAAAAGAGTGTATAGCACATCTGTGAGTGCCGCAGGACTAAAGATGTGGCACATACCACACTGGCCCCAAATGCTCACGGACTCCCTTGGAGAAGAGGCAGGGGGCTGGACAAGCACGAAGAAAAAGCCGGGATCATAATGTCAAGGATGAGATGAGAGTCTTCTATTTCGGCGAGAAAATCTGACATTGAGAGAGAAGATGGGCAGAGGCACATGACTGATGTGAAGCAGCAAGAGGGTGCAAAAGTGAGGACTCGAATTGATCTGAGGATTTAGACTTGAGGTGCTCTGGAGAGTGGTATGGTTAAGGGACACTGGAGAGGCATGCCACTTCACTGGGGATCAATCTGAACTGCTGGGAGGATGCTGAGGTGGAAATGTCTCAGAGCCTGTGGGAAATCTGGGGTGACTGCTTGGGAGGGAGCCGACACCAGGCATATATATTCAGGAGCTCCCTCTTTCTTTCCTCTCCTCTTTTTCCTCCCTCCTTCCTATCTTTCTCATTTACTTCCCACCTTGGTCCAAAAATAAAGTCTGAAACAGAAAGTACCACAAATATGTTTTAAGTATTTTGCTAAGTGTACTTCAATATAACTGGCTTCCTTTGTAATCCCAAGCATTTAACTTGATTTAAAAATCGTTATTCTGAGAAGGAGTCCTTTCGTGGGTTTCACAGGGCTACCACAAGGGTAAAGTGCACAAAAAAGTTTGACAATTCCTTGTCTGACTATATACAAGAGAAAAAAAAAACAGGTAACAATACTGCACTGGAGCTTTACGTGTCATATCTCAAGTTAAGTTATTTCTCCCACCAGAGAGTAATAATCATCCCTGTTTTCCTGATGAAACCACCGAGGCAGAGAACCTTAAGTGACCGGCCCCAACTGTTCACGTGTCTCACACTGGCAAAACTGGGATCCAAATCTTGAACAGGACAGTCTTGCTCCAAAGCTCAATCAATTTCTAGAAGGGGACAGCACAGCTTCCACTACTCTTTAGGAAACTTTCTAGATGACAAACTCATTTATTAAAGCACTCAACATGTTCAATGAATTAGTCTAATGACCCTTCTCAAAGAAAAGATAGTATAAGGACTCTTGAAATAAAGACTCAATCATGTGGATCACAATGACTGGGCATCCAACCCCAATCTTCCTAGCAAAACAGCAAGTGTGGAAGAGATCAAATAATGAATAATGGTCAAGAAGTAATTTCAATAAAGAGACTAATAATAAATTTAAAAATCTAAGATCTGAAGTCTCACCCTCTACTACTCTTACTTCACATGAACAAAGGAAATGAAGTGAGCTTTGATCTCTTATGATAAACAATGGAAACCTGTACAGCCATCAGCACTGAGTATGTACTGACACAGAATGATGTGCACAATATATTCAGTTTTTAAAAACCAACAAAAACAGGGTAGCCCTGGTGGCTCAGCAGTTTAGCACCACCTATGGCCCAGGGTGCGATCCTGGAGACCCAGGATCGAGTCCCACGTCGGGCTCCCTGCATGGAGCCTGCTTCTCCCTCTGCCTGTGTCTCTGCCTCTCTCTCTGTGTCTCTCATGAATAAATAAATAAAATCTTAAAAAACAAACCAACAAATACACTGGTATCCCAATTTAAAAAGATTTTGTGTATGAATGCCTGCATTAATACTGATTATCTCTGAAACTCCACAAACATCTTTGCATTCTTTTTTGTGTATCATGTTTATAAACAAAAAGTCTTGCCATTTCAAAAGCGGGTCTCTCAAAGTCATCAAAAATGTATTTGCTGGGATCCCTGGGTGGCGCAGTGGTTTGGCGCCTGCCTTTGGCCCAGGGCGCTATCCTGGAGACCCGGGATCGAATCCGACGTCGGGCTCCCGGTGCATGGAGCCTGCTTCTCCCTCTCCCTATGTCTCTGCCTCTCTCTCTGTGTGTGTGTGACTATCATAAATAAATAAAAATTTTTAAAAAATGTATTTGCTTAGTAAAAATGAGCATCTTTTCATTTTTCCATTCATTTCTTCTATGAATTGCCTAATAGTGTGCCTCACCCATTTTCCTCATCTTTTTATCTGCAAGAGCTAAACAGCAATACCCTGGAAATCAACAAGAAACATAAACCTCAAATTAAATATTTAAGTGCCTACTGTGCACAGCCAGTGGCCTGAGCTACACGGGTTTTGAAGTAATAGAATCCTGTCCAGCACTGTAATTAAGCACCACATCAAGCAGCCCAGTGTGGCAATTAAGAATCCAATTTAGAAAATATCTGACTTTGGCACTCACAAGTTGTGGGATCTTGGGCAAGTAACTCAACATCCTTATACCCATTTCCTCATCTGTATTACTGGGAAAACAATAATAGCACCTATGCCTCATAACCCTAAGGTAGGAGACAAGCAAGATAATCTATGTGAAAAGGACAATATGGTGCCTGTCACATGGCAGTATACAACAAATAACAGCTATTATGAGCTACTATTACTGACCAGTGGACATCTGTGGAATGTCAGTCAGCTTAAGTCAATGCATTTGATGATGTGTTTTTGGTCTGTGTAAAAATTCAGCCTTTCAGAAATGAGAGGAAAAATGAAAGAAAACTTACTCTGGACCTAATCCTGCCCAATAAAACATGATTGGTAAGATGCAAGGAGGAGGAAGCTTTATAGAAAGCAGCCATGTCATTTGGAGATCGAGAAAGGAAGGGGAATGCTGCACATATTGGATAGGCAGATTTCAAGTTTTTTAAAGGAAAATTAGGATCAATTCCAAGATCGGAAACTGTGTAAAGAAGCTCAAGAAGGCTTGGAGGCTCTCAAAAGCATAATGCTGACTGCATAATTGCAAAACACACTGATGAGGGGAAGAAAAGGGGAAAGTATCTAAAAAATCTGATGTGCTGCACAGAGAGCTTTCTGGAATTCAGATGTTAAAAAACCACTTACGACAGATGGTAAAAAAAAAAAAAAACAGGCACATAAAATAAGTATTACAAAGGGTGAAACGGAGCTTTAAAAATACTGTGAACAAGGCTAAAGCCTCAGGATGAACTGTGACTTAACAAAGTGCCAGATAATGAACAAATGGTGTCTTAGAGGTTAAAGTGAAAAGGAGTAGAGGCAAAAGTGAAGCCCCTCCTGGATGGAGTGGTTAATGTAATATTAACAAAGACCAATAGCCTTCTATTTTATTTCCATTCTTGGCTAAGAATGTTTTATTCTTTCTAATCTGAAGATCAAACACAATGACAAGAAGAAACTTAAATCCAAGATGGCTGAGGAAAAAAGAAAAGAAAAACTAGATAGATATTCTCACCAAGTTAAAGTCATTTGATCTCAAAATCACATCCTGGAATCCTGAGAGGCTTCACAGATAAAGCTGCTTAATTGTTTTCTGTAATCTGTGTGGAATCATGAAGAATGGGAAAGTACTATAAATCAGACTTCCAAACTACAGACTGGTTAGCCTGAGGCTGATCCTGGATTGTTAAAAACAAAAACAAAAACAAAAAACATGCCAGTTGCGATAAGAGCACTACACGCTGGGAGGCAGCATGACTCACCCAGCAATGGCAAGACTTGACCATTTCCAGTGTAATGTTTGAGGATGTAACAGAACTGGTAGAGAATGAGAGAACCTATGACTTTGGCAAAGTAATTAACAAATCTAATCATAAAGAGAAACACCAGGGACCCACGAACCACCTGAAACTGCAGCAATAATTGTTTTAATGCATTCGGGGGTGGGGGTGGGGGGGGTAAGGTGAGACGATGAGAAGTCCACAGCTTTTATCAAATGCTCCAGGGATCTGTGAACTCCAAATGTAAAGCTACAACTGACTATCCTCAACACGAACTAACAATGTAATATGGCAGAGTAACATCGTGGACTGAATTAAACTAGACAATCCCACCCTCTCCATTTGATGAAACCACAGCTAAGAGGGCTGAGTTCCATTGCTACAAATTAGATATCACTAAGTGGACCACATCCCAAAGACAGTAGAGGGATCCAAACCATAGGAAAAATGGTAAAACTGATGAGGAATGTTCAAATTCAAGAGACTCTGGAGAAAGATAGCAACTGTTTTTAGGACAAGTGGAAGTAAGAAGGAAGATCTTGGGCTGGTCTACAATCTTTACCATATGCAGTCATTAAAAAGAATGAGGCTAATCCACATGCACTAACACAGATGTTCAAAATGTCAAATGATAAAAACTGCCTAAGAGTATATATAATATTCTCAAAAAGTAAAAATGGACTGTTTTATACAGTTGGCAGTATATTCAGAGGAAAACATATGTCTACCCGTACAACAGTTACCAGTGAGCTTTTGGGGGACTTGCCCCCTTTCAGGTTCTATATAGGTCTGTATTTGGCTTTTTTACAAGGACTATAGTAAGAAGGGTATGGATACATATTTTCCCCAAGTCAGGACTGTCTATCTCTGGAGCCAGTGAGCAATCTTGCCAGTGGAGGTAATCCAAGTGTGACTGTGGATCAGGGGCACAGGAGAGGGGTTCTGGCATCACGTGAGGACGAGGCATAATGGACTGTGACAGCCTTCCACCTTCCAAACCCAGGCTCTTACAGATCCCATCAAACTGAGTCAGCTTAACTGCTTCTTACAGTGATTTTCCTGTCTCTCATTTTCTATCCAATCTTCAGGTTCCTTTGTTCTCCTCTCCATTCATTCAACTGTGTTCCTTAGAAACTCAAGTTTCAAAGTTTAAAAAGTTACTTCAACTCTTAAAATCCACATAACAGCTACCTATCTTTATCCAGTATATTCTACCTGTAGGCCCTCAATAATGGAAGTTGTGCCTTTGAGATAATCGATTATACAGTAAAAAGTCTTCTAACCAAAGAAATTTAGCTCCTAATCCCTGCCACAGCTAGAAGTTCTAGATCTACCTTGTCCTTTTCCCAGAGCTACAATTCTCTAAAACCACACAGTATCAATAAGCATAATTAGTTTCTTCTTTCATGATAGAAATGGGGAATTAATGCCTCTTTGATAATCCTGGACAAAGTAATTACAGATATACTCTGCTTTAAAACAAAAAGCATAGGGCTAAAACCTATGTGAATGGAGTCATTTAAATGCATTAACAAAGGGAGCTATCAAAAAAGAAACATGTGGCTCATCTTTTTGTAGAGAGAGCATTTCTCCCAACATTCACTCCTCACATAACAGATTATCTATAGATCAGGTGTTTCCAAAGGCAAGATATGGAGAAAAATGACATTTCTTTCATGTTCTAAAGAACTACTTTCCTTATCCTTTCATAGGATTAAAAAAGCTGTCTTGTTTTAACACTTAGAATATATTATCACTTTTCTTACTTCAATACTTAAAAATCATATTACAAAAAAGTTACCTCTTAAAAACAGTGATCTGAAAATCTTAAATTGGCCATTTCTTCCTATGATTTTCTTTTAATTTAATGTAATTGTGTGTGTGCATATAAAGGAGAAAATGTGAGAAATTATTAATTTTGAATGTGGTTCCTGTACATATATAGTAAGTTGAAGAAATAATAGCTAGCCATTACCACTGGGCAAAAATTCCATGTTTTTCCCTCTGCTGTCAAAATGTTACATAATCCATTAAAATTTTAACTTTTAAAGGTAATTTGTATATACCACTCTTAATTTTGACAATTAAAACATAAACAGCAATGTAACTAAAACAGGCATTTTCACAGAGCTTATTACCCTTATTTGATTAAAAAACTGCAACTTAAAAAAGCTACTAAAACTGGCTGCAGTCTAGGGTGCCTGGCTGGTTCAGCCAGTAGAGCATGTGACTCTTGATCTCGGGGTTGTAAGTTTGAGCCTCATGCTGAGTGCAGAAATTACTGAAAAATAAAATTAAAAAGAAAATAACTGGCTACCATCTAAACTTCTTTTAGGTCTTTAGTCAGCCAATTTCAGATATTATCTATTTCACCTTTGGAAATGTATTTTAAATGCCCACTATAAACTAAAAACCAAAAACAACCCTCGTCTTTTATTAGTTTATTCATCAGTGAGGGTGGGAGGTGGCCACTGGTAACTGGAGTAATTCCTTAACTAAAGAACCCAGGTCTTAGGCTTGACATTGTCCCCAAGACACTGTGTGACTATGGACAAGCCTCTGGTTTCATATTTTCTCCTTATAAAAGGAATCAGCTGCATGAAGACACCTCTGGCCCTTTCTACAACCAAAAAATGCTAACCTAAATTTCAGAATGATGAATATAAGGTGTCTAGTGGAAGGAAGATGGAGTGCTGGCTATCAGTTTTATCATTCCCTCTCCATGATCCAATCTGCTCAAAAGAAATATCCAGAAACAAAGCAGTTACTAAAACAAATTATACCCTTGGGAACCAAAGCTACATTTAGTATTATTTTGATATTCAGCAAAATGTGGAGCAGTCTTTATGTACTGTATTACAAAAGCATCCATCCTGGTATGAGAAGTCTATTTATAAAATCATGCTCAGAACTGAAGCTTCTACTCATTTATGTTACAATCAGCACAAAAAAGCTAGGTGCAAAATACCTTTAATTAATCCCTTTGTCCTGAAAAACCAAGTTAATGACCAAGGATAAGGCTATAAAAAAAATCAGTTCCTGCCAAGCACAAATCCTCTAATACTGTAATTGCAGTCAAATACCAAACAGTAAAGACAAATTTTAATAAGGATTTACCTATCCTCTCTCCTTCAAGCAGGCAACAGTCTAAATTACCGAAAAGAACTTCAGAAGTAACCAGTATAAATGGGGATGAGGTAGACCCTCATTAAGATAATACTCTATCTGAGTTTCAGCACAATTTGGTTAGCTCTATCCCTTCAACTTCTCTAGAGTGAAAAATATGTAGTTCAAAAATAAGTATGCTCAGAAAGTCTAATTTCCTTCCAATTTCAGTGCAATGGTCAGAGAACACCACTAGAAATTAAGCAAGTGTGCGTGCACAAACCTAAAAGGTAGAAAATGATGTGATTTCTAAAAAGCCGCTTAAGACCATATTATCTGATTATAGTAATATTTAGCACAACTACATTCTAGAATTTTTCCTATTTATGGAAATACTCTCAATTATGTAAATATTTTAAAACAGAAATAAAGCCAAAAAGTTTTAATCCTAAAACTTCTGAATGATCAAGGCTTACCTATGACACATGAAACATTTTCTAAGTAAATACTGAGTTTGAGAATTAAAACATTAAAGCCTAAAATCTCAGTATTTGCCCTTGTTCCTTTCCTGCTCCTAACCTTGTCTCCATTTTCTGACTTCTCTGATCTTGTTTGATGTCTGCTTATCATTTGGTTTCTCCCTCGTTCATTAAAAAAATTTTCTCCTTTTACAAGTCAATATAACTATTTGCACTCCATCTCTTCCTTCACTTTTACACTTCATGGTTAATTTCCAATTCTAGGCTTTTCATTTCTCATTTATTTTATTTAAGAGAAAAATCAGCAAGACTGAATTTGTAAACTCTCATTTTCAGTAGGTTCCTGCCTGTTTTATACACCTCGTACCACACTCTCCCAGGGGATCTAACACCAGTCAGCACCCTGAATTACTGCACCCTCCAGGAACCTGCAATGAACCCAAGTTCAAAAGCAGAAAACAAGAGCACTCTGCTTCTGTATGTAGAAGATAGAAGACTTGAAGAGAAAGACACTTTGAGTGCTTTTTAAAGAACTGTGCATGTGTTAATTACAATCATACAAGTCCACAGGGCTGGGGAGGAGGGGTTGGCAAAAAGCAGATGGATGCAGAAAAAGACACTAAGTGAAATGCAAAAGTCCGCTTAACCTATTGACCTAGTTTCTACCCGAAAAACTTCTCATCTCTGTGCTTTCACTCCAAGGGGCAAGTGAGCTGATTGTTCATTTAAGCAATTTCAAGTTTACAGCTGGTTAAGTACTATTTAATATATGAAGGGAATTTTAAACTTTTTCAAAAACTCAAACTTATTAGGAACTCTAAATTTCACATTTGAAATCTAGGTTACTGATTTTGTAAAAATTTTGTATCATCAAACACAGCACTGCTTATGTTTCTCATGTACTTCTGTGAGGGCTAGAAGCAAATCTTTTTTCCTCTAGATTTGTCTGGCTGTAGTTGAAGTCATTAGAAATAAATTTTTTGAGTTTTCCACTAAACTGTGGTACACTACAGGTAATGGTCTGGTTGCTGGACAGAAATTTTGGCTCACTCAACTGCTAGATTAGTCAAAACATGTCACAGTAAAGGAATTCTGGAGGGTATATGGCACCTACACTTTACATAAATGTGTCCTTACCCATATGATATTGCTCATTACAAGTGGTCTGTACCTCAATTAACCTGAATATCAAATCATCCGAGCATGACATTAAGGATAATCAATGCCCTCAAGTCCACTGTTAATGCTATCTAAATCAACTATGCTAACAGAGAAAATATTTGGAAGTTTATCAGTGTTTTGTGAAGACCAGTTCTGAGAGCTACTAATGTTGTTAAGTATCCAAGGTATACTTGGACACTTAATTCGTAATCCTGGAATTCTTTCCATTTCAAGGTGAGCATGACACATTATCCCCATTTTAACGTGTAGCTTTTAAAGCCACAAATTCTGTACCTTAAGTAAAATTAAAAACCTTTTAAAAAAAAAGTATTAGTAAGTTCTTCTGAAGCTTTTTAAATTCTGATCCTAGGATCAATTTTTACTAATAAGAAAGCTGTCTTTTTTTTCCAGCAGACTATCAATATTATCTCAAAGTTGTAAATACAAAAAGTTTTCATAAAACGCAGATATGGTTTGTTAAATCCAAATATATTCTCAGTAAAAGAGAACTTTTTTTCTAACTAAAACATTAGCTTTGTTCTTTAAAAGTTACATAAATCCAAGTTTCGGGGAATATGATGAATTACATTTATTACATGAAGAAAAAAGCACATTAGGGAGTCTGAATATCAGGAGGTAGTTTATAAAACATTAGGAATAAAGCAGAATACATCTTTATATTCTGCTCCTTTACTAAACAGCCAATGAAAAATCAACCGTAAAAGCCTAATTATAAGCTGAACAAATGTGTTTTTTAAATCTTTACAGGACTGAGAGTTTCTTCCCTTTTGAAAAATTGGAAGATATTATGATTAATATAATTTCTAAGGGAATCATTGGCATGCTCTTACCTTATACATATTTATGATACTAAAGATTCCCTGGGTTCAAAAATATTAAAGTGTCACTGTACTAGAGAATCAACATATGGGTATTTTAATGAATAATTTAACAATTTTGCTACAAAAAAGTATAATACGTATTTTGCCAAATTTACTTCATAAAATGTTTTTAATAAAGCAGTAATTGTTTTTTAAAAACCAAAAGACCACAGAAAGCAAGGCTTAAACTATTTAAATCTTCACATCACTGAAATTAAAGTGACAAATGTCAGGCATTATCTCTGTTAACAGATGCAAAAAGACCCTCAGAGCTAGGAAAAAAAAACATGCCAAAGACATGTGTGGAAGTAAAAACTGAAAATGAAGTCTAGATTTAAAACTGGGAATCCACTATAGATAAAAGGAATCATGAGAACTCTTCAACAGCTAGTATTAAAAGGAGATACTTAAATTTCTTTTCAGCTTTCTTTGATTACACATTGAAATCCCAGAATCGTGCTTGCACATATGAAAGTTTTCCTACACCTTGTACCTTTTTCAGTACCATTAAATTTCTCAGGCTATTTTGTTCACACAAACACACTGGGACTTTCCTGACTCTATATTCAACAACTTCAAAATGACCCAAGCTGGGCCACAGGGTAAGTGTTAGCTTCTGCCCCTCAGGGTCCTGTCTCTCCCTGCTCTAGTGGCTGTGATAGGAAGCCCTTGAACTGGGAAGCAAGCAGACCTGCGTTCCATTCGGAGCAGTGCCACCTATTCTGGGAGAAGATTCCTAACCTTTCTGAGCCCATTTTCATATCTATAAAATGGAGATAACCTACAGAATCTACCTATGTGTAGAGCACTCAATGCACAACGTGACATATATAAGGTGTTCACTTAAGTAGATTCACTGCTTCTAACGAACTCTGGTAAGGAAATCTGGAAGTCTTGATCTCTTGGTGATGGTCACATAGAGTACTCAGTACAAAAGTTAAGATCGTCTGTTTTCAGCTGGGGAGAAAAGTAGAAGACAATGGGGAAAGATATTGCAGAAGAATAAACCCAAGCATTTCAGCATAGCTAGAAGGCATGGTTCAGGTCCCTGCGATGAAGGAGGGCTATTCCTTGGGGGAGAAGCAGAATGCCCCATTCCCTATGAAGCCTCTGCTCAGATCTGTTGATAACTACCAAAGGAAAAATTAAAGTCTCCACAGGCTTATTTCACCAAGCTTTGTTCACTTGCTTTTTATTTTCCTGATGCCAGGGTTAAGGATTCTGACAGAGATGCTATACTCAAGTTAACTTCATCAGTCATTCTATGGAACAGTTAGGTAGGTAGGTAAGTTCATTTAACGCTAAACTGCAGAGAACATCTCAAATGGCTGAGAAACCAGGAGAAGGGTTTAATATGTGAGAAAGGCTGTTTACTGCACACATATTCAGAGTTTCTAATGAACAACTCACTCCTTGAACTTCTAGAGCAGCGCTGTGCAACAGAAATATGAAGAGCCACAAATGTGAGCCAATGATTAATTTTACACTTTCTGGTAGCCACATTTAAAGTAGTAAAAATGGTGAAGTTGATTTTAATAATGTATTTTATTTAACCCAGTATACCCAAAATATCATTTCAAACTATAATCAATATAAAAATGAGTAACGAGGATATTTACCTTTTTTGTCATCCTAATTTTTTAAATCTTAATTCAGACTTGCCACATTTCAAGTATTCAATAGCCACAAGCAGTAACCATATTGAACAGCGCAGCTCTAGAATCATAGATATACACTAATTTTTTTTATTAGAATGAGTAATCTTATTCTTGACTTCAGCTAGTTTTAATCCCATTAAATTGAATGGAAAGACTCTCAGTTTTTTCGTAAGGAGGTAAATTTTAAGAATCTAAAAGAAATCTAACAATACTGTGAATAAAATACTTGATTATCTTAGTCATAGGATTGGGCTACATAGCCTAATGAAAAAAATGGTAAATTCTAAGTTTGATCAGAGTTGGTAAGTGCCAAGATGTCTTTGGCATTACAACATTTTCCTATAACTGTTCCTGAAGAAACACAATGCTGAAAAGTAGGTGTTGTTAACAGGACACGTAAGGAAAAGAGGAACTAAGTTACCACCAACACAAGGAAATAATCTGATAAATCTGGGACACACTAAGACAACCAGTGTTCTGATCTTTCTCACACACACAAAAAAAGAGCAGGGAACTGTTTTAGATTAAGATTAGACAGAAGTCATAACCAAAAGTAATGCATAAATAATGACTGGATTCTAGGGCATTCTGAGAAATGGGAGAATTCAAATATGGACTAGCTATTAGATGATATTGTTAATTTACACCTAGATGGAATGGCATTGAACATGGGTAGGAAAGAGTCCTTATTTGTATAGGAGAGGCATGTTAAGTTTTTAGGGATGGAAGTATTATGATGTTTGCAACTTATTTTTGAAGATTCAGCAAAAACCTAGATAAAGCAAATATGGTAAAATGTTAACAGTTCTTGAATCTAGGTGACAGCTACACAGTTATCCACTATACTACTCTTCCAACTTTTTGTATGCTTGAACATCCTCATCATAAGCAAGAAAAAGGAGAGAAAGTTCTAGAGTCAAAGACATAATAACTCAATATGTGGTATGAACCTTGATTAAATCCTTAAAAAAAAGCTAAAAAAAAAAAGACACTTGGGGGACAAGTGAGAAAAATTAGAAAATGAAGTGGATATCACATGACATTAAGTAATGACTGTTAATTTCAACAATGGTATTATGGTTATGTCAAATTTCCTCACCCTTGGAAAATGAGCTGCTAACTCAAGTAGTTAGGGATGAAGTACCATAATATCCACGACATTCTTTCAAATGGTTTTACATTGCTAAAGCCAATGTGGTAAGATGATAACTCTAGTAACCTATAGTATATGTTTATGGGTGATCATTCCACTATTCTTTCAGACATTTTTTTATGTTTAGAAAATCTAATAAGTATTTTTAACAATTTAAAGCTAAAAATAAGTGCCTATCAATATTCCATTTTTCTAAATTTCAGCAAATAGGAAAAAAAACACAAATCAAAACTGCCTGTAGTTTTCCCTGTGTAAATTCTTACTAAAGAGATCAGCCCAGATGTAACATATCTTTATTTCTGTGCCCTTTCTGGCACCATGCATATATAATAGGTATTAAAATGGCTCTGTGTGAGACCTGCAGCATACCAAAGGTAAAGGAAAAATAGATGGGCCCTATTTTCAAGGGAGATCAAAATCGTATGGTACAAAATAGTTCAACCCAATTTTCCATTTTAGTTTGGTCTATGAAGAGCAGTTCTCAAAAATCTGCCTAACATAGTGTTTCTCAAAATTGAGAATGCCATACATTCCTCCTAAAACTAATATAACAATATATGTTTAATTCTACTGGAATTAAAATAAAATAGGAAGCCACAGATCCCTTTGATAAGCATTAATTCTCATACATTGCTAAGACCAGAATCACGGACTACCATTTATCTTACCAGTATTACTAAAATAAAACTAAAAGATTTCCATTATATTATCAAAAACAATGGTTTCTCTGTGGCCAGGGCCTTATTAAGTTTTTCTAAGAAATTAACTCAAGAAGGAAGCCTTAACATTTTTATTCTGAGGAGATACCCAATACCTGGCTAATGGTTAATAACCACCTCCTCTGCTATTATAAGCAAACAAAATCCATCAGAAGGTACAAGTGATGCTTCATATAATTTATAAAACTATCCAATGGTATTAACTTTCATTTCAGACACTGTCACTACCACATTGAATTGGTAATTAGAATATAAAAAGGCTCTGCGCTCAACTGCTAACAATTATCCATCATATTGTCCCACAAAAGGAGAAGTTTTATTTCCTATTTCACCAGTACTTCCATCTAGATTGAAGTTGGAGGGTTTTTGTTTGTTTTAGTAGTAGGAAAGCATTTGCATTTAATGTATAAAGACAAAACAGGATTCCCCAGGGAAAGAGAGCAATAAAAACATATAGTAAGGGAAAAAAATCAAATCAGACAAATGATTTACATAGTTGATGCGGAGCCGATTATCACCCAACAAAAAGTAATTAAGAAATGTATTTTTTAATTTCAATAATTTCTGCCAGATCAAGTACATTCTGAGAATAAAGATAAAATCCTGTAAAATTGGGTTTTCTATTAAAAGTATAAGTTAATGATATTCCATAGCATTTGGGGGGGGGGTGGAAACATGCCACACTGCTGAGTGTTATTTTTCAAATGGTGTAAACAACTCCCCCTTTGCAAATATTATATTTTTTATCACCAGGTGTGGTAACTAAAGCTGAAGAACTATTTAACATGAAGGGTGTCGAACCAAAGATTTAAGTGTGCTTTCTAGAAAGAAGAAATGATGCAAGAGGTAAACAGAGCCCCAGAGGTAACCATGTGATTAGAAACCAATTAAGTTAAGCAATTACTGAAACTGCTTTCTCTCCTTTCAGCACGAAAGGATCACAAGTGAGACTCTGATATAAAAATGAAATATGCTTGCATACAAAAAGGCCAAGGCTGTTTTGGAGAAAGGATATTTTTCAGATAGCAGAACTATTACACGGTAAAATGTGCACAGGGATGTTTCATTGATGTAGACAGAGGATTTATAGTCTATTAGGTTAGAAATGCCAAAACAATGGTTTTAGACATAAACGTTTTCATGGTTAAATTCAGTTAGTATTCATAGTGAAAGAGGAGAAAAATAGAACTACTTACGAGTAGGGGAAAAAATCAACTAGGTCAGGGTAGGGGAGAATCACCACTAGAGCCTACTGGCTTTCAAGAGTAATTTTATGTTTACTCACTACAGTTTAGAGGAATACGGAACTGCATTAACGCACATCATTCAAAACTAACGAAACTCCTCTCAATTCTAATTTCAGCATGTATTACTTAAATTAATTTTTAAAAATAGAGCTAGCCTGACCCAGTTCAGATTTAATTACTCTGTGAAAAGAAAGAAAAGTTAAAGCAAACTTGGAATATTTTGAGTTAAATACTTATGTTCCAACTTTAAAAGTACTTTTAAAATAAAACTACTCTACTACCTACCTGGTTCATCTTTCACCCACAAAATGTGTTTCTTAAACCTAAATGCAAAAGCTACAACAAATCAGACTGCTTGTACATAAACTATTACAAATCAGACTGCTTGTACATAAACTATTCTCTTTTTAACTCCTGACCAAGCCTAGAAATCTTACCTTAAAAACATACTGCTTTAACTAAATAAGTCCTATCTACTGCTTTCAAATGCACTGACCTTCTCAAAAACACTGGATGGAGTCATCAAACAAAACCTGATGTTCTGAATGATGGTATCGGTATGTCTCCAGCGTCTTCTATCATGCCGCAGCCAAGACTGCACAGCCTCGTACAGCTCTATCTCTGGGAACCTGCTCAGATGATCATTATCCAAGTAAGACATGAGCTTCTCAAAGCTCAGATAAGACAGGAAGTCAGGCCTGGACATGAGTGGTACAAAGTTGTCTAGCAGAAAGGCGTCCAACTTCTCCCTGACTCCCTCGATGTTAACACCAAAATCATCTAAGAGTCTCATAATTTCTGCACAATTTTCTAAGCAGATTTTCGCTAATAGAAAAGAGCAGCAGAACTTCACCACTTCTATAAGTTGAACATACATGGCAGCCTGAAGGATCTCATGAACAGTATTCATACTCAGTTCTATAGTTCCATAGTACATAAATTGAAGGACGTGGCTGAAACCAGTAGCAGTTAGACCTTTTAAATGAATTTTGTCCTGATCTCGCTCCCTCATGTCTGCAGTAAACATAATTCTGAAGTAATCACTCTGGGTGGCCAAGAGTGCTTTATGGGCCTGGAACTGATGATCTTCAATAACCAGAGTGACATCAAGAAGCAATCCCTCCTCATACAGTGCTCTGAACCCAGCAGAGACACTGGTGTCATGGATGGAGGAACAGAATCCTTCCACGTCCCCTGCCATGAATCACCTGGAAAAAAGGTAATCAAAGAAAACTGTGTTAATCATTTCCATGCATTCTGAAGACATTATTAATTTAGGAGCTTAAACAATTTTTCGTAATTATCTCAATTTCACTGCCTCAGTCTTAAATGTACAAGCCCTCTGGGAGAAGACAACCTAAAGGCTTCCCTTTTTTTGGCTTCCTCACCTGGGGAAAAAAATCTATTACATACCTATCAAATAATGGTAAATTGTTAACTTAACAAACAGTATATGCCCAGCCCATTGGTTTTACACTGTTCACCAAGTATATTTCAATATGTCCCCAAATTATCAACACAAAAAGATTTCTCTGCCAAATGCTGAATTATGAGGAAAAAGCAGCAAAAAAGAAATCAAACCAAGAAGCATTGCTGTTGACCTTGAAAAAAACCTAGAAACTTACCCAAAGGAAGTAATCAGATAAATATGCCAAGTTATACATACAAGATTTTTTCTTTCTAGCCTTACTTATAACAGAAAACTGGAAAATATTCAAAAGCCCAACAACAGATTATTAAATAAATACAGTGCTGTTGTCTAATGGATTACTGTAACAACTAAAAACAATGGCAGCAATCTACCTATTCTGACAAAGGATGTCTATTAGGTATTGTTATGTGAAAAAACACTGAAGGAAACTGCAGTTTATTGGGTCTATTTTCCAAAATAAAATATACATGTGTATGTTGAGATTCGAAAAAGTCTGGAGGAACATATACCAAAATGATATCCCTGGGTAGTAAGATTTCAAGAAATTGAGGTTTGCCTTCTCCTTTTTACTTACCTCATTAACCTTATTCTAAAATACAATGATCACACATTGCTTACATATTTAAAATACAAATAATTTTTAAAGGGAATGAAACCATATTTTTTGCATACCAGAGAAATGAAGCCAAGATAGTTAGAATAATTAAGATCTCCTAAGCAGAATAAACTAATTCAGTCTATTAGACTGTTTATGAAGCAAATTTTCTCCTTTTCACACAACCACCCTCCTTCCCACCCTGTCAGCCAATGGCCATCTATCCTCTTCTCAGTCTTGCACAGCTCAGGGGCCTCCTCCCATCCCAAATTCCCTCCCTACCCTTTCCTCTGTGCCCAGTGGAACCTTGCTTCAGTGTAAACAAACTTCCCTACCAGCTCCTGCTAGTCACCAAATTTTCTCCACAGTCTGATTTAAATACCAAAAAAAACCCTCTTGTACAGATTAAAACCTACCTTCTAAGCCTTCTTGTAGGTTTCTACTGTCCTTTTTCTAAAACATGCCCTTTTGCTCAGATAAAAATCCATCTTCTATTCCTTCTTGTCACTTATCAAATACACACATCCTGATCAATCACTCTCTCCTGCAAGTTCACGGACAACTCTGGCTGAAGCTCATGTTCTCCACTTCTTCAATGTTGGATCACTCATATGCAAAACCCGAAAAGTCCAATTTCCCTAGCCACCTCAACTCCTACAACCCCCCTCCTTACTCCATTTTAAAACCTTATTCCCATACCTGTTGGATCTCACCACAATCGAAAACCGGTGCCCATCTAAAATCTAAACGGTCAACTTTTCACTCAGGCTTAACCTCCACCTCTCTTTTTACTTGGCCTATCACTTCCAAACTTTACCTCTGTCCTCCAGCTTGGACTTTCTGGTATTAGACCCAATCTCCCCACTCTATTACCAAGCCCGCCTCCTTTACTTGCTGAAAGAGTGCCTCGTGTGTGCCAGGCATTATGTTAGGCATGGAAGTATGGGCCTTTTGGGAATCCCCTCTGCACCCTAGGTTTGGCAGAGCCCTCCGATATGACAGTGAAAAGGCAGCTTCCATGGACATGCTAAAAGCACTATTTCTCCACTCTTGTGAGTAGGTGATCACTGTGTTTTTCTATTTTGTCATCAATATGTTATCTGTGAAACCCTATGTTTAATTTTTTGACACATTAACCCATTGATTCAGCAGTTATCTCAGTCTAAAGTCATCTTAACCCACAAAACTTTGTGAATTAGCAAGAAAAAAGTCAGAAAGGATAACATACCAAAATGTTAAAAATGGTTATCTCAGGATGGTAGACTATCAAGCAGTTCTAATTTTTTCCCTTTTGCTAAACTGTGTTTTCTAATCTATCTGCCACAAAAGTGTATTATTGTTTTGAAAGTTCATTTTAAAAAATCTTTTTAAAAGGCCGGGGGGGTGGGGGACTGGCGCCTGAGTGGCTCAGTCAATTAAGAAGCTGTCTTCAGCTCAGGTCATGATCCCAGAGTCCCAGAATCCTGCATCAGGCTTCCTGCTCAATGGGAGTCTGCTTCTCCCTCTCCCTCTGCTCCTCCCCTGCTCATGTTCGTGCTCTCTCACTCTCACTCTCAAATAAATAAAATCTTAAAAAAAAATAAAAAAATAAAGATTATATCCTCGTCCCTATTTCTCAGAATCCTTCTGCAGCATGACTTACTCCCTTGGTTCATCACTTTCTCAGTTTCATGACACTATTTCCCTGATTTTCTTTCTATTCCTGGGCTACTTCTTTCTCAATCTCCTCCCTGGGCTCATTTTTCTTGAATGAACACTGCTGTTCCCCAGAATTCTGCTCTCAGACCTTCTTTCTTTTCATCTAAACATTGTGTCTCCTTAAATGACTTCTTAAAAACCCATGGGTTCTCCTAATACTTACCTTTACCAATACCTTGACCATCTCTGTCCAAATGGTGAATGGTCCACTAGATATTTCTTCTGGGTAACTGACTGGGATCTCAAAATCATCATGCCTAAAAATAGTCATAATTCTACTCTCTCCCAATCGGTTCTTGCTTCTGTATTTCCCATCTTACCAAGAGGCATTCTAGGTGCCTCTTGTCCCAGTTTGTCCCTAACTTACCTTTCAGTCTTATTGATTAAACGACATAATATGTTCACTTACCTAAAACAGCAAGTATGCACAAGGTGAAATTATTATCGAGTTTATTAGTACTCCATTAATCCAAAAGCTATACTTTCATTTTGGAAAGGCAGAACACAAGAGGGCTGTTTATCATTTGGAAAAGAGATATAAGATATCTTAGACACTGTAAGCAGAACAACTTTACTAATACATTCAAGATTAAAGTAAACTACTAGGGTTTTTCTTTTCCCCGTGTTATTTTTAGAGGTAAAATTAGAATTAGAGCTTTGAATTTTCTAAGTGATATGAGGCATATACACACAACTGCATACTGGGAAGAAAAGGAACATCACACAGTGTGGTATCTGAATAATCGAACATTATGGTTAATAGAGGACTATCCACACATCACACTAATAATCAATTTTCAAAATAACTGGAATTAAAAAACAGTAAATTAAAACAGATGAAATATCTGATATTTCATTATCTTTCTCAGGATCACTATGGACACCAATTATCACTCTGACTTGTCAAGATATTGGTCACATTTAATGAAGATTTAGTAATAGAAGATTGGACATCGGCATTCATATACTGAGAGTAGATTGCTTTGTGTTTTATTAATCTGTTATTTTGATTAAAAAAATAACCTAAAATACCATATATTTCACTTCCTGTCAAAGTTAACCCTCTCAGGACACCTGGGTGGCTCAATTGATTAAGCGTATGCTTTCGGCTCAGGTCACAATCCCAGGGTCCTGGGCTCCATACTGGGCTCCCTGCTCAGTGGAAAGTCTGTTTCTCCCTCTCCGTGCTGCTCCCCCAGCTTGTGCACTATCAAATTAATTAAGTAAATAATTTTTTTAAAAAACAAAGTAAACCTATTTAACAGTTATCACTATCTGAAAAGGTCTCAAACAGCTTTTACCTTTCTGAAAAAAGTTCAATCTAAAGGAAATTTTTAAAAGGAGATACTATACTGCAATAAACAAAGAGGTGCATATACCTTTTTGGACTCCTGTTTTCGTTTTCTTTGGGTGAATAGCAAGAAGTGGAATTACTGGGTCATATGGTAATTTTATTTTTAATTTTTTATGGAACCTCCATACTCTTCTCACAGTGGCTGTACCAACCTGCAATAGCCAATATATGGAAGCAACTCAAGCGTCTAGCGATTGATGAATTGATAAAGATCACGTGGTGTGACACACACACACTACAGAATATTACTTAGCCATAAAAAAGAATGCAATCTTGCCATTTGCAACAAGATGGATGGACCTAAAGGGTATAATGCTAAGTAAGTCAAAGAAAGACAAATATGATTTCACTCATACGCAGAATTTTAAAAAACAAACGAACAGGAAAAAAGACAAGAACAGAGTCTTTTTTTTTTTTTTAAAACAGAGTCTTAAATGCAAAGAACTGGTGGTTGCCAGAGGGAAAGTTGGTGGGGGGGAATGGGTAAAAAAAAAAAAAAAAGAGGATTAAGAGTACAGGTCTCCCTTTTTTTTTTTTTTAAGAGTATAGGTCTCTTGATGAGCACTGAGAAATGTCTAAAATTGCTGAATCATTATATTGTATATCTGAAACTAGTATAAGACTGTATGTTAATTATACTTGAATTTTAAAAGAAGTAAAAATTAAAAAATAAAAGGAGAAACTATGCTTTCTAAAAGAAGTAAGTAAGTAAGTAAATAAATAAATAAATAAATAAATAAATAAATAGAAGCAATCTAGGTTCCAGATACTTACTATGGTAAAAACATCACAGGGCAAAGAATCAAAGAGGGGGGTGGGGGGGCGCGGAGAGGAGAAACTGGGAGTCAAAAGACCCTTAAACCATAAGGACAGCACTCGTACTCCTCAGGGCACCCAGCCCACTAAGGGGGACTCCAACCAGGCAGGCTTCCACTCCGTGATCCTGTCTAGTCACATAAGGTCAGAATGGGTTGGGAAACATGAATCAAGATGAACACTCTCTTGTCAAGAATTTAGAAAAGGGATAAAAGAGACATGCACTGACTGTATGTATGACTGGACCTGGAATATGTCAAGGAGCAGCTGTGGGCACCAACTTCTGCCTGCCACGCAGGCTGAGTATCAGAGAAAGCCAATGGGCTAAAGAATAAAGCTAAGATGAGAGGATAGGGAGTGCTCCCCAACACCCTCATTTTTCCAGTTGCTAATAGGGCCCACCTCTATTCCTGTTCCCGGGTTCTAAGAGAAATTCTTCTATGCTTAAACTAAATCCCTTTTTTACTACCTCGGGTGGGTTTTTCCTTCATATTACCATCAAGGTCCCTAACTAACATGGCTTTAGAACAGAAATTGCTATACTTGAAGTTACTCAAACCTTGGTCTTATCTCTGCATCTGTAAAATTGAGAGCATTTAACATGAGCCACCCAAAATTTTTAGTCATAAAATTCTCACTTATTCTACTGTTCTCCTACAGAGGTATAATAATGCACTTACAAAGGCATACAGTTATTTTTCAAGTCTTAGCAATTCATTTGTCAAGTTTACTTGATCTAAATGGACTTCTAAAATTAATTTGTGATAGCTGGGACATATCAGTAACTTCTTTTCTCCATGAAAAGGCTTGGTGCATCTATCAGTAAGACTAACAGCTTTAAAGCAGCAGCAGTATTTTACATTTTAATAGGAAGTATGTGTATAAGCAGAAAACGATAAAATATTCAGTGATTAACTGACCCAAGATTTAATCTCTAAATGAAAGTAGTGAATTAAGAGTACAGGTGTGGAGTTAGAGGCCTATGTTTGAATACCCGTTCTACCTCTTACCAGCTCTGTGACATAGGGGCAAGCTATTTACCCTCTCTGGGTTCTCATGTCCTTATCTGTAAAAAAAAAAAAAAAGTGACATCAAAGGGGCACCTGAGTGGCTCGGTTGAGCATCTGCCTTTGGCTCAAGTTGTGATCCCAAGGTCATGGGATCGAGTCCTGCAACAGGCTCCCTGCTCCATGGGGGGCCTGCCTATCCCTCTCTCTCTGCCTCTCATGAATAAATAAAATCTTAAAGAAAAAAGTGACATCAATATCAATAGAACCTTCCTCACATAGTGCTGTGAGGATTACATCAGTTAATACACATAAAGACTTAGAACAGTATATTTTATCTGTTAAAATAAAGGACACCAAAATGTTAGGGCTTATTATTATACCTCTTCAGTTGGTGCTACTGGAACCAATAAAATAGACCTGACCCTTTAAAAAGTCTGGTTGTCTATGGAAAAACCCTTCTCCCTAGCCACAGTACTTTTTTCAAACCCCAACCTGCCTTATCAGTTAAGTCTCTTAGGACCCAGGCCAACTTAACTTGATAGACACTAGGGTTGATGGGTGAAATTTTTCAAGGTCATATGACTAGTTAAAAATAGAGATAAAACCATAATCTGATTTGCAAAAAATATAAAGAAATTTGTATTCTGTTGTAAAGAGCAAAACTTTGAAATTAAGAGTGGTTCATTAGTACTTACCACCTGCATGATCTGAAGAGTCTGTTAACTTCCTGACTTCAGTTTCCATCCACACATTAGGAATTATCATCACTACCTTATTATTGAGTGGCAGTGGTGATTAAATGAATTCACTTAAATGCCTAGCCCAGAGCAAGGCACTCCACCAGAGGTCACTCAATGTTGGCTCCCATTGTCCAACTCTTGCCTATTGCTCTTTTACCATTCACAAAACCATAGGAACTTGATACCCCTCAAAAATCAACTCTACAGATTCCACACCCTCCTAGAATTCATCACAACGTAAGTTTATGAGAGATCAAGAGATGTACTAGTAGTCCAAACACTGGACCTCATTTTGCAATGCATTTTTTTCCATTTTTTCTCATCACACAAATTTTGTAGCTTGTATGGGGCTCTTCAAGTTTTTCTGCCCTAACCAGAGTAGCTAATTTCTACATATGTGCTTTTCAACTTACAAGCCACTAGCTACAGGGCTATGGAGCACTTGAAATGTGGCTAGTCCAAATTGACATGTGCTGTAAGTATAAAATAAATGCCAGATTCTGAAGAGTTAGTACAAAAAAGAAAGTGTAAATTTCATTTACACAAATTTTTGTACTGATCACATGTTGAAATAATATTTTGGATGTAATGGGTTAAATAAAATATATTAAAAGTAATCTCGGGCAGCTCCAGTGGCGCAGTGGTTTAGCGCCGCCTGCAGCCCGGGGCGTGGTCCTGGAGACCTGGGATCGAGTCCCGCATAGGGCTCCTGCATGGAGCCCGCTTCTCCCTCTGCCTGTGTTTCCGCCTCTGTCTCTCTCTGTGTCTCTATGAATAAATAAATAAAATATTTTTTAAAATAAAATAAAAACATAAAAGTAATCTCATCTATTTTTTACTTTAAAAAAAAACCATGGCTATAAGAAAATTTTAAATTACATGTCTTATATTCCATTGGACAGCACGGATCTACAATATCAATGCTTAAGGCATCAACCAACCAAACTTACAAATGAACACATGAAACAAAAACAACTTGTTCACAGTCCATACCCTGGAAGCTACAAAGAAAAGGAAAAAAAAAAGTGAGGCTTAAATTAAAATAAAAAACACAAAACACACATATAAGCAAATAAAAAATATTAAGTATTAAAAGGAAAGTGTAAGAATACAAAAAGTAAAACATAACTTACACATAAGAAATCTCTAAGAATTATAGCAACTTACAGAATAAGTAATTTTAAGAATCACTGTGAAACTAAACTCAAGAACTACATACCTTAAAATAATAAAACCAACCAACCAAACAAACAAAAAAACCGAGGGGCCCGCGTGGCTCAGTGGTTTAGCGCCGTCTTCAGCCCAGGGCGTGATCCTGGAGACCCACGTGGCTCAATGGTTTAGCGCCGCCTTCGGCCCAGGGCCTCCCACATCGAGCCCCACATCGGGCTCCCTGCATGGAGCCTGCTTCTCCCTCTGCCTGTGTCTCTGCCTCTCTGTGTCTCTCGTGAATAAATAAATAAAATCTCTTAAAATAAATAAATTTTTAAAAACTACATATCAATGAGAGCTGGTTAAAAAAATCCATTAAGGGGATCTGAGGAGAGAGATTTACTAACATACAAAATGTTCAATGTACAGAAATTCTGTATCCTCACTTTTCAAAAACGGATCATCAGATTAAAGGAAATCATGGTTTATAAACCCATATATATATATATATATATGTATATATACATTCTACACTTAGCCTTCAAAATTTCAAATGGCAGGTTTTATTCAAAAGCGGAACCAGGGCAGCCCGGGTGGCCCAGTGGTTTCGCGCCGCCTTCGGCCCGGGGCGTGATCCTGGAGTCCTGGGATCGAGTCCTGCGTCCGGTTCCCTGCATGGAGCCTGCTTCTCCCTCTGCCTGTGTCTCTGCCTCTCTCTCTGGGTCTCTCATGAATAAATAAAAAATCTAAAAACAAAAAAAAAAGCGGAACCAACTTAAACTAAATGACAAGACATACACTACTGCGAAAAAATACTTAAGAGTATTTCATCAACTTGGCACTGATTAAAGAAAAAAAAAAGCCTCATATTTTCTACGCATAACAGTGATTAGTATAGCAATTTCCAAAATGTCGTCTAGGGACAAATGGGGTCCTAGTCCCCTAAAGGACTCCGCCGAAGTCAAAACTATTTTCATAGTAATGATTTTAAAAGTTGGGTTTTTTCGGGCAGCCTGAGTGGCTCAGCGGTTTCGTGCCGCCTTCGGCCGTGGGCGTGATCCTGGAGACCTGGGATCGGGTCCCGCACCCCGCTTCCTGCATGGAGCCTGTTTCTCCCTCTGCCTGCATCTCTGCCTCTCTTTCTCTCTCTCATGAATAAACAAATAAAATCTTTAAAAAAACAAAAATTAAAGTTGTTTTTTCACTTTCATTCTCTCAGTATTTTCTAGAAGCTAGACGTGTAATATGGTTAACAGATTAAATGCAGAAGCTGATAAGAAGCCCATTGTCTTTCATTAAGTCAGACATTAATTAGATCTGCAAAAAGGTAAAAATGATGCCACTCCTCTCACCAAATTTTGTTTGGTTTTGGAAAACATTTAATTTTCGGCAAAAATGCTAATTAGATTTTTTAATTTTCTAGTTTTAACTTAAATTTGGTAAATATAAACAGATACAACCCACATAGCTAGAAGCTCTTTAGGATCTCCAAAATTTTTAATAGTATGAGGTCTTGAGACCAAAAGGTATGATCAAGAGGTCAATGCAACACACGCATATACACAAAACATACTTTTCCTACCTCTGCCCTGAAAGACTATTAATGCTATTTATATCACAGAAATTTCTAACAGTTTAAACTCTCTAGTGACCAGTAAAGAAAGAAGTCTAGTGGGGGTAAAATTGGACAGGAAATTAAAGGCAAAGAAATTAAATGCTTCCTTTTCAGTTAGAAGGCTGCCATTCCGATTTGAAGGCAAATTCTAGGCAATTTAATAGAAGACATTTCAAAATTAACCTCCATGTTTATGCCATAAGCAATAATTAAATGCTTTCATATTCCTCCCAAAGCTCCTTAAAAATTCATACAAAATCCTAAGTCATTTGGAACAAAAGCTAGATTCTCAGAGCTTGATATACTTTTTTCAATGAAAAATTTAAATCATTTCATACTACCTTTATCCTCAAACCGGTAGCTTACCAAAGTTGATAACTAATGCAGAAAATCCCATACTTGCACACTGAAAAGAAAATGCAAGGCTTACTACGGATAAAAATAGAATTAATTTCTGAGTCATAAAGTTTCTCACCATTTCTGTAACTTACAAAGAAGAAAATTTAAAGTCTGGGAATCTCAAAGTGGCTAAATTCTCAATCTAAAAGGCAAGAAAAATTTAAAAACAGACTCATTGTATTAGCTCTATCAACAGTCATCTTACTCTTGGATAACACTATTCAAATGGAGAAACAACTCAGTTTAATATGGAAGGAAAGGCTGCATAACTTTAATTTGTTTAATACTGGAAATTCTTTCTTGTCTATCTAAATGTTTTTATAGCTCAGTACCAAATTGCAAATGACCGTTTAACTAAGCTTTTAGGAAGGCTCTGGGTTCTCCAGTCCCAGGTTGGCACCCATTATCCAAATTACTTCACTTTTCAGGTATGTTTAGCATTTAATCATTCTATAATACAAGAAACCTTGTAAGAAAAAAGCCACTCCTGCTTTAATGCTATTTTTTCATCAGGAGATTTTCATTTAATGCTCCTCTGCCTATTCCTCAGTACGAGCAGTAGTAGTCCAAGAGTGATGTCATGGAAAACAGCTTCCCTAGCCTTCAGAGATTGGATCCAGTGAGAATTCTAGGAAAAGCCTCTATTGGGGAATAAAACCCCAAATCTTCTAAGTTATTTCCTAACAAGAAATCATCAACATTATAACGTTAACATCCTAGTTCTCTACAAGAATTATAAAAAACTAAATCTTTTGGAAGGTCCTGATGTTCTGATACAGATTTCCTGCAAATCTTTAAGTGATGTACAATCATTAACTAAATTCAATGATTTTATCAGAGACAAAGGAATAAATTTTCTATCTGTTCTTATTTGTTTCAATGATTCAGCCAGATGAGCTTTAAAGGCCTTATATTAAAAACAGAGTATCTTGAGGAAATACCTTGCCTTTTCTAGTTTCTTCCAAAGTAAAAATTTCTAAATCTGAAAAGGCCTTCCACTTTTGGACCAGTAGCAGTACAACATATACCTACAACAAAGATGAATCATGAGAGCCCCTCCAATGATTCTTAAGATGGTTAATAATAATGCTCTATTACTCTCCCCCCTTGTTCATCCTGCCCCGATACACTGGCCTCTTTTGCTGTTTCTTGAAAAACAGCCACACGCCCACCTTAAGGCTTCTACACTCACTATTCCCTCTGCCTGGGATGTTCACTACATTTCCAGATATATAGAGAGCTCCCTCAGGTCTTTATTCCAGTGTCATCTCAGTGAGGCCTTCCCCAAACCCCATCTTTAAAAAAAAAAAAAGAAAAGAAAAACCAAAAAATCTCACCCGCCCCCACAACCAGAAATCCTCACTTTCCCTTTCTGCTTTATTTTTCTCCATAGTATATTAAAATAGAGGTAACAGGCTCTTTTACTTATTTAGTTTACTGTTGGGTTTTTTTTCTTTTTTTTCAGTTTTGCTTTGTTGTATCCTTCACAACCTAGAAATAACAGCACTTGGCACATAGTAAGTGCTTAATAAATATTTATTTGTTGGGTAAAGAGATAAATTTAATCCTCATAACTCTCCAAGTTCTGTAACTATCCCTGATTTAAAGATGAGAAGAATCAAAGCTCACAGAGGTTAAGAAACTTGCCCAAGGCTATGATTCTTAAGTCGTGGCGTTGGGGGTCCGCCCCACTTCAGAGCCTCTGTGTTTAAACAGTGTCCTACAATGCTTCACCAGTGACTTCTTCAATAAAAAACTCCACACCAACTACACCATTCCAGTTAAGGGGAAATATATGCTAATAAATTAATTCAACCCCTCAAATTAAATATTCATTCTCCTCCCAGTTAATATTATTTACTCTTAAAATATTTACAATGTGAAGGGCAAGCTGACAACAGGCCAGCTAATTTTCAGGGCCCGAGCGAAATGAAAATTTGGGCCCCCTTATCCAAAAGAAGGAAAAAAATGTCATTAAAAGTACTAAAATAAAAAGCCTTCTCCTTTCTTCTGAGGCTTCTCTTGACTTGTCATGGTGTTTTTTTTGTTGTTTAATGCGTTCTAAGTGAAGAAAAATTAAACATTTAAATTAGCATGAATTTTACCATTCACCTTTATATTGAACAATGCCAGTTTTATATGCAGATTATTATACCAACTTCAGGGCTCTTCCGAACACCCACAAAGCCAACCCAGCCCTGGTTCCAAGATTTTAGCCCCAGAGAACCCAAATCAAGGCAGAGAGAAGGTCAAACCTTGAAATTCCTAATAAAGTGGTGATCTGCCAAAATTTTATCTTCAGGACAAACGATAAGTCCAATGTATAAAAGCTAGAACATTAAAATAGGCTCTTCCATTTGCTAATTTAATCCTGCCCGCTTAAATTATTTTGTCTTTTTACACAACACAAAGCCATCCTATACAAAAACAACTGGTATTGGATTATAAAATAAAACATTTCAGAAAAAAATCAGAAAACTATTTGCTAGCTAAAAATAATAATAATAATATAGTTAAAAAATGCTTCTTTCACTTTTTGTGAACCATTTTTAAGCCAAACCATACTACATTTTTGATGTACCCAGTAAGAACAATTCCATACTGTTACACATATATATTATAAATTCTGACAAATAATAAATCCAATTTCTCAAACCACAAATATTTACTCCATTATTCCTAAGTTAAATCAGCAAGAGTGCAAATTAACACCCATTCCCACTGAAAAACTGGTTCTAAACACCTACTAAGTGCTGTGACGATTTAAAAAGAGAATTAAATTATATAAACACTATTACATTGTCAAAAAGTTCAAAATTTCTACATTTCTAGATCTTTTAAGAATCACAGACATCTGAATGCATTTGTAAGCTCTTCAAAAACAATTCTCAAATTAGTAGATATTCAGGCATCCTGTTCCCTAGACACGAAAAAACAGCATTAAAATTGGAGTATATATCTTAAAAGCATTTTCTAAGACACAATTTAATGAAATCAACAAAAATAAATGTAAATTCGGAAAATATGTAAGACTAAAACATAAGTGTTAAATAAATATTCCGAGTAAGAAAAAGGGCATAAGCGGCCTAGAAAAATGAAAAGCAAAGCAGTAGAGTAACGTTAAATTTGAATTAAAGAATACCGTTATTTAAATAAGCAGTTAGCATTTCGTAGGAAGAAGGCCAAGCAACGTGACTATTATATATTTCTAGTCGATTCACGGCACTGCTTCGCTATTCCGTACTTATTGCTTATACTTATAATACGGGGGGGGGGGGGGAAGAGGCAGCAACAGTTAGCCACTACAACATTAACCACTCTGGCAAGGGTTACTTAAAAAATTGCTTTGCATTTTTACAACACTTTACAGCTATAGGTTATTTTCACATATATGACCTCATATAGTCCTCGCTACCCTGTGATGTGGCTATTACTGACTAGATTTCATAGATAAGAAACCGAGGTTCGGTAAGCGATTTTCTCAGCGTCACCCAGTCGAACCCAGACCTTCTTATTCCACGTTTTATGCTTCGCATTTCGCATAGTTCTATTTCAGGCATAAACAGAATTTTTAAAGGGAAGGAACGGGTTAGGGAGAAAATAATCATGGTACCTGCAGCTGTGTGCTGCAAAAAATGGCTGAATTATGCTTCTTCCGTTTTTTTTTTCCCCTCCTTAAAAAAAATTATATTTCAAACAATTTAAGTAAACTCAAAGACAAATTAGGTCCCGGCGTCTACCAAATGTTTGACTCGGGTCTGAGCAGAAAAGGCTACCGAATCCGTGCCGGGCACGGGGCCGCGGACGAAGCCCGGGCTCCCGCAGGCCGGCGGGCCAGGGGCGGCTACGCACCTCGGGGGTCTGTCCAGCCTCTAGTGGACGGCAGTCTGCATCAGGAAGAAGCGGGCCGGCGGGCCGGGCGGTGGGCGGTCGGGCGCCGGGATGGCACTCGGCAGGCTCCTCGAACCTCTTACAAGGGGCCGCTCCCGGGCCGGGCCGGGGCGCTCAGGCGGGGGGCGAGTCTGCGCGCCAGCGGCCCCCTCGAAACCAGTCCTGGGAAAGAAGACAGCGCTGAGTCGCGAGTCGAGACAGTCGGGCTCGGCGCGAGGCGGCGCGGCGTCGGGGCCGGGCCCGGCCTTGCCAACACCAGGGGCCTCGCGGCGCCCGGCGGGGCTCGGCTGGAGGACCGACGCGGGGCCACAGGCGGGGGAAAGGGCTGGGGGGCCGCGGGCAGCGGCAGAAGCGCCGGCGGTAGCGGTGTCGACGACGGCGTCTCCGGGCTTCTGCCCCGAAGCGCGCCGAGCCTCAGGATCACCCACGCCGGGGGTGGAGGAAGGCGGGAAAGGGGCGGGCAAGGGGCGGAGCGTGCGGGGCCACGAGCCAGGGGCCGCTCCGGGCCGCGCGCCCCCTGCGGGCCGCAGGAGCCGCCCGGGGCCGGCCCAGGGAGGCGGGGCCCGCCGGCAGGGGGCCCCATGCGGCGTCGTCGCAACACGGAAGCCTGCCACGCGGGTAGGGAGGTCGAAGGGTGGGAAGGCGAGAGTTGGAAAGCAGGCTTCGGAGGCGCCGTCGGCCCCCATCGGCGCCTCGAGGGGGCCCGCGCGCGGGCCGCGGCCCGGAGGGTGTTTACCTTCCCCCTGGTCGAGCGCCAATGCCGCCATGTTTCAGCCAGCGCGCGTCACTTCCGGGACCGGGGGAGCGGGAGCGGGTGTGGGAGCGGGGTGGGGGCAGGGCCGTCCCACGCCCGCGGGGCCCCACGCTCAGGCCCGCCACGCCGGCGGGCCCCACCGAGGGAATGAGGCGGCCGGGCGCTGCACTGCGGGCGCGACCTAACGCGTTTTCCCTCGTGGCGTCGCCGTCGGGGCTGGGAATGCTCGGTGGTGCTCGTCCCGCCGCAGCGGTCCCGCTCGGTCTGCGCGAGCCGGGGGCTCGAGCTACTGCGGCGCGCCCACCCTCCACAAGTTGTGGAGTGGGACGCCCGGGAAATGTCTTTTTGCATCTCGAACACCACGGTGGGGGCGGGGGAATCTGCGACGACGGGGAGGAAGCCTTGCCATAGCTACCTGTTATAAAATTGACTACATCTGCGCCAAATGACATCATTTTTGCACGGCAACTTGCAGGGTATAATTGCGTCATAGTTCACTCGGCTTATTGCACAACAATTACACGTTTCGGAAATGCATTTCCCAGAGGTGGGAAAATTCATGGAAAACGGCATGTCTGCACCGCACAGAAATGTCGGCTCTAAAAGCGCTATTCTATTTGCGTCAAAATAAGATGGCAAGAACGCACATTCAGAGAGCAGTGATTTGGGGAGGTTCTTTTTAAATAAGGCAGCTGTAGCGTTCTAGCGAATGCTTTTAAAATATCGCCTTTTTTGATTTAAGAATATTAAAACTACTCCATAGGACTGCTCTGTAAATTTGTTGTGAAATCTCTTTGTGAGAAAAATGCAAATAACAGAAATACACAGCTGGAGGCCAGTGGTTCTACAACTAACCTTAAATTAAGCCATCCATTGCCCATTTCTAATCCTAAACTGAGGAATTTCTCCTACCCCCACCCCCACCCCACCCCCCGCCGCCATTTTCTCTCTAGACCAATATCCCGATGAATTTACAGTGAGGTGTGTGGCTGAAAGCGATCATTATCTCTTTCTAGCAAACTTGAACATGCCATGTTTCCCAAGAGGCCAAGATAGCACACGGTGTACTGTTTTGCTGAAGTAGCTAGTTCGTGGGAAAAAATAGAGAATCACCTGAACCCTTCGGAAACAGGGAAATAAGCTTACCTTTTCTAACTTAGACTATAAAAACAAGCTTTAAAAAAACTATAAGCCCTAAAATATACTTTAAAGTGGCATACGAAAAAAAAATGGCATACGTGCAAGTTTGAACATTTGAGTTTTCAGACCTTATTTTTGAGCATTTAAAAGTAACGAATTTTGATTTCTGTATATGAGCCAAATAACATTAATTTTGAGGTATACATTACATAGGGTAGCAGCGACCTGTCCAGAGAGAAACTTACGTTCTTCATTCAAGGAGGAACCAAAATGTGTCTGTGCTCTGTGTAGCTGGTATATATACCTACAGTGAATGACACAAACCATAAACCATTCTGACCAGTACACCCTTATTATGACATTAACATTACATAGCCTCATATGTGATATTTCATTATGTCCAAAAGGTCCTTTTTAAAAATACTCTCAAACTGGGCTGCATCTTTTCACCAAACTATTTACTATGTAGAGTCCATTCCTAGGGGTAAAATGTTCTATGTAATGACACCTCTTTCACTCTCATTTTTTTAAAGTATTTTATCGAAGGGTCTATACTACAGTAAGGAGCATTCTGCTTCCCTGAGACCAAAGTAAAACCACGTCATTTAGATAAACTAACTCCTCCAGGTAATTCTTGTATTCAATTACTTTCCCCACCAATTACTGGAAAGTAATGGGAGCTCCCAAATACCTTGAGGGCATCCTTCCACACTGGTGGATTCCCACGGGGGCAAATGGAAGCTGTCTTTTCCTAGTCCTCTAACTTAAGTGTTTGAGAATGCTCCTCAAATCTGCTACCTTGCAGTCTGAAATGTCCTGAGGCATGCTAGAGGCTTGGGTCTAAGAATGGTGGTAGAGTCAGAAGGAAGTTTCTACCTGGAGGTTCTGAGAATTTAGGATACCGTATAATCTTCCCCTGCCCCACTTTACTTATTTATTTTTAAAAGAAGTCGAGGCTTGGGACGCCTGGGTAGTTCAGCGGTTGAGCATCTGCCTTTGGCTCAGGGCCTCAGGGCGTGATCCCAGGGTCCTGGGGTCCTGGGATGAGTCCTTGGGCTCCCTGCAGGGAGCCTGCTTTTCCCTCTGCCCATGTCTTTGCCTCTCTTTGTGTCTCTCATGAATAAATAAATAAAATCTTGAAACAAACAAACAAACAAAAAAAGTCGAGGCTTTTTAGAAACCCAGACTCTACAGTAAGGTAATTATCTTGGTAATCACTGCATGTATCCAGCTCCCACCTTAATCTATGGGAATCAAAGAATTATATTTTCAGTGAACTCTAATAAGGTTACATATGCATTCTCTTTCCCCTTGAAAACTGTTTTGACAGGCACTCTATAGCTTTTCAGGGGTTTTAAGGCATCTTGTTGGGGTACAGTCTATCTCAGTCCCTCAAAGTTCAATAGCCTCCCCCCCAAATCAGTACCAATTTCTGCCAGTACACACCAAGACCTATACACTGACACATTCCAACAGGATGGTGGCTGTTGGGCAGCTTGGGTGGCTTAGCGGTTTAGCGCCGCCTTCGGCCCAGGTTGTGACCCTGGGGTCCCGGGATCGAGTCCCACATCGGGCTCCCTGCATGGAGCCTGCTTCTCCTTCTGCCTGGGTCTCTGCTGCGCCCTCCCTCTCTCTCTCTCTGTGTGTGTCTCTCATGAATAAATAAATAAAATCTTTAAAAAAAAGGATGGTGGGTGTTGTCCTAAACATTATTTTTTGGTCCATATACCACAGGGAACCTTCAAAATGCAATCTGAGGGGTGCCTGGCTGGCTCAGTTGGAGGAGTGAGCAACTCTTGATCTCAGGACTGTGAGTTTGAGCCCCACATTGTGTGTAGAGACTACTTTAAAAAAATAAACTTAAAAAAAAGCAATCTGAGAGGCTCCACAAATTTTCCAGCCTTTAAAATTTGTTGTTTTTACAGCCCAATAAGTTGAGCCTTTATGTTGCATGACTAATCGGAAATCCGTGTCTTCATGAATGTTGGAGGATTCCTAGCTAATGCCTACATACCTTGGTTGTTGCTGGTCACCTGTCCCTTGGAATTATTCCTTGTTTTTTTTTTTAAGATTTTATTTATTCATGAGAGACACAGAGGGGGGGTGGGGCAGAGACACAGGCAGAGAGGGAGAAGCAGGCTCCACACAGGGAGCCCGATGTGGGACTCAGTCCCAGGACTCCAGGATCACGCCCTGGGCTGAAGGCAGCACTAAACCACTGAGCCACCCGGGCTGCCTGGAATTATTCCTTGTAACTTCTCTCCTATTATTTCTAGCCTTCTGGTCTGTCACCACCTCTCCACATTTCTCCAGGTCTCCCTGTGTACTTCCCAACTCACAAACTTGATTTTCCCTCTGGTTCTCTAGCAAAACAAAAAACTAAAGCCATCAGAAGGAAAATTCAATCTCTTTAAACAGGACATGGTTTCTAGAGATCCCTAGACAGGGATGTCTTCTCTGGTCATCTCTAAGTCAGATCTATAGCCATTAGGTGGGAACCCTTTCTTAAGGATAGGAAAGGGAGGATCCCTGGGTGGCTCAGCGGTTTAGAACCTGCCTTCATGCCCAGGCCGTGATCCTGGAGTCCTGGGATCAAGTCCCACATCGGGCTCCCTGTGTGGAGCCTGCTTCTCCCTCTGCCTGTGTCTCTGCCTCTCTCTCTCTCTGTGTCTCTCATGAATAAATAAATAAAATCTTTTAAAAAAAGGATAGGAAAGGGTTTGTCCCGTCTCTATTCCAGTTTCATGAGCCTTTAAACCCATCCCCGGGCCCTGCTAGGAGAGTACCAGATCCCTAAGTATCCGAAAGGAATGTGGGCACACGCAGAGAAAACCTTCAAAGGGTACTCCCCCACCACAGAGTATATTTGAAGTATTTACATTTGTGTTATTTCATCAATGTGGGGAGTTACCTCAATGAAAATGAATTGATAGCTTGACTTAACCTTGTATGACCAAGGGGACTCAACAATGTGATTCTTTCTGGAACCAAATGCTTCTTCATATTTCACTTCCATCCATAAAGCCCTAGCAAGTAATTCTCTGCTGGCAGTTGTGAGAATAACTGCTTTGTGCTTGTGGCCAGCTAACAAGGGTTTAGAAAGATTCAGGTTTGGTCTCAGAGTCCCCAACACATTGTGACAGGTTTAGACCACATGGGTGCTCTGTGAGCGAGCACAAAGATAGAGGGATATAACCCGGGCTTGAGAGGGTCAAACAAGGCTTCTCAGAGGCAGTAATTTCTTTTTTTTTTTTTAGATTTTATTTATTTATTTGATGGAGAGAGAGAACAAGAGAGCCCAAGCAGGGGGAGTGGCCGAGGGAGAGGGAGAAGAAAGCAGGCTCCCGACGAAGCAGGGAGTCCCAACGTGGGGCCCAATCCCAGGATCATGACTCGGGCTAAAGGCAGACACTTAACTGACTGAGCCATCCAGGTACCCCATCAGAGGAAGTAATTTCTAAATTCAGTCCAAAGGGAAAGGGAAGAGAGTAAAGAACCTCCCATAGCACAGTCTGTTCCAGGCCTAGGAGAGGCAGCAAAGCAGCTTTATTCAGAGAACTACTGATAATTTCATAGGCTTATAGTGTAGGACACAAGAAGGACAGAGGGAAAAGAAGAAAAACCAGACCGCTGAGTATAGACTGAGGACTTCCTGCGTGGCCTCTCTCACCATGCTTTTTCAACTCTAATACTATTATACTAATGAACATATTAAATGATCTTGCATTTTTACTCCTATATAATTCCATAAACTGTTTACTATAGTAATCTAATCAATACTAATCTACGCTAATTTACTTTTTCATGCCATCAGTATTTATGAGTGCCTACTGTGTGCCAAGTCCTGTACTAAGCCCTGGGGATCTGTCAGTGACCAAAATGTATGACAGCCCTTGCCATTTCAAAGATTAAATAAATGAGGTAATAAATAAGCAAATTATGTGGCCTCAGAATGTGATAAGTGCAATAGGAAAAACAGAGCAGGACAAAGAGATTAGGAGTGTTGAGGAGGAGGACTGTTCCAGTTTTAACTGGGATGGTCAAGTTAGGAGGTTGCGTTTGACTTAAAGCAGGTGAAGGACCAGACTGTGTAAAGCTTTGTAGACCATTGTAAGGGCTTTGGCCACTGAGAAACTGGGAACCACTGGAAGCTCTTGAGAAAAGGCGCAATATAATTCACACTAAGGCTGCTGTGTAAATAATAAGAGTTTAGGCATATGTAATGTACAACATGATGACTATAGTTAACACTACTGTATGGGATATTTGAAAGTTGCTGAGAGAGTAAATCCTCAAAGTTCTCATTACAGGGAAAAAAAACCACATTTTTTTCTCTGTATGAGATGATGGATGTTAACTTACTATATTTCACAATATGTTTATGCCAAGTCATTATGCCATACACCTTTAACTTATACAGGGCTGTATGTCAGTAAAACTAAAGAAAAAACCCACTGGACATATAACGCACATACACATATCAATAATAAAATAGGCTATTTAAAAATTTAAGTAGACAAATGTGAAAGCAGGGAAATGGGTAAGGAGACTTGTCTAACAAAGGAATAGAACACTGGCTAAAGGAGAAACTGTAGGAAGTGGCCAGACCACAAATATTCTGAAGGTATAGCCAACAGAGTTTCCTGGATATTGGGATAAAGGGAAGACAGATGTCAAGGATGTCACCTAGGTTTCCAGCCTGAGTGACTGGAAGGATGGAACTGGCATTTCCTGACATGGGGAAGATCTCAAGAGGAGCAGGCTTGGAGCAGGGGGTGGGGGAGAAAGGAGAAGGGGGCATGCCAAGGGGAGGGAGCTATCCCAAACAGGGAGCTGGTGCAGAAGACCAGAGTGTGCTATGCTTACCAGCTGGAGAGATAGGTACTAGAAGTTGCTAAATGTCTGTCATCAATAAAAGGTGCATGAATGTTGCCAATTTAACTGAATAGATTACTTGGAAATGCAGAGTAGACAAGGTCCCCTTGAAAATGAACAAAGAATAAATGTTTAAAAAGCTAATCATTTTTGTACTCCTGCTAAAACAGCAAAAAATAACACTATGTTTCAGAAGCCTCAACATTGCAAGCCACATGTTCATGAGGTGCTTATGAGATTACAAAGGGGCTGAATGAAGTAAAGCAAGGACTGGGCCTGAAGCACTCCAATATTAGGGAGTCATCCAGGAAAAGATAAAGAATTGTCAAGGAGACAAGAGGAGTAGCCAGTGAGATACGGGTAAAACAAAGAATGTGACATGCCAAGCCAGATAGAAAAGTATTGTAAGTTGTTAAACATCCACTATCTATAAAAAACGAAATGAATGTCACCGTTTTTTAATGGACTATATTTACTTTGAAACACAAAGTAGACAATGCCCCCTTGTAAATGAATGTGTGAAAAAGGACAAATTCCTCCCCCCCAAGTTAATCATTCTTATGTTCTTTATGAACCAATGAAAAGCAACACTATACTTTAGAAGCCTCAGGGTACAAGCCACATATTCATAAGCACTGCATTTCAGTAGATGTGCATGAAAACACACACACACACACACACACACACACACACACACACACCAAGTGTGAGCGCCAGAGCTGAGGTGAGTGGGAGCAAAGAAGAGCTGCTATATGGTGTTTGCTCAATGAAAGAAGTGAAAAAAAGCCTTCAGTAATAACTGTTGCCAGAAGCACAGCTTTAGGGTTTGGGGAGTGTGGTTAAGGATAGAGACGGGATTGAATCCAAGCTCTGAGGTTATTTATTGGTTCTAAAACTAAGTTCTTAAAAAAAAACAGTGATTGCATAGCTCTCTTGGGACAAAATGTCTTTGTCGATACAGGGTAGAGAGGGACTTTAGGTAAGTTAGTTCTGGCTGCCACAGCTTGGGGTGGTAGCTGAAGTAGAAGCAGGGAAAGCATTACATGAACAGCAGGGCTCAAGCCTGGCTGAAAGGACCACTGAGCTTCATGCTTTCCAGCGACTTGAGAGAGGAACAGCACTGTTTTGGTGAGGGGCGTTGCAATGCTAAGTATAGGTAAGGCAGGATAGCCCTGTGGGATTGAAGTTTCAATACTGTTGAAATGGTGATTCTCCCTAAATTGATCTACAGATTCAAAACAATCCATATAAAAACCCGGTAGGCTTCCCCCCCACCCCCGTCCCCCGCTTTTTTGGCAGAAATTGACAGGCTGATCCTGAAATTTTTATGGAAATGCAAAAACTCTAGAAGGGCCAAAACAGTTTTGAAAAAGAACATAGTTGAGAGACTTACACTTTTCAATTTCAAAATGTACTATAAAACTACAGAAATCAAGACAGCGTGGTACTGGCATAAGTATGGACATATAGATAATGGAAGAGTATTTAGAGTCCAGAAAACCCCCTTTTATGGTCAGTTTATTTTATACAACAATGCCAAGGCAATTCAATAGGGAAGGGACTGTCTTTTCAACAATTAGTGGTGGGACAATTGCATGTAAAAAGATTTAAACTTTTGGATGGAGTTAAATTCTTTCCTCACACTTTACACAATAATTAACTCAAAATAGATCATAGGCCTAAATATAAGCGCTAAAACTATCAATATTTTTTTAAAGATTTTATTTATTTATTCATGAGAGACACAGAGGGAAAGGCAGAGACGCAGGCAGAGGGAGAAGCAGGCTCCCCACAGGGAGCCCAGTGCAAGACTTGATCCACGGACCCTGGGGTCATGCACTGAACCAAAGGCAGACGCTCAACCACTGAGCCACCCAGGCATTCCAAAACTATCAATCTTTAAAAAGAAAACCTAAAAAAAAAAAAAAAAAAAAAAACACCCTAGAAGTAAATCTTCGTGAACTTCAGCTAGGTAAAGCAGTCTTAAATAATGATACCAAAAGCATGATTCATAAATGAAGAAATAAATTGGACTTTATCAAAGTTAAAAACTTTTGCTCTTCCAAGATACCATTAAGAAAATGCAAAGACTGGAGCACCTGGGTGGCTCAGATAGTAAGTGCCTGCCTTTGGCTTGGGTCATGATCCCAGATTCCTGGGATCAAGCCCCATGTAGGGCTTTTTGCTCAGTGGGGAGCCTGCTTCTCTGTCTCCCTCTGCCTGCGCACTTGCTCTCTCATTCTGTCAAATAAATAAAATCTTAAAAGAAAGTGAAAAGAGAAGCGACAGACTGGCAGAAAATGTTTGCAAATAATGTATCTGATAGAAACTTGTATCCAGACTTTATAAAGAACTCTTGCAACTCAATAATAAGAAAATAAGTAACCCAATTTAAGAATGGGCTGGAATAGCTTTTTTACCGAAGAAATGTTAATGGCGGGCAGCCCGGGTGGCTCAGCGGTTTGGCACCGCCTTCAGTCCAGAGTGTGATTCTGGAGACCCGGGATCGAGTCCCATGTCGGGCTCCCTGCATGGAGCCTGCTTCTCCCTCTGCCTGTGTCTCTGCCTCTCTCTCTCTCTCTCTCTTTGTGTGTGTGTCTCATGAATAAAATAAAATCTTAAAAAAAAAAGAAATGTGAATGGCTAATAAGTACATGAAAAGATGCTCAACACATCATTAGTCATTAGAGAAATGCAAATGAAAACTGCACCTATTATAATGTCTGCAATAAAAAGAAAAAAAAAACAGAATCAAGCATTGGTGAGCATGTGGAGAAACTAGAGCCCTCATAGATTGCTGGTAGGAATGAATGGTGCAGCCACTTTAGAAAAGTTTGTTCCACAAAATGTTAAACATAGATTTACCATTGCACTCAGCAATTGGACAGCTAGATATTTACCAAGAGCAATGAAAACATGTTTTCATAAAAATGTGTACAGAAATGTTCATAGCATTATTCACAACAAAAACTTGTACACCAACGTTCATAGCAGTATTATTCACAATAGCCAAAAGTGCAAACAATCCAAATATCCATCAACTGATGAAAGGATTAACAAAATGTGATATGCCCATGTGATGGAATTATTATAACATGGATGAATCTCAAAACCACTATGCTCAGTGTGAGAAGCCAGATGCAAAAAACAACATTATATGCTTCCATTTATGTGAAATGTCCAGAAATTGTCTGTAGAGACAAAGATCTTTAGTGGTTGCCTGGGGCCAGAGATGGGAAGGGGGATTAACAGCAGGTAGACATGAGGGGTCTCTTTGGGGTGAGGGAAATATTCAAAATTTGGACTGTGGTTACACAGCTCTGTACATTTACTAAAATCACTGACTTGTATATTTAAAGTGAGTGAATTTCATGGTATGCAAGCTTTACCTCAAAGCCGACTCTTTAAAAAGAGTATGCTTGTAATTGCCTATGAATTCCAGTTCTGCTACTTAGAAGCTGTGGGACTGTGGGCATGTTATATAATCTTTCAAGGACCCACTTTCCTCACCTGTAAAAATGGGGTAATACTATCTACTTCATCGGATTGTTGTGAGGGTTAAATAAAATAAATAAATAAAATAAATACCTATTAAGTCAGTGCCAATATTTATAATTTTTAATAACATTATTTCTTGTGACATTTCCACTTCCAGGATACGTTTGACAATAAAGCATATTATGTTCTATTCATTATCAATGAATTTTATTTTTCATTGATATATAATTCACATACCACAAGATTCACTCTTTTAAACCATACAATTCATTGGTTTTTAGTATATTCACAAAGTTGTGCAACCATCACCACTAGTTCAACATTTATCTTTCATTATAGTTGACATACAATATTACATTAGTTTCAGGTGTATAGCGTAATGAGTTGACATTTCTACATTTTTATCACCTCAATAGGTTTCCTGAATTGGCTGGTATAACTATTTAGAATGTAAGATAAATTCTAAATTTATAAACTTACAAATTTATAAGTCGCTAAATTTAGGAAATAAATGCTTCCATTCAAATACAATACATTGCACAGTTCTCTACCATCACTTAACCAATGAATGCACTTGCTGAAATAAAATTTCCTATTTTAGGTAAACTGTTGTAACCTAAAACTTACGTAATAGAAAACCTATATTCCTTTTAATCTTACTTAAGTATTCAATAAACACAGGTAATCTAAATTCTTAGTCGCTTCTCCTTACATTTTTTGCTGGCTAGAAATGAACAGCTGTTCATGACAGAAAATTTGTATAAGTGTAGAAATGCATGGGGAGAAACAAAAATTACTCGGCTTCTTTTTGATACCTCGTGAAAAAAAGTAAAGTCCCCGAAGTCTTTAAATTTTAAAATACCGATTGGATGGAAATTTTTCCATTAAAGAAGTTAGTTTTCCTGTATGGGCTTAAAACAAAAGCAAACCTTCTTGGGCGCTTTTACAACACTTCGCTTCTATCCTATGTTAACTCTATGCTGTGCAGTTTAGAGCCACCATGGACCCGCCTCCCGGGCCCTAGAAACCTGTCTCTGAGAACAAGTTAGGGACTTGGCTCTTCCCATCCCTGGGCCTCTGACCATTTCATGAAACCTCCGCGCGAGGGCGCCCTCCCCGCCACCCGCCAGGTGACGCGCAGGGCCATGAGCGCTGCCAGCGTGGCCATTACAGGCGAGCCGCACCCCGAGCCGATCTCGCCTTATTAAATTATGGAAATCAGTAAAGATGGACAGCCCCTCCGTCTAGCCTCACCCCCCCGCCCCCCGCGAGAACGTTCCCAGGTTCCAGGAAACTTCCGGCCATCCCTACGGGAACCGGAAATGGCTTCTCCCTCGCCAGCGCGCTTGGCGGTTGCATCACCCGCCTAGCAAAGGGTCTTTTTTGGGGCTGCCCTTAGCGTTGCCTACACAAATATCCGCCAGGGCAGCAGCGTATGGATTCCGAAACTTTGCCTCCTGTTTTTTAGTGAGTCTTCAGGCAGGCACTGCGTAAACCCAAGCGGAGAGAAGTCCAAGCAGCGAGGCCCCTGCTGCACCGGCTCCCCTCTTTTCCCAGGCGTGGGCCCTAGTCGGCCTTCCCGCCCTCCGTTTCCCCGCCCCACACAAGGGGACCTGCTTTCGGTCAGGCAGCGACTGAGGCGACTTCCTTCCTCTCGGAGCAAGATGGCGGGGGGCGAGGCTGGAGTGACTCTGGGGCAGCCGCACCTTTCTCGCCAGGATCTCGCCACCTTGGTAAGGTTACGTTCTGCAGGGATGCGGAGTGAACTCAGAAATGGATGATCGAGCCTCCCGGGAGGCGTGGAGACGAGGCAGTGCCGGGATGTCGGGAGCATGTGTTAGGGAGATTCGGACTGGGGCGCCCTAAACCGTGCTGATGCCGCCGCTTGCACCTCGGCACGTCCGCGCGAGCTTTGCGTGGGGATATGAGGTTGTGGGACCTCAAACCCCTGACGGATTCGGCTGGAAAGGCCTAATGCTAAGTGTTACTAAGGCTTTTGCTTCTGAAGATCTGGGAAGGGAGTATCTACATCATCCTCAGTGCTAATACTGTCAAAGTGGGAGGTTGGGGGGTCTCGGGCTTTCTCATCTCCCATAGTGAGTGGAGGTGTAGTCTCCTGAACCGATGAAGGGCTTTTAGGGCTTCCTAGTCATCAGTACAAGAAAGCACTTTTGCAGGAAAAGTGCTTTAGGGAGTAGAGGAGAGCTGTTCACATGGTGGCAAGCTGTGGGTAGCAAATGTAAAGTCAAAGGAAAAGCTGTGATTTGTCTTATGTACAGCGATTTAAAATAAAAATGTTTCATTGTAGGATGTTACCAAGTTGACTCCACTTTCACACGAAGTTATCAGCAGACAAGCCACAATTAATATAGGTAAGATAAGAATAACTTGATGACCTGACTTGCTTGATCAGGACGAGGAATTTTAACTTCTCCCTTTGTGTGATTACCTGAATTTTGTGAGGTCACAGACATTCAGGAAATAGACATTGAGCCTGTGTGAGCAAAGGACCTGCCAGATTTTGTGGGAAGCACATATTGTTCATGCTTAGTTTATGTCTAGGTGAAAAGAAAAAATACAGACACATGAAAATTTTAGTAGCATAAGGCAAGGTGTAGTCCTATGTAGCAGAAGAGATGAAAATGTGGTACTTGCCATACAGGGTTATTGCAAAGGCATAATTTTCTAAAGTTTTATTTGGTATATAAGCTATTAATAAGTAGAAGGGTCCCCCCTGCCCACAATTGCCATCTAGAACTTTACAGAAGAAGATATGTTGACTGAGTGTAAATTTAGGGTATTTGACAACCTGTACAGACAGCACAATCAAATCTAGTTAATAGTAAAGCTCTGCCATCAGGTTATTAAAAAGCTATAAGATATATGCTATCCTTGATAGCATTACCATAATTAAACCTGGGTTGTTTTCCTGTTTTCATAGATTCTTTTTGATTGTATCAGGACTCATACCTACTTACTTTGCTCTGGTTATGCTGTAAAGTTCCTTAGTATACAGGATTCTTTCTTGTGAAGTGTTTATTTTAAATGAAGGCAGTCTTTTATGTGATTGGAAACATAAGATGAATAACTTACTATACTGACTGTAGTTTTTTTGTTTTTGTTTTTTTTTTTTAAGATTTTTAATTTATTTATTAGAGACAGGGAGAAGCAGGCTCCATGCAGGGAGCCTGACGTGGGACTCGATCCTGGGTCTCTAGGACTGAGTGTAGTTTTTGAATGAGATTGTCATTACATGGAAAGTTCCATTCAGTCCTGTACCAGAATAAGGTTTTAGTAGGAAAGAATATGAAGGAGGAAAAATTGAAGTCACTCTTTTACATTGATATTTATAGTAAGTTATAGCTTTGGATTTTGTACTCCAATGCTTTTTGAAATAGTATTTGGTGTAATTGAATGCACATGAATTAATTTCTTAAACTTTGTCTATAGGTACAATTGGTCATGTGGCTCATGGGAAATCCACAGTTGTAAAAGCTATTTCTGGAGTTCACACTGTCAGGTTCAAAAATGAACTAGAAAGAAATATTACAATCAAGCTTGGATATGCTAATGCTAAGGTGAGCTGTGTACTGTGGAACTAGAAATAACTTTGATTATTAAATGTGCAGATAACAAGTTCGAATATTTTCTTCGTTGGAATTTTTAGATTTATAAACTTGACGACCCAAGTTGTCCTCGGCCAGAATGTTACAGATCCTGTGGAAGTAGTACACCAGATGAATTTCCTACAGACATTCCAGGGACCAAAGGGAATTTTAAATTAGTCAGGTGATCTATTTCAAAAAACACGTTGTAATGAAACTAATTGCTGAATGTTTTTGTTGCCTATCTATTTTTTGAATGTGATTCATATCCTGGTTCTTTATCAGAGGATATAGCTTCTACCTAATGATGTTACTGGGGTTTGGGGATGGCCCACAAGGAAATTTTTTACATTGGGGCAATGCTGGGACTGGGTAGAGGTGAGTGAGGCCCTTGCCTTGGGCCCAGAATATAAGAGAAAAAATCCAAAACAACAACAACAACAACAAAAACCCAAAAACCTCAGTAAACAGTATTTCGAGGTGGTGCTTTTTGAAAATGATGCAAAGAATTGTCATAAAATATCGTTTGTTTAAAAAAAGACAAGCTCAAAATCACGGATCTTTTTCCTCTTGCTTCAGTATCACTATTTTGGGCTCAGTGTGACATTGTTAAGTTAATTTTGGTATTTTGCTTATCATGAAATTTTTGGCATTAATTTTGTTTTTAAGTTTAAATATTTATCTTGATTAGTGAGTTTTTTGTCACTCCCTTAAATTTTACCCCTAAAGCAAATATCTCACTTGGCTTCACCCTACTTCTGGTCCCCAGGTGGCACTGGGAAGAGGCTACTCATCTCTGCCTTTGTATTATGAAAGCAGATGCAAATAATATATGCTTGAGTGGGCATAGGCCAGATTTGGCCTAAGGGCTTTAGTTTGCTAACCCCTTTTTAGATCATAACAATGTGAGCATACATTCTTTAAAAATAGTGATTTTCAGTAAGTAGCAGTTTTGCTAAAATAGTACTGCCATCTCTACTTCAGATTGGCAGTTCCAGCTTTTCAAGGTGCTAGAGGAATTTTTTACAAATCATTTTTTCAGATGGCATTGCCCATTCTGTAAACACTGTTTTAGCTTTCAAATCGGTGACATTTCTAGTATATTTTCTATACTATATTCTATACCATATTCATTTTGATTGGATTTGGGGATTTCTATCTTTTGAAATGTGAATTGATCTTAGGACTAATCGTTATTTCTTAATTGCTAGACATGTTTCCTTTGTTGACTGTCCTGGCCATGATATTTTGATGGCTACTATGCTAAACGGTGCAGCAGTGATGGATGCAGCTCTTCTGTTGATAGGTAAATATATCAGAATTGGTTTTGACAAATCAATGTGGAGCAAATCCAAAATGTTATATTTAAAGGGGAACTAAGGCCATTAAGGGCCATATCCATTACCTAAGAGCGATACAAATGGGAGCTAACATGTCATCCATGATGACATCCCTGCCTATCAGGTATCATAAAATAACTAAGCATATTTATATATATATATTTAAAGATTTTATTTATTTATTAATGAGAGACACACAGAGAGAGAGACAGAGACACAGGCAGAGAGAGAAGCAGGCTCCATGCAGGGAGCCCGATATGGGACTTGATCCTGGGACTTCAGGATCATGCCCTGGGCCAAAGGCAGGCGCTGAGCCACCCAGGCATCCCAGTTAGTATATATTTTAAATTAAAGTCAGTAGTGCATTTTTCCCACCTAGATCACATGAGATGATTTATTATTCTAGTTTTAAATTTGTGTATGAATGTATGTATATTTTTTGTCCACTGCAATAGTTACGTATAGTGGTTTTATTTGGATGCAAATCTCATTTACAATAAGTGCTAAAGTGTAAAAAAAATAAAGTGCTAAAGTGTAGACCTCATTGGGATTTTCTTTTTTTTTTTCTCATTGGAATTTTCAAAGCTAGAGTTGTACTACATTCCTTATGTGATCTGTCAGATTTCATTGCTAATGGGACATAATTTTTATTTATTTTATTTTTTTATTAAAATTTTTAAAAGATTTTATTTATTTGAGAGAGAGAGATCGAGAGCAGGGAGGAGAAGGAGAAGCATGCTCCCCAATGAGCAGGGAGCCTGACGTGGGGCTGGGTCCCAGGACTCTGGTGTTATGACCTTAGCTGAAGGCAGATGCTAACCTATGGGACATAATTTTTGAAAGGATGCCAAGTAGATAGTGTAGGACACCTGAACATCACTGCCTGGGGAAGATGATTGTTGGAGGGCCCAAGAAAACATGCCAATTTCTTAATAATACACTGTTCTAGCCTTACTCTAGGTCCCCCCCCCCATCCTACCCCACCCACCATTACCATAGCCATCTTTATTTGGAAAAATCCAGATATAAAATGTATTCTCTCCGTCTTTCCAAGTTTTCCTTTTTACAAAAATAAAAAGACACATAAAAACCATCCCTGCTTGTCATTCCCATAGACCATGTTTTTCAGGCAGCCCTCTCCCCTCCCCCCCATATAGCTACATGCTTCATTCCAGAATGTCTCGCTTCCCCCACATGCTTCGGTGCTTTCCTACCAGGATAGAGTTCTGAATTCCAATACAAGTACACAATGAAGGAGTATAAAGAACACTTTACTTCTAGTGTTCTTATCTCGTTTTGTTAGGGAGTACCCTTTGGTAGTAGTTGAAATTCACAGACTGTAGTGTCTTCTCTTTTTTTTTTTTTAATTTTTATTTATTTACTTATGATAGTCACAGAGAGAGAGAGAGAGAGGCAGAGACACAGGCAGAGGGAGAAGCAGGCCCCATGCACCGGGAGCCTGATATGGGATTCGATCCCGGGTCTCCAGGATCGCGCCCTGGGCCAAAGGCAGGCGCCAAACCGCTGCGCCACCCAGGGATCCCTGTAGTGTCTTCTCTTAATTATTCTCTGCCTCTCAGGAGCTTAACTGGGCCATAACATCTCTAAGACTGGATACAGCCAGAGGGTATACCTTCTACCTGAGCAAAGGCTAGGGGCAGACCCTGGGGTGCCAAACTTGTTGATTCCAAGCTGCTTGCTTAGCACCAGGGATGAGAGCCAAATTATCTGAAGACTCCAGTGAATGCAGGCACAGAGTGTTAAACAAGGACAAAAGGTGGACACTTGGAAGTGATATGTAGGACTTTTGCTGGTATAGCTAGGACATGCAAAAGTTTCCTTTATTAGATACCAGGTAAGCTTTTTTTAAGTAGTAAAATATACATAAAATTTACCGTTACAACTATTTAAGGTGTACAACTCAGTGACATTAAGTACATTGACAGTGTTCTACAAGCATCACCATTTTCTGGTTCCAGAACATTTTCATTACCCCAAAAGGAAACCTCATGCCCATTAAGCAGTCACTCTACGCTGTGTCCTTCCCCCAGCTCCTGGCAACCACTAATCAGCTTTTTGTCCCTATGGATTTGCCTATTCTGGATATTTCCAGTTAATTCTCATGCATCTTTTTTATTTTTCATCATCTAGCTGGTAATGAGTCTTGTCCTCAACCTCAGACTTCTGAACACTTGGCTGCTATAGAAATCATGAAACTGAAGCATATTTTAATTTTACAAAATAAAATTGATTTGGTAAAAGAAAGTCAGGCTAAGGAACAGTATGAACAGATCCTTGCATTTGTACAAGGTAAGAAGCCATAATCTGTAATAAATCTATGAATCACTTTGAGAGGTATTTAATCCAGATACCAGATGTTAAATTAACTTTTACTAAAAGAGACTATCTGAAATAGAGAAGTTTATGGATCTTAAAACCTATTTCTCTACCTACCACTTCGTAACCAGTTTCACAGTTAGTGAGATCTGTGTTTGTGAATTTGATAAACTAAAGCGCATACATTTTTTCATCCAGATATATCTAGAATATTTTCTTTTATTGAAGTGTAGTTGATGTACTCTTGTGTTAGTTTCAAGTGTACAACGTACTGATTGGACAGTTCTGGTAATTCTGTGCATTATGCAGTGCTCCTGACAATAAGTGTAGTTACCGTCTGTAACAACAAAATTGTTAAAATATTATTGACTGTATTCACTATGCTGTACATTTCATCCCAGTGACTTTTTTTTTCAGTGACTTATTTTATAATTGAAAGTTTAAAGTATATTTTTGCTGACTGAAAGAACTGAAGTTATATTCTGGAAACTGTTAGTTTAGGGAAAAAGTCCTTAATGAACAGAAGCATCTTTTGAAAAAACTTAAGTCTTAGACTATTCTTACTGAGTACTTTGATCTTTGGAACTGACAATGATATATTAAATCTTCCTAGTGTTCATTTCTCTAACAGCATAGGGTTTTTCATTTTAGGGAAGACATGATGCATGCTATTGTTGACAATTCTCTCTAAGCCTTGTTGGAAGGGTTGACTCTAATGAACCTAGTTCTGTCACGATGAAAAGAATAAGTCATTTTGATTAAAAACTAATTATGTTTGGTCCATTTCTTTGACCAACCTGTTTAACATATAATTAATAGGAAGCAAATATTATATAAGCCAGTAGTCTTTGATTAGCAAAGAGTCTGTAATTTTACCCTGACATTTATTGGGGGGGTTAATTACATGTTATTAGAAATGTTTCAACTAGTAAAGTGCTTTTTCCCAGGAGTGTTAGTGTTTTATTCCTTTAGACAGTTACTATTTTAGTATATTAAATATATGTGTTAATATATTTTAACAACTTTTTTCCGAAAAGGGACTAGTATTCATTTTTATGAGTAAAAACAGAATGCTGCTACCTTTCTAAACAGAATTAGCACTTTGCATCTGTTGCTGACATTTGTGGATGTTTAGGCATCTGTTTTGGTTATCTTAACTGATGTAACAGAAAGATCATGTTTGTAAAACTAAAGAGTCTTAATCTTGCTGAATTTTGTATAGGCACAGTAGCAGAAGGAGCTCCTATTATTCCAATTTCTGCTCAGCTGAAATACAATATTGAAGTTGTCTGTGAGTACATAGTGAAGAAAATTCCAGTACCCCCAAGAGACTTTACTTCAGAACCCCGACTTATTGGTAAGTGATAGTATTTATCTTTAACTCTTAATTTGATCTTTTTACTTTGGTGGTTCCCTTTGAGGGTGTTTATTAATAACTTCCTCTTTCTGCAGAGATAATAAATTATAATCTTCGTAAAAAATTTTTTGATTCTGGGATTGTATTGATAATGCTAGATTGCATTACTGGAAGAGGGACAGAGTACTGAACACAGAAGCAACTTTTAATCTTTTTGTGATGTGTATATGTATGGTATATTACATGATTAAGATGGAGTCATACAGTATTTTCCATGGAATTAAAATGTTTTAGTCAGGAACAGGATATTAGAACTTTCATACAGGGCACCTGGGTGGCTCAGTGATTGTCTACCTTTGGCTCAGGTCCTGATCCCAGGCTCCTGGGATTGAGTCCCTCATCTGGCTCCCTGCAGAGAGCCTACTTCTTCCTCTACCTATGTCTCTGCCTCTCTCTGTGTCTCTCAATGAATGAATGAATCAATCAATCAGTCTTAAGAGCTTTCATACAAATGTTTTCACTGTACCATTAATGAAGATTTTCATGTCCCTTTCACTTTAAGTTCATAGTACCAATATTGATATAATTTGATCATCTGATGTGGTTGTGGTTCCTCTAGAGAGAGGTAGGAGCCTTTTTAAAACAGACATTTGAGCTTCTCTGGGCCTGTACCTGGTGCCCCCCTTTATATTGTGGGAAGTGTTCTCTTGGATGATTGTGATGTGTATCCTTGCTAAGGGTCACTGCTCTCAGGAACTAAGTTCAGTTCATGTAGTTCTAAAGGTGTTTTATGGTTTTATTTATTTTTTTTTTTTCATGAGAGACAGACACAGGCAGAGGGAGAAGCAGGCTCCCTTTGGGGAGCCTGATGTGGCACTCGTTCCCAGGACCCAAGGATCATGCCCTGAGCTGAAGACAGATAGATGCTCAACCACTGAGCCACCCAGGTGTCCTTGTTTTATAGTTTTAAAACTAAATTTTAATTCAAGAAGTTATACAGAGGTAGATAAAGAAAAGTCCCATCTCCCTACCTTTCACTTCTGGCCCCTTAGCCCTGAAGTAGCCAAAGTTAACAGGTGGTGTGTATTATTCCCATGCCTTCCTCTTTATTCACATCATTATGTATAAACATGTACATGTTTCCTGTTTTAGTTTTACTTTGTAGAAATGGGATCATGAGGATCCCTGGGTGGCTCAGCAGTTTAGCGCCTGCCTTCAGCCCAGGGCGTGATCCTGGAGTCCCGGGATCGAGTCCCACATTGGGCTCCCTGCATGGAGCCTGCTTCTCCCTCTGCCTGTGTCTCTGCCTCTCTCTCTCTCTGTGTCTCTCATGAATAAATAAATAAAATATTAAAGAAAGAAAGAAAAAGAGAGAGAGAGAGAGAGAGAGAGAAAGAAAGAAAGAAAAAGAAAGAAAGAAAGAAAGAAAGAAAGAAAGAAAGAAAGAAAGAAAGAAAGAAAGAAAGGATCGTACTCTGTGTGTTACTTTAATATCTAGGTTGTTTTTGTTTTTTTAAAAAAAATAGTGTTTGTGGGTTATCCTTTCAGGTCATTATATTATAAGTCAAACATTCTTTTTTTGGAGTGCCTGGGTAGCATAGTCGGTTAGGCATCCAACTTTTGGTTTCAGCTCAGGTCATGATCTCAGGGTCATGGGATCAGGCCCCACATCGGGCTCCAAGCTCAGTGCAGTCTGCCTAAATTTCTCCCTCTCCCTCTGCCCCTACCCCCAGTGTGTGCGCATGTACTCTCTCAAATCTTTTAAAAAAACAACATTCTTTTTAAATATCCGCATGAAATTCCATAGTATGGATGTACCATAATATGCTCCCATCAATTAACTTTTATTTCCACTATTTTTTTTTTAAGATTTTATTTATTTATTCATGAAAGACACAGAGATAGAGAGAGGCAGAGACACAGGCAGAGGGAGAAGCAGGCTCCATGCAGGGAGCCCCATGTAGGACTTGATCCTGACTCTCCAAGATCACGCCCTGGGCTGAGGGCGGTGCTAAACCGCTGAGCCACCGGGGGCTGTCCTCCACTATTTTCATCATAAGTAAGAGTGTGATAAATATAGGAGTAATAATAATAGATTTTGTCACAAAGTCACCCCTGTGTGTATAAATATTACGTGACTATTATTATCCTAGAGAAGTTAACTTAGAAAAAAGAATTTCTTTTCAAGTTAAAATGAGCAGAATTGGCTTTAATTTGTTTTTCTTTTAGTTATTAGGTCCTTTGATGTCAACAAACCTGGCTGTGAAGTTGATGACCTTAAGGGTGGTGTAGCTGGTGGTAGTATTCTAAAAGGAGTATTAAAGGTGAACTGGATTTTGATTATTGTGTTATTTTGTTTGTTTTTCCCTTGTCTTAATCATGAAGTGAATAGTATGGATACTCCAAATTAAAAAGTAAACTTACGTGTGTGTGTGTGTGAGGATGGAGCACACTTTATATGGAGATAGGCTTTTGTGGTAGGTAGTTAGCAACAGTTGGTTGGATGGTTCTCATTTTGAAGCTCTCTTCCACCATCTTTTCTTTTTTTAACAGTCTTCAACGTAAGAGAAATAATTGCCTTTTCAGTTTTGAGGTCACCCTGTTAGGACTTTTGATATGTTAGTGTTAATGGTATCATCCCACAGTGATTCTAATTACTAACTCATGTGTTTACAGGTGGGCCAGGAGATAGAAGTCAGACCTGGTATTGTCTCCAAAGATAGTGAAGGAAAACTCATGTGTAAACCGATCTTTTCCAAAATTGTGTCACTTTTTGCAGAGCATAATGATCTTCAATATGCTGCTCCAGGAGGTCTTATTGGTAAGGATTTTTCTCTCATCCCTACATTTTTTTTTTTTTTCATCCCTACATTTTTAACATGGCGGTATTTTTCATGGGAAAAGGATTACCCAAAAAGATATATTGTAGATTTTTAAATGGGTATTTTAAATAATTGACTGGGGTGGGGGAACATTCATGTGGTTAAGCTGTTGATTTTAGTTCATAAGATGGTTTCATATGTTTGTAAAAATTATTTCTAAGCATAAAGAAGAGCACATTTTGGTTTAGTATGTGAAGTGACTCCTTTTAGCAATAATAAAATAAGTTTTATGATCCAGCATTTAAAATGATTAAGTATACTTTTTTGTCTACACAATTTTGGTGATAGAGAGTGGTTGTTTTTTTGTGTGTTTTGCAAATGGAAAGTTATCCACAAATGTCAGTTGAATCCTGTCAGATCATGTTTACTCTGAGGTAGAATTAAAAAATGCCTTCAATTGTGAAGTAATTACTGAGATGATTTATGGGTTTTCTAGTCTTTTTACATTTTACAACTTACAACCCATGCCCAGAAAAAGACAAGATTCAGTGAGAATTTGACATGTTGTACCTTTGGATTACAGTAGAAATTATTGGGTAAAGGAGGAGTTTGTTTTTTGGTTCTCTGGTTTTGGGTTATATAATTCACTTTTCTATCCCGTAATTAAGAGTTTACTGTATATAATTTAATGATGATGCTCACGTAGCCACTGCTGAGCTTGAACAATTACCAATACTTTACCAGTCTTCATCTTTATATCTTCTTTCCTCCTCATTCACAGCTAAAATATCTTGAAGTGGATCCCAGGAATCATATGTAAAGTCCTGAAGTTAATATTTTAATTAGCCTTCCAGGGGATAAATGGCAGGCAAATATTCTACAAATTGCTCGTTATGAATTTTGTATTTTTTCAACCTTTAATAAGTATATTCATACTTATTTTTGAGTTAGGCAATCATCTCTGTCCTTTGTTTATAGAATTTATTTTTTATTTTATCTTTTTAAAGATTTTATTTATTCATGAGATAAACAGAGAGAGAGATAGAGGCAGAGACACAGGCAGAGGGAGAAGCAGGCTCCATGCAGGAAGCCCGACATGGGACTCGATCCCGGGTCTCCAGGATCACACCCTGGGCTGAAGGCAGCGCTAAACCGCTGAGCCACCTGGGCTGCCTTGTTCATAGAATTTAAATCAAGAGATTGTTCTCAAATGCCCAACTAATCTATGAGTTTATGATTCTGTTTCTTCAGGTAAGACAGGTATTTTGTTATGCCCTATGTAATTCTTATATGAGTATGGTAATATAAATGTGTGTAGAAAAGTATAGGTAAAGTATAGGTGTATGCTGTACTTGTTTGACTAAGTTTTGTGTAAACAGCTTTATAGAAAATAAAAAGTTGGGCTTTTTTATCTTGTTTTATATCAGGAGTGGGAACAAAAATTGACCCTACTTTGTGCCGGGCTGACAGAATGGTGGGACAGGTACTTGGTGCAGTTGGAGCTTTACCAGAGATCTTCACAGAATTGGAAATCTCCTATTTCTTACTCAGACGGCTTCTAGGTGTACGTACTGAAGGAGACAAGAAAGCAGCAAAGGTAAGTGCTTTCTGTTAAGTCCTATTTCCGAAAAGTGGCAGCGATGTTAAGACCAGTTTTGAGGTTCATTCTTTTATAGCTAACATGAGATTAAGAAAAGGTGAGTAAATTTGACTTTCAGGAAGTTAAGTCTCATATTAGGTTAGCAGAGATGGAAAATTGCCAATAATCTGTAGTTGGCAAGGATGTAGGAAAATAAGCAGTCATTTTTAGAAAGCATTTTCTTGATTATGACGTTTATTTGTCCTCGATTTTTTTTCCTAGGTGCAAAAGCTGTCTAAGAATGAAGTGCTCATGGTGAACATAGGATCCCTGTCAACAGGAGGAAGAGTTAGCGCAGTCAAGGCTGATTTGGGCAAAATCGTTTTGACTAATCCTGTGTGCACAGAAGTAGGAGAAAAAATTGCCCTTAGCCGAAGAGTTGAGAAACATTGGCGGTAAGTTTACTAGCCCTTGTCACTATCTAATAAAAAAGACACAGTCGATTCCCCTAAGATCTTGGACACACACAGTTTACCTTGAGCACAACACTTAGTGACACTTTAGCTCAACTATTTCTTTGGATAACTTTGAATCTGTATTTCTAGCCCTGATTTGTGATACACACAACATATGAAAAGACCAGTGAGTTTATTAGATTCATTATTTCTCTTTTGGCTTTTTAAAACTATATTTGGAAATAATTTCAGACTTAATAAAAAAATTGCAAGAATTGCACACACCCCTCCCTATTCTCTTTTCCTAGATAGACCATTTACTTTTACGTGTGTGTGTATATACTCTTTTATATGTATAAACTTCTTTCTCGATAAATTACTGAAAACTACAGTTGATATTCTAGTTATACAGCTTGTCCCAATAATGTCCTCTAGTCCCTCTGGTCTAGGCTCCCACACTGCATTTAGCTGTCATGTCTCTTTTATCTCTAATTGGGTACTTCCTCAGCTTTTCTTTGTCTTACTTGATGTTGACTATTTTGAAGAATACATTTTTACTCTTCCTTAATTTGAGTTTATCTGATACTTCCTAAGATTAGATTCAGATTATGTATTCTTGGCCGGAATACTTACAGAGGTGGTGATGTCTCCTCAGGAAATCACAGCCAGAAGCACATGAGATCTGATTGATCCTCCTTGCTGAGGTTAATTTTGATTATGCAGTCAGCATTGGCCAGTTTTTCTACCTCATCCTCTTTTTACCTGTGCACCTAGTAAGCATTTTGTAGGAAGACTCCCTGAGACCGTGTGAATAACCTACTCCTCATCACATCTCACTCCCTGGATTTAGCCCTCCACTGATGATTCGTGTCTGAATTGAACTTGATTTTAGGATTACAAAATGGTGACACCCTTCCTCCAACCTACCACTTCTCATTTATTGTTCTTTCTTTCCTATTATTTACTTAACTAGTTATACTCAGAGTTCTGTTTTATTCAGTAGTTAAGATTTCGTTAATGTCCTTGTTTATTTTGATTGTTCAAGATTTGTCTAGTAGAAGCTCTTCAAGCTGGCTCCTGTGTCCTTTTTTTTTTTAAGATTTTATTTATTTATTCATGAGAGACACAGAAAGAGAGAGGCAGAGACACAGGCAGAGGGAGAAGCAGACTCCATGCAGGGAGCCCGATGTGGGACTTGATCCTGGGTCTCCAGGATCATGCCTTGGGCTGAAGGCGGCACTAAACCGCTGAGCCACCAGAGCTGCCTTTTGATTTTTTTTTTTTTTTAATTTATTTATGATAGTCACAGAGAGAGAGAGAGGCAGAGACCTAGGCAGAGGGAGAAGCAGGCTCCATGCACCGGGAGCCCGACGTGGGATTTGATCCCGGGTCTCCAGGATCGCGCCCTGGGCCAAAGGCAGGCACTAAACCACTGCGCCACCCAGGGATCCCCAGAGCTGCCTTTTGATATGAACAATTCCTTAGTTTCTGGCCCAAGAGATTCTAAACCCATCTTGTACCTCCCCTGCTCCAGTTTTAAAATTGGCCATTTCTCCAAGGAAGCCTGGTTTCCTTTAGTAGGAAATAATTAGAAATGAAGATTTGGGTGCTAGGTCTGCTCTTATTCCTAGGGTGCTCTTCCTATTCCTTAGGGTCCTTTGAATGGATAAGCTAGGAAATACATATCTTTGATTTCTGACTCTGCTTTTAGTTACCTGGTTAGTTGCTGAATCTACCCTTTGCTTTCTATTCTGTGTGGTCTTATTCCCCTTACTGCCATTGTTTCACACGTAAAAGTTAACTGCAAAAGATTCCTAATTTCCTCTTCCTTTAGGAGTTAGTTAAGAGCTCAGTCAAAATTTATCTCCCTAAAACATTTTTATGATGCTGTCTTCAATAATTTCCAGTAGGTTCTCACTACTTTATGATACTCCGGACCTTTCTGGAAGCATTTTGTTTGTTCCTGCTTTGTCTCATACAAACTCTCTCAATTACACTGTTCTGAGACCTCATTATTGTCATAATTATTCAAATCACTTTTGGTTCACTGTTCTTTTCTCACTACTTACTTCCCTTATTAAGGCTTCTTGATACTGTGCCCCATGAAGGTGTCTCATCATCTGTTCAGAAGATTCATCTCAATTATTACTCTATAATTTAGAGGGAGTTAAACTTCTGGTTGAATTTTAAGTAAATAATCCTGCTTTGTAGTGATTTTTGTCATTTGATTTTACTCTTTGGTGTGATTATACCATTTGCTATTATAGACACACTGATTTCCCGGGTATTTTAAAATAGTCTTAAATAATAAATTTTCAGAAACTCTTAACAGGGAATGTATTATTTGTACTTGGTTAGAATGATTTCCTATATCAGAACAGATTTTAAAATAAAAGGATTTTTTTGTGTCTCTCAGTAATACTATAAGAGGATTCTATCCACATGAAACTTTAGATTTTGCTTAAAAATTGGCAAGTCTTCACCAGAAAACTGTTAGAACTAATAATAAGTGGATGCAGGAAAGTTGCAGGACACAATATTAATATATACAAATTTGTTGTACTTTTATATACTAATAAAGCAGCAGAAAGAGAGATTAGGAAAACAATTTTATTCACAGTTGCTACGAAAAGAATAAAATACCAAAAAAAAAGAATAAAATATCTAGGAATAAATTTAACCAAGGAGATGAAAGACCTATACTCTGAAAACTGTAAGACTTTAGTGAAAGAAATTAAAGACAACACAAGCAAATAGATATACTATGCTTAAGGATTAGAAGAATTACTCATGTTGAAATGTTGCTACTGTCCAAAGCAGTCTATAAATTCAGTGCAGTTCCTATCAAAATAGCATAGCATTTTTCATAAAATTAGAATAAATCCTAAAATCTGTATGGAAAAGATCCCAAATAGCCAAAACAGTCTTGAGAAAGAAATATAAAGCTGTAGATACCATAGTCTCAGATTTCAAGCTATATTACAGAGCTGTAGTAATCAAAACAGTATGAAAACTGGCACAAAAATAGACACATAGATCAATGGAATAAGATGGGCAAGATATAAACCCATGCTTATATGGTCAATTAATCTATGACAATATATAGTGGGAAAAGGAGAGTCTCTTCAATGAATGATGCTGGGGAAACTAACTGGACAGCTACATGTGAAAGAATGAAACTGACGGCTTTTTTTTTTTTTAAGATTTTATTTATTTATTTATTTGAAATAGAAAGCATATGCATGAGTGGGGGGAAGGAGCAGACTCCTTACCAAGCAGGTAGCCCTAAATGGGGCTCAGTCCTCAGGACCCTGAGATCATGACGTAAGCTGAAGGCAGACACTAAACCCAGGTGCCCCGAAACTGGACCGCTTTTTTACACCATACACAAAAATAAATTCAAGGCCTAAATGTGAGACTGAAACATAAAACTCTTAAAAGAAAACATAGGCAGTAATTTTTGACATCAGCTTTAGCAGTATATTTATGGATAGATCTCATCAAGCAAGGGAAACAAAAGCAAAAATAAACTATTGGGACTACACCAAAATACAGAGTTTTTGCACAGCAAAAAATGAAAAGACAACCTACTAAATGGGAAAAGGTATTTGCAAACAATATGTTCAACAAGGGCTTAATAGCCAAAATATATAAAGAACTTGCATGACACCAAACAAGCGAAACAATTCCATTTTAAAAAGGGCAGTGCCCCTTAATAGTCCTTTTTCCAAAGACATACAGATAGTCAACAACCACATGAAAAAATACTCAACATCAATAATTTTTGGGGAGAACTGCAAATCAAAACCACAATGAATTTTCACCTTACACCACACCGGATGGTTAGTGTCAAAAAGACAAGAAAAAGGGGCACCTGGGTGGCTCAATCGATTGGATATCTGACTTGATTTCAGCTCTGATTATGATCTCAGTGTCGTGAGATCAAGCCCCGTATTGGGGTCCACTTATTCTTAGTGGGGAGTCTTCTTGAGTTTCTCTCTCTCTGCTCTTCCCCCTTGTGCACGTGCACACTCTGTCTCTCAAGTAAATAAATCTTAAAAAAAAAAAAGGCAAGAAATAACAAATGTTGGTAAGGATGTGGAGTAAATGGAGCTCTCATGCAGTGTTTATGGGAATATAAATTGGTGCAACTACTGTGGAAAACAGTATGGAAGTTCCTCAAAAATTTCAAAATAATCATGTGATCCAGTAATTCTACTACTGGGTATTTACCCCTAAAAAACAGAAACACTAATTTGAAAAGATATATATATATGTGTGTGTATATATATATATATATATATATTTATTTCTTATAGCATTACTTACAATAGCCATGTGTCTATCCATAGATGATTGGATGAGGTAGATATGGTATATATACACAATGAAATATTAGCCATAAAAAAATAGAATAAAATCTTGCTATTTGTGACAACATGGATGGTTGTAGAGGGTATTATGCTAAGTGAAATAAATCAGAGAAAGACAGATACTATATGATTTCACTCAAAGGTGGAATCTAAACAAACAGGCCTGTAAATACCAAGAACAAACTGGTGGTTTCTGGTGAGCGGAACAAAGTGGGTAGGGTAGTGCAATAGGTGAAAGGGATTAACACTTCCAGTTATAAAACAAGTCCTGGAGATGGAAAGTACAGTTTAGAGAGCATAGTCAATAATATTATAATGTATGGTGCCAGATGGTGAGTACCCTTAATGGTAAACATTGAATAATATATAGAATTGGCAAATTACTATGTTGTACACCTGAAACCAATATAATACTATATGTCAATTATACTTCAATAATAACAAATTGAAATAAAAAAACAGGTTTTTAAAAATTAGCAAGTATGTTAAAATTGTTAAATGAGAGCATCTGAATGATTTTTACATTCTTTTTTTTTTTTTTTAAGATTTCATTTATTTATTCATGAGAGAGACAGGGAGAGGCAGGGACACAGGCAGAGGGAGAAGCAGGCTCCATGCAGGGAGCCTGACATGGGACTCGATCCTGGGTTCCCAGGATCACGTCCCAGGCCGAAGGCGGTGCTAAACCGCTGAGCCACCTGGGCTGCCCTGATTTTTACGTTCTTTAGAATTGTGGTTTTACCCCATGTTTAGATGGGTTTTGTTCTCGAAGCTATTGTTGGGGTAGCAATTCAGCCTAGTCATTGATTAGAGCAAACATTGTAAGAGGGAGCGGAAGTCCCTCTGCTATTTAAGAGTAATCTAATAGAGTGTACGTTCTTCTAGTTCTCCCCTTAATTTTCATTACCAGCTAAGGTCATGCTGAATCCTTTGTGATCTGTTGAGTGCTGTGAATGGCCAAAAAATAAATAAATAAATAAGCATTTTTCAAGAGAAGAGGATAGGAAATGAGATTTTTTAGAAAATCAGACTGTGATAGATTATGTATCAGCATGATTCCTTAGGTGGACTGGAAGGCTCTGGTGGTTCTGGAGGGGTGAGTATACTTCAGTAGAGTGAAGACAAACATATTTGTAGTAGCAACTTTTTGTTTGCTTTTTCGGTCATTCATTCTGTCTGGAGCCCATCTTTGTGGCCCTGAGGACCTAGGAAGAAAAGTATCAGCTTTCTTAATGGAACAGCAGTTTTGGGGAACATTCAAATTTAGCAGATAGGCAAGTAAAACCAGTTATGTCATATGATTGTGTGGTAATGATAATGAAATGGGTGTAAAATTCATGGTTTTTTAAATTTTCTTTTTTACAGTTTAATTGGTTGGGGTCAAATAAGAAGAGGAGTGACAATCAAGCCAACAGTAGATGATGACTGAAGAATTCCAGGGAAATCACACATTTGGATGGAGTTGGAATTTCTCATTACAACCTAGGGGTATATTTTCAAAGCAATACTGGGAAATTAATTTCACAGCTCATTACCTTAGTGGTAGCTGTAAGGTTATTCTCATTTTTTGGTGATGAAAATTTAACCTCTAGTGCTAAAATAGGGTCTACAATAAATGTAAAAATTGGCATAATGTTAGATTCAATCTACATTTTAGCAGAAATTAATCATTCCCAAATAATGTCTAATTTATACATCAGTACAGGTTTGAAATGAAACTATTTGCTAGAACCAGCCTGTTCTGTAGCACACGTATCAAACCTATTTCAAATAAAGATTTTCTTCTTACTTTGCATGATTTATCTTTGATTGATTCCAGACTTGAAGGACTATTGTACCAGTAAAGATTTGAAGACACAAGTTCTTAAAAACCAGCTTTGGTTTCTCCCATATTTTATGTTGCTTTATTTTTGAAATTATGAGTGAAAAGGAAATTAATAAAAATTATCCTTTAGAGCATAGGAGCTCATTCCCATGGACACACCTTTTTGTTCTCTCCCTCTTTTCCTGAACTGGAACACAGGAAACCAGAGCCAGAGGTTTTTCACCTTCTTCCTGTGGTGTCCTGCCAGTTGTTTCTGCATTGGTTTATACCTGAAATCTGATAACCTCCCCATATTGGAAAACACTGTTAGACCTGATGATTCTAGATAAGTAACGTAGATCTTTCTAGGCCTTACTTTATGCTTTTTCTTAACTGCCTAATTGATAACGGTTATAATGTAGATTCTAATTTTAGTAACTTTTGGACCTTTCAAGAGGTCAATGATGTTAGAAAGCAAAGCGCGAGCCTTTTCATTTTTAACTTCGTTTCCATTTTCTTACACTTTTCCTGTACTATGCTTTATTTTTATTTATTTATTTGTAAGATTTTCTTCAAACAGTAGCTCCCGACTCTGGCTAACATTAGATTTGCTGGAGAACCTGAAAAGAAAGAAAGAAAAAGATAGCCTGCAGAGATTCTGATGTAATTGACTAGGGATGGAGCCCTGGCATTGATGTTTTTCAAAACTTCCCAGTGTTAAGAAATAATTTTAGAGAGTTGAGAAGTAGGTGTATCAAACAATACAGAATTGGCTTAGTTTTGGTAGTCCAGTAATGGTCTCTAGTTGCTTTTCTTAAGTTTGCATTAAACTTGATGCCACAGTCTAATAAGCCTTTTCAGGCATTGAAGCTGCCTTGTAGAAATTGATAAGGTGTAGCTATGAGTTGTTACTTAAATTTATAAGTTCTGCAGAAGCATATAATGCTGCATAGTTGATCAACTTTGAAGGGTTGTATTGTAGCATGAAGGACACATTTAATAAAGCAAAGTCCTAATCCAGACATTAATTTTATATTTAACATGTCCGAATTTGTTTTTTAAGCCTCTGCCACCAGAAATTCTGGGATAACAAGACCCAAAGCTTTGGCAGTTGACTAAATTTATCTTAAGTAAATCTCGTGTCACAATAGAAAGAAGTTTGGTCTGTTTCCAACATCTACATGAATTTCAACAAATTTACAAAGCACTATGCGTAATGTAAATAGATATACATAAATGTGAAAACAGTGGGCCTAATTTTCTTAAAACTTGGAGTGCATTGGTTCTTAGCAAAAGCTGTACGTGGTTGAGAATCTATCTGCCTGTAATGCACTGTTACTGATGATAATACATTGTGTGTGTAAATCCTCTTGGCTTACCTGTCAAGGTATTTTTGGAGTCTGACCAGTTCTCATTCCCTCCACTGTTAACGTAGTTGAAGCTACCATTGGCTATCACCTAGAATAGCACTGCATAACTCCTCCATGCTTCCATACTTGCCCCACTGCGGTCTGTTCTCAACATAGCCAGTGCTACTCTTTCTGTAAGAGAAAGCTGTGTGTACAGCTTAATGATAAGTTGTCAAGGGATCCCTGGGTGGCGCAGCGGTTTGGCGCCTGCCTTTGGCCCAGGGCGCGATCCTGGAGACCCGGGATCGAATCCCATATCAGGCTCCCGGTGCATGGAGCCTGCTTCTCCCTCTGCCTGTGTCTCTGCCTCTCTCTCTCTCTCTGTGACTATCATAAATAAATAAAAATTAAAAAAAAAAAAAAAAAAAAAAAAAAAGAGTGTTGGTGCTAAAAAAAAAAAAAAAAATGATAAGTTGTCAAGTCTCAGAAATGGGGAGCATGAGGGCAATCTAGCTGTGACATGCAAAGGATTTTCAGGCTGCCTTAAGTTCTATTTCACTGAATGTAACCTCCAAAGATGGTGTGTGTGTGTTTGCATTTTGCAGAGGAAAAAGAATTTTATTATTTTTTAAAGATTTTATTTATTTATTTATGAGAGACACAAAGGCAGAGGCAGAGAGAGAAGCAGGCTCCTCATAGGGAGCCTGATGCAGGACTCAATTCTGGAACTCTGGGATCACACCCTGAGCTAAAGGCAGACGCTCAGCCACTCAGGCATCCCAAAGAATTTTCTTCTGATAAGAGTGCATATAGTTGCATTCATAAAACTCCTGAAATCCTGTTTCTAGAAAAATTGAATATGGTGAAGCATTCAGTGAAATGGATGCTTTTCAAGAAATACATAAAGTTTTTAGAAATTCTTGAAACAGATATCCTTAGTATACTTATAATCAAGCTCAGATTACTAAAAAAAATACATCGGCAGAAATTTCCACAAACTCTGTATCTTCTGCCAAATTTCAAAGAATAGGTAATTTTTAAAAAAGATTTTGAGAGAGAGAAAGCATGAGTCGGGGGAGGGCACAGGGAGAACACTGAGCAGGGAGCCCTATGCAGGGCTTGATCCCAGGACTGGGGATCAGGACCTGAGCCAACGCCAGGTGAGTCCTGTAACCAAGTGAGTCACCCAGGTGCCCCTGAATAGGTAATTTCTGTTTAAACTGTTTCAGAATATGGGAAATGAAGAGACAAAAAAAGGAGACCTCATAATTCATTGTTCAAAGTTCTATCCCTGCTGCCCAAACCTCGAGAGAAAACTATCAAAAACAAAATGACAAAACCACTGGAACATATTCTCACCAAGTTATAAAATCCATGTTAAAATATTAGTAAATTGGGCCACCTGGGTGGCTCAGTCAGTTAAGTGTCTGCCTTTGGCTCAGGTCATGATCCCAGGGTCTTGGGATCGAGCCTCTCATTGGGCTCTCTGCTCAGCGAGGAGCCTGCTGCTCCCCCTGGTTGTGCACGTGCACTCTCTCTGTCAAATAAAATCTAAATAAATAAAATTATTAGTAAATTAGGTCCAGCAATAAATTAAAAGAATAACCTGGAAATTACAGAGATTGAAAGAAAAAAAGCATACCTTGAAAATGTATTTAATATAATCCACAATAACTTTTAAATGTAGGTAATGTAGAGAAGGAAACTTAATGTCATGTGCTTAGCAGAGAACTATCAGCATCATGGTTTTGAATGATGAAATACTGGAGCACAGTAACATCCCTCCAAGATGCCATAGGTGGGGTAAAAAGTTTGAGTTGGGTAAAAATGTGGAGTTGTGAGGTTAATGAAGTAATAAGTAGAGTAAAATTCAGGATGGGAAGCAGTTATCAGTTGCATGACACTGGAATTCATGTGATTGTTTCTCTATTCTCATTAAGGTCTGCAGCAAGTCAAGAATGTCAGCTACCACTTCAGTTCTACAACAGTGTTCTCTGGGGCTTAGCAGATGAGGTACAGATATTGGGAATGGAAGCAATAGAACATTATTTACAAGGTATAAGATTGTCTAGAAAATACAACCTAGAAACTGAAAACATGAACTGCTAAGAGTTCAGTGAGGTGAAAGGGTTCAAGATAAACATGCAAAAATTATTAGTTTATTAAATAACTAATTAGTTTACACCCCCACACACATACAGATCAGAAAATACAGTTGGTATAAACTATCCAGGTATAAATTTAACAAGACTGCAAGATCTTTATGAATAAAACAGTTGCTGGGATCCCTGGGTGGCGCAGCGGTTTGGCGCCTGCCTTTGGCCCGGGGCGTGATCCTGGAGACCCGGGATCGAATCCCACATCGGGCTCCCGGTGCATGGAGCCTGCTTCTCCCTCTGCCTGTGTCTCTGCCTCTCTGTCTCTCTCTGTGTGACTATCATGAATAAATAAATAAAATCTTTAAAAAAAAAAAAAAACATTTGCTAAAGGACAAAAGAAGGAGATAGAAATAATGAGAAAATAGGCAATATTCCTGTATGGTAATACTCAATATTGTATAGATGACTGCCATTTTGTGCTATAAATTCAGTGTAATCTGAATAAAAATTTCAGTAAGACTTTAAAGAACTTGTTCAGCTGATAAAGATTTAGAAAATAAATTCACAAAAGTAGTAAGTAAACTTTTAGAAACAAATTATAATGGGAGAGTTGACTTACGATGTTTTAGAATATAGAAAGCTATAATACAAGAAGTGTGGTATTGATGCAGAAATTGATCATTGAAACAAACTTAACAACCATATATAAAATTTTAATAATATATGCTATAGGCTGCATTTTATGTCTGTGAGGAAAGGGGAGTCCAAATGGCTAACCATTTGGAGATTAAAGATCTTTCACTTAAAATCTTATTTAAGATTTCATTTTATTGAGACAAAATTCGGAACAAAGAAAAAGTAAGAATTTTAATCATTTGTACGAGGAGTGCAAAACAAACCCAAAAGGTGTAAAGGAGAAGTTAACAGATCTGATGTCTAAAAGCTCAGAATGAGGCCAAAGATATCACAGATATAAAAGATGATAGATTGAGAGAAAATATTTATGACTTACATGACATGTGAAAGATTAATATTCCTAGAACAAATCAGTAAGATGAAAAAGCAGAAATGGAATAAAATATTTATTGCATCCCATTCAGTGGGCTAATGACCAGCAGGAAGAGAGCTCATGTTGACTCATGAGCATACTGATTTGACCTGGGTGAAGACTGCAGTTAGTGACAGTCAAGTGATCCCACAGGCAGGAGCAGATGTGACATCTCCATGGAGTTTTCTCTGTGCCTCAGACTTAACAGGGAGGAGCTGTGCTACTGCCCAGTGACTTTCTTGTAAGGTCGGTCCTTGCTGGATTAGAGAAAATGAGTTTTGTCCTGGGCACTGTACTTTTTTTTTTTTTTTTTTTTTTTAAGATTTTCTTTATTTTAGAAAGAGAGCATGCAAGAACAGGAAGAGGGGCAGAGGGAGGGCAAGAGAGAATCTCAAGCAGACTGGGTGCTGAACTCCAAGCCCAGTGTGGGCCTTGATCTGGGCCTTGATCTCACGACTTTGAGATCACGACCAGAGCCAAAACCAAGAGTTAGACACTCAACCAACTGAGCCACTTGGGTGCCCTCTGGGCCATTGTACTTTTATACTCAGGGATTGTGTTACTGTTTGGGAAGAATTTAGACAAATAGTTAACGCTTTCATTTAAGAGAATGTTTACAAATATTGGGCATCAGGGACATAACATTGCATTCTAGGGGGATGGAGCACTGCTGTTAATATGTCTGACTTCAGCTTTTGGCCGCAGGGAAAGTCCATCTTGCAAATATGTATGGGCTATTTGTACAAGAAATACAAAAATACCCAGTACATATTTGTAAAGTGCTGAGCCTGTCTGGTGATAAGAAATGTGAAAACAATGGGATTCATTTTCACTTATTAAAATTTGTAAAAATTGTGTCAACTATACTAAAAAAATTTGGCAAAAGTTGAAAAGATTTATAGCAATCAGTGTTGGTGAGGCTATATTGTTGGGAAGTATAAACTGGAATGTTCTTTGAAGAGGACTGTGATTTTATCTATCCAGATTTAAAATATCTCATCCTTTGACCCAGAATTCCTTATCTGGGAACGCATCATAAACAAATATTTGCTCATGTTCACAAAGATCTATATAGGATGTTTATTTCAGCATTGTTTATTATAGCAACAGTTGTAAGACACCTAAATGTTAGAAGGGAGTGATTAAATACATTTTGTGGCACATTTACTCTATTATTAATTAAAACTATAAGCCATCTTTGATTCAGCCCTGGTTAAAATTGAAGGTGAAAATCTTGGTCCTAAAATTGTTTTATGAAAACCCCTACAAGGAAGTAATGTCTTTGACTTAAAGTACTTTGAGAATTCATAAAGCACTATTGATTGTTGTTCACTTCAGCAGAAAGAATGGTGTCAAAGGAATAAGCTTTATGTCAGCATTAGCATTGATTCTGTTAGAATCACAAGTTTATAGAAAGAAAGCCAAGGCCAGCAAGTGAATTCATGCTACTTACATAGTAGTGAAATTATACATTAAAGTTGACCACTGTCAGACTGGTTTATTTTTTACAATCTATATTCTTACAATAAATACTTTCTAATAAATATAATTTCCTATTACATGCATACAGTAATTCTCTCAACAAACATAAAAACTTAGCAAGAATCATAACTCCGAAAGAGTTAACAATAAGTCCTTTATAGATAGTATGTACATCAAGAATGTCACAGCAGGAGCTTCACCTAACCAGGAACACATTTTAGTGATTGCAAGATAACTGAATATGTGTAGCTCGAACGCAAATAAGACCTTTATCCCTTGAGAATCATCTTCAACCTTCTCCAAAAGATTGCAAAACTACAAGAAAACCCATTAGTCCAGTGGTTTGTATTCTCAAACTCCTTCAACAATATTTTGCACTAATTCAACAATCTTTTGTCTTAAAGTTTTTTATCACCTACTATTATGATTCATGGCCTATTTTTCTTTTTTCAAAAGACCATTTCTTGAGTTTTTGGGTCTCTTGTTTTTATTTCATTGACTTCTTACCTTTATTATTTTCTTTCTTTTACTTTCTTTGGATTTATTGTCCTGTTTTTTTTACTAAGTACTTAATTTTCTTTTCAGTCTTTTTCATTTCTAATATAAATATTGAAGACCAAACACTTCCCACTTGGGACTTCCATAGCAGAATCAAACAGGGTTTTATTCATTTATTTAGATCCAATCTACATTCAATAAAATGCACAAATCGAGTGTTTGGTTTGATGAGTTTTGGTTATTTTATACAACCATGTATCTATCAGCCCAAATAAGATATAGAACCTTTCCATCAGTCCAGAAAATTCCTCATGCACCTGCAATATGTAGTCTTTTAGCACCTGAATTCTTCCACATAAGATGTTTTTGAGATTCATCTATGTTGTAACCTGTATCAGTAGTTTCTTTTTATTGCTGAATAATATTCTGCTATAAAGGCACACCATATTTTGTTTATGCATTCACCAGTTGATAGACATTTGGATTGTTTCCACTTTTTGGCTATTAAGAATAATGCTCCAGTGAACATTAGCATCCAAGTTTGTGTAGACACGTTTTCATTTCTCTTGAGTAGAGTCCTAGGAATAAAATAAATGTTAGGTTGTATGATAAGCCTATGTTCCACTTTTTAAGAGCCTTCTAAATCATTTTCCAGAGGAGCTATACTATTTTATATTCCCATCAGCAATATGTGAAGATTCCAGTTTTTCCACATCCTTCCCAACACCTGGTACTATCTCTCTCAGTCTCTCTTTTTTTAAATTTAATTTTATTTTTTTATTCATGAAAGACACAGAGAGAGGCAGAGACATAGGCAGAGGGAGATGCAGGCTCCCTACGGGGAGCCCGATGCAGGACTCGATCCCAGGGCCCCGAGATCACACCCTGAGTCGAAGGCAGGTGTTCAACCACTGAGCCACCCAGGCATCCCTCTCTCTTTTTATTATAATCATTTTAGTGGATATATAGTGCTATCTCATTGGCGTTTTGATTTTTATTTTCCTAATGACAGCATCTTTTCATGTGCTTATTAACCATATTTCTTTGGCGAAATGATATTCAAATATTTTGCCAATTTTTTGGCTGGATTATTCTGTTACTGAGTTGCAGAAGTTCTTTATATATTCTCAATACAAACCTCTTATTAGATACATGATTTGCAAATATTTTCTCCTGTTCTGTGGCTTGTCTTTATTTTCTCATTGGTGTCTTTTGAAGTGCAGTTTTCATGATGAAGTCCAATTTATCTTTTTTTTCTTTTATGGATTATACTTTTGGGGTTCTATCTCAGAACTCTGCCTACTCCAAGGTCACAAATATTTTCTTTGTTCCAGAAGTTTTATAGTTTTGGTTTCTACATCTAGGTCTGTGACTATTTTGAGTTATTTTTTTTTGTTACAAAAACGTTTATTTCTTAACATTTTAATTCCAGTATAGTTAATATACAGTGTTACATATTAGTTTCAGGTATACAATACAGTGATTCAACACTTCCATACAACACCCAGTGCTCATCACAAGTGCCCTACTTAATCCCCTTCACCTGTTTCACCCATCATCCATACCTACTCCCTTCTGGTAACGATCAGTTTGTTCTCTATAATTAAGAGTACCTTTCCTGGGCACCTGGGTGGCTCAGTGGCGGAGCATCTGCCTTCAGCTCAGGTCATGACCCAGGGTCCTGGGATTGAGTCCCCACAGGGAGTCTGCTTTTCCCTCTGCCTGTGTGTCTGCCTCTCTCTCTGTGTCTCTCATGAATAAATAAATAAAATCTTAAAAAAAAAAAAAGAGTACCTTTCTTGATTTGCCACCCCTTTTCTCTTTGTTCATTTATTTCTAAAATTCCACATGAGTGAAATCATATGGTATTTGTCTTTCTCTGACTTACTTTGTGTAGCATAATACTGTCTAGCTCCATCTGTGTTGTTGCAAATGGCAAAATTTCATTCTTTTTTATGGCTGAATAATGTTCCATTGTGTATCTATGCCACATCTTTATCCATTCATCTGTTGGTGGACACTTGGGCTGCTTCTGTAATTTGGCTATTGTAAATAATGCTGCAATAAACATAAGAATGTGTGTAACCCCTCAAATCTGTACTTTTGTATCCTTTGGGTAAATACCTAGTAATGCAATTGCTAGGTCGTAGGGTAGTTCTCTCTCTTTTTTTTTTTTTAACATTTTGAGGAACCTCCATACTGTTTTCCATAATGGCTGCACCATTTGCATTCCCATCAACAGTGCAAGAAGGTTCCTTTTTCTCCATATCCTCACCAACATTTGTTTCTTGTGTGTTTTTTTTTTTTATTTTAGCCATTCTGACAGGTGTGAGGTGATATCTCATTGACTTTTTTTAAAAAAAGATTGTATTTATTTATTTGAGAGAGAACACGAGATGGGGGAGGGTCAGAGGGAGAAGCAGACTCCTGCTGAGCAGGGAGCCTAATGGGAGGCTCAATCCTGGGACTCCAGAATCATGACCAGAGCCAAAGGCAGACGCTTAAGGGACTGGACCACCCAGGAGCCCCTGTCTTGGCACTTATATAAAAAATATTTTTCATAGATGTGAAGGTTAATTTATTGAATTCTATTGATCTATATGCCACATTCTCTTGATTATTATGGCTTTACAGTAAGTTTTAAATTGGGTAATAAAATCCTCCCCCCAATTTTTTTTCCAAATTCTTTTGACTATTCTAAATCCTTTGAATTTCCATATAGGTTTTAGGTTCAGCTTGTCAATTTCTAAAAAAAAAAAAAAAAAAAAGCCTCCTGGGGCATCCCAGGTGGCTCAGCGGTTTAGCTACACCTTCAGCCCAGGGTGTGATCCTGGAGACTCAGAATCCAGTCCCACGTCAGGCTCCCTGCATGGAGCCTGCTTCTCCCTCTGCTTGTGTCTCTGCCTCTCTCTCTGCATCTCTGTGTCTCTCATGGATAAATAAATAAAATCTTAAAAAAAAAAGCCTCCTGAAATTTTGATACAGATTGTATTAAATTTATAGATGCAGTTTGGAAGGGGTTACCATTTGACAATGTTGGTTCTTCCAGTTCATAAATATGGAATGTCTTTTATTTATTTAGATTTTCTTTTAATTTCTTTCAGTAATATTTTGTTAGTTCTCAGCATACAAGTCTTGCAGTTTTTGTTAAATTTATTTCTAGTTATTTTTAAAGAGTTGGGTCCTTTTTTTTTTTTTAAAGATTTTACTTATTTATTTGACAGAGCACAAGTAGAGGAGCAGGAGGAAGAGAGAGAGAGAAAGCAGACAGAGGGAGAAGGGGAAGCAGACACCCCACTGAACAGGGAGCCTGATGCGAGGCTCAATCCCAGGACCCTGGGATCAGGACCTGAGCTGAAGGCAGACACTTAACCTTCTGAGCCACCCAGGCACCCCTAACTAGTTATTTTTGATGCTACTGTGAATAGAATTGTTTTCTTAATTTCATTTTTGGATTGTTTGCTGCTCACATATAAAAATATAGTTGATTTTCATATATTGATCATACATCCTGTGGCCTTGACAAACTAGTTTATTACTGCTAATCATTTTTGTGTGTGTGAATTCCTTGGTATTTTCTGTATATAAGATCATGTCACCTGCAAATAAAGACAGTTTTACATCTTCCTTTCCAATCTGGTTGCCTTTAACCTTTCTATTCTTTATTATACTGGATAATACCTCCAGAACAATGTTGACCAAAAGTGGCAATAGCAAAGACATCTTTGTCTTCTTCCTAATTTTAAGAGAGAAAGCATTCAGTCTGTTACTACAAACTATGATGTTAACTGTAGATTTTTAGGTTGAGGAAGTTCCTTTCCAATTCTTTGTTTGCTGAGAGTTTTTATCTTGGGTGGGTGATGATTTTGTGAGGTTTTTTTCCTACATCTATAAAGATAAACAGTTTTTTTCATTATTCTTTATAAGCACAGTATATTACATTAATTGATTTTTGGTTGTTAGATCAACCCTGTATTCCCAGGATAAATCACAGCATATGATCCCTTTTAATATATTGCTTAATTCAGTTGGTTTATACTTAATTATTTATTTAATGTGTGGGCAGAAAATTGTTCATGTAATTCCTTTTAATCCTTTAAAATTTATATTTCTGTAGCATGGATAGTGCTGTTTTCTATTTCATTCCTGATTTTGGTTATTCATTTCTTCTCTCTCTCTCTCTCTCTCGCTCTCTCGTGTGTGTGTGGTCAGTCCAGCTAAAAACTTGTCAGTCCTATTGATTTTTTCAAAGAACCAACTTTTAATTTCTTTGATTTTATTGTTTTTCTGTTTTGTGTTCCATTGATTTCAGTTCTAATCTTTATTATTTCTTTACTTGCTTTGGGTATAGTTTGCACTTCTTTTTCTAGTTTCTTGAAGTAGAAGTGTAGGTTATTGATTTTGTATCTTTTCTTTTTTTTAAGATTTTATTTATTCATTCATGAGAGACACAGAGAGAGACAGGCAGAGACACAGGCAGTCCTGACATGGGACTCGATCCCAGGTCTCCAGGATCACGACCTGGACTGAAGGTGGCTCTAAACCGCTGAGCCACCCGGGCTGCCCTGTATCTTCTTTTATATAGATATTTAAAGCTACAAATTTGGGACGCCTGAGTCCCATTGGGCTTCCTGCATGGAGCCTGCTTCTCCCTCTGCCTGTGTCTCTGCCTCTCTCTCTCTCTCTCTCTCTCTCTCTGTCTCATGAATAAATAAATAAAATCTTTTAAAAAATTAAAAAATAAAGCTAAAAATTTCCCTCCAAGCACCATTTTCTCTATATCCTATCCTGTTTTTATTTTTTTAATTTTTAAAAAGATTTTATTTATTGATTTATTGAGAAAGAGAGAGCGTGGATGCCTGTGCCAGAAGGAAGGGCAGAGGGGAATTTCAAGCAGACTCCCTGCTAAGCCTGAATGGGGCTCAATCTCATCACCTGATCATGGCCTGAGCCAAAACCGAGTCAGGCGCTTAACCAGCTGAGCCACCGAGGTGCCCCTCCCACCGTGTTTTTAAAATTAAACTCTTAAAAAATTTATTTATTTATTTATTTATTTATTTATTTATTTATGTATTTATTTATTTTAGAGAGAGAGAGAGAACACAAGTGTGGGGGAGAGGGATAGAGGGAGAGCGTGAGAAAGCCCCAAGCCGACTCCATGCTGAGCACAGAGCCCTATGTGGGGCAGGATTGCATAACCCTGAGATCATGATCTGAGCTGAAACCAAGAGTCAGATGCTTAACTAACTTCACCACCCAGACACACCTCAAAACTAAACTTTTTATTATGAGAGAATTGTGAATTCACATGCTATTATTTCTAAGAAATGGCACACAAATCCCTTGTACCCTTTTTACAGTGTCCTCTGCTGGTAATATCTTATAAAACTATATATAGTAGCATGTCACAACCAAGATACTGACATTGATATGGTCAAGATACAGTACTTTTCCATCACTAAAGATCCCTTGTGTTGCCCTCATGTAGCTACACCTGCTTTCCTCTTGCCCACCTCCTCACCCCTACTTCCCCTCAGTCCTTACTTAACCCCCTGGCAACTGCTAATCTGTTCTCTATTTCCATAATTTTGTTATTTCAAAAATGTTATATTAACAGAATCATACTTTCATAGTTCATTCCTTTTTATTACTAAATCATATGCCTTGGTATGGATATACCATATAGTTTGTTTAACCATTCACCCATTGATGGACATCGGGGTTGTTTCCAGTTATAGCTTATTACAATTAAAGTTGCTGTAAACATTCATGGAATGTCTTTATGTGAACCAAAGTTTTTAGTTCTCCAGAGTTAATGCCTAGGAGTGCAGTTGCTAAGTAGTGTGGTAATTACATGTTGAGTTTTTCGAGAAACTGCCAAGTAGTTTTCCAGAATGGCTGTACTAATTTTACATTCCTATCAGCAGTATATCTACTTTTTCCATATCCTTGCCAGATGATGTCACTGTTTTTTATTTTAGCTATTCTGTTAGGTGTGTAGTGATATCTCATTGTGGTTTTAATTTACATCTGTAATGGCTAATGATAATTAAACATCTGTTTGTGGGCTTATTTGCCATCTGTATATCCTCTTTGGTGAAATGTCTGTTTATGTAATTTCCTCATATTATAATATTTGCTTTTTCACAATTGAGTTTTGAGATACTAATCCTTTGTCAGATCAATGCGATTTGCAGATATTTTCTCCTAGTTGTAGCTTGACTTTTAATCTTCCAAATACGGTCTTTCACACAGAAGAATTTTACATTTTGGTGAAGTTCAACTTGTACATTTTTCCCTGTATGGTGCTTTTGGTGTTAAGCCTAAGAATACTTCACCCTTCCTTGGTCCTGAAGATTTTCTCATATGTTTTCTTCCTGAAAATTTTATAGTTTTATGTTTTACATTTAAGTACACAATTTATTTTGCATTGATTTCTGTATGCGTTGTGAGGTTTGGATTGAGATTCATTTTTTGGACTACGAATTTTTTTTTTTGATCCAGCACCATTTGACAAAAGGGCTCTCCTTCTTCCATTGAATTACTTTTTGCACCTTTGTCAGAAGTCAGTTGGAAAAAAAAAAGTCAGTTGGGCATATTTGTGTGAGTTTGTTTCTGGGTTCTCTAATCTCTTCATTAATCTTTATAGATTTCCCTGCAAATATCACATAATCTGGATTACTATAGCTATATAATAAATCATGGGGATCCCTGGGTGGCGCAGCGGTTTAGCGCCTGCCTTTGGCCCAGGGCACGATCCTGGAGACCTGGGATCGAATCCCACGTCGGGCTCCCGGTGCATGGAGCCTGCTTCTCCCTCTGCCTGTGTCTCTGCCTCTCTCTCTCTCTCTCTCTCTCTCTGTGACTATCATAAAAAAAAAAATTTAAATAATGAAATCAGGTATAGTGATTTCTTCCACTTTACTCTTTTTTTCAAAATTAATTTAGCCAATCTAGTTCCTTTTTCTTTCCATAAAAATTTTAGGATAAGAAAAAAAATTTTAGGATAAGCTTGTCTATATAAAAATATTGCTGGGATTTTGATAGGAATTTCATTAAACATGTATATGAATTGGGTGAGAATTGATATCTTTTTATATTGAGTCTTCCAGTTAATGAACACAGAATATTTCTCCATTTATTTAGAAATTCTTGTATTTCTTTCATCAGTGTTTTGTAGTTTTCAGCATGTAAGTCCTATACATATTTTGTTATATTTACATTTGTTTCATTTTTTGACTGATTGTAAATTGTATTTTAAAATTTGATGTCCTTGGGTTCATACAGTTGATTTTATGTTTATCTTCGTATCCTGCAACCTTGCTGAACTAATTCTTTTATAGATTTTTCACATACACATTAATTTCATCCACATATAGGGACAGTTTTATTTCTTTTTTTCCAATCAAGATGCTTTGCCCCCCTTTTTTTTGCTTTGTTGCCCTAGCTATAACTTCCACTACCATGTTGAATTAGGTGATGAGAGTAGACATCGTTTCCTTGTTCTTGTTTTTAGGAGGAAAGTAGTCTTTCACCAATAAGTATAATGTTGGTTGTAAGGGTTTTTTTTTTTTTTTAGATTTTAAAAATCAAGTTGAAGTAACCTCTCCTAGTTTTCTGCGAATTTTTGTTGGGAATAAGTGTTGAATTTTGTCAAATGCTTTATCTGCATCAGTTGATATGCTTATGTAATATTTTTTTCTTCTTTAGCTTGTCAGTGTGGGTTTTGAATATTTAACTAGATTTGTATTCAGAGAATAAACTTCATTTGGTTATGATTCTTTTAAGAAAAAATTATTGTTGTAAAATACACATAGCATAAAATTTACCATTTTAGTCTTTTGAAAGCATACAATTGTCACTAAGTACATTCACAGTGTTGCGCAACCATCACCACTATCTAATTCCAGAACATTTTCATCACCCCAAAAGGGAACCTTATACTCGTTAAGCAATCATTCCACAGTCCCATTCCCCTCAGCCCCTGTCAACCATTAATCTGTTTTTTGTTTCTTTGAATTTGCCAATTCTGCATATTTCATATCAATGGAATTATACAATGTGTGGCCTTTTGTGTCTGGTTTCTTTCACTTAGCATAATGTTTTCAAGGTTCATCCATGTCATAGCATGTGTCAATACTTCTTTCCTTTTGTGACTGAATAATATGCCACATTTTGTTTATGCATTCATTTGTTGATGGACATTTGGGTTGTTTCCATTTTTTGGCTATTGCAAATAGTGGTGTTATGAACACACAAGTTTTTATTTAAACACCTGTTTTCAGTTCTTTGGGGTATATACCTAGAAGTGAAATTAGTGGGTCATATGGCAATTCATTGTTTTAACTTTTTTAAAAATATGTGTTAATTTATTTATTCATGAGAGACACACAGAGAGAGGCAGAGATATAGGCAGAGGGAGGAGCAGGCTCTGTGTGGGGAGCCCGATGCAAGACTCCATCCCAGGGTCTCGGGATCATGACCTGAGCCAAAGGCAGATGCTCAGCAACTGAGCCACCCAAGCGTCCCTTGTTTTAACCTTTAAAATTTCTTTCTTTCTTAAATTTTTTTTTTAGAGAGGGAGAGGGGAGAAAGAGGGGAGGGACAGAGGGAAGAGGAGAAAGAATCTTAAGCAGGCTCCACACCCAGTTCAGAGCTTGACACAGGGCTTAATCTCACAACTCTGAGGTCACAACCTGAGCCAAAATCAAGAGTTGGATGCTTAACTGACTTAGCCACTCAGGTGCCCCTCAGTGTTTTAACTTTTGTAGGAACTGCCGAACTCTTTTCCAAAGTAGCTACATGGGGGTGCCTGACTGGCTCAGTTGGTTAAGTGTTTGCCTTTGGGTCAGGTCATGAACCCAGTGTCCTGGGATTGAGCCCCACATCTGTCTCCCTGCTCAGTAGAGTCTACCTCTCCCTTTCCTCCTGCCCTTCTCCCTGCTTGTGCTCTCTCATGTGCTCTCCCAAGTAAAGAATGAATGAATGAATGAATGAATGAATGAATAAATAAATAAATAAAAAAAATCTAAAAAATAATTAGCTAAGCCATTTTACTTTCCCATCAGAAATGTATGAAGATTCCAGTTTCTTTGTATTCTCATCAATACTTATACATTTTTAAAAAATGTATTCATGAGAAACACAGAGAGGAGAGAGTAGGCAGAGACACAGGCAGAGGGAGAAGCAGGCTCCATGCAGGGAGCCCGACGTGGGACTCAATCCCGGGTCTCCAGGATCACGCCCTGGGCCGAAGGCGGCACTAAACCACCAAGCTACCCGGGCTGCCCAATGCTTATACATTTTGTTGCTGTTGTTGTTACGGCCATCCAAGTGGGTGTAAAAATATATATATATATTCTAGATACTAGAACCCATACAGTTCTTTTTATATATTGCTGAAATATTTGCTAAAGATTTTACATCTACCTTCATGAGGGATATTGGCTGTAGTTTTAATATTTTGTATTGTCTCTGATTTTGGTCAGGGAAGTGCTAGCTTCAAAATGAATTGGGAAGTGTTCCCTCTTCTGTTTTCTGGAAAAGATTATATGTAATTGTTGGTAATTCTTTAAAAGTTTGGCATAATTCTCCAGTGGAAGCCATCTGGGCCTGGAGATTTCTTTTTGGGAGGATTTTTAAGATTAAAAAATTCAATTTTCTTAATAATCATAGGGTTATTCAAATTACATATTTCATATTGGATACATTGTGGAAGTTTGTGTTTTTCAAGGAATTGGTGCATTTCATCTTAGTTGTCAAGTTTTTATATGTAGAATTGTTTGTAGTACTTACTCCCTTAGTATCCTTTCTATGTCTGCAGGGTCCATAGTGATACTTCTTGTTTCTTTCCTGATAGTGGTAGTTTGTGTTCTCTCTCTCCCCATCTCAGGTGATTTCTAAAACATTGAAATGGTTGTTTTTGTCAATTTTATCCAACTTTATTGTTACTTTTCAGGGACATAATTTTCCTTCCATCTTCCCTGAAAATTTTGCCTCCTCTATGTAGTTTTTTTTAATGGATTTTTTTCAAGGTTGGGAAGTTCCCCATTCTAATTATCTTAGGGGTTTTAATTTTGTTTCGTTTTAAACAATGAATAAATGCTCATCATCTTTTCTGTATCTTGTGTGATGATTATATTTTTCCTTTAATCTATAAAATATTACATTGCTAGATTTTCTGATGTTGAACTCGATGCATTCTTCAAAACGTTCTACTTGATTGTGTCACGTTATTTTTTTTAATACAGTGCTTAAGTTAACGGTTGTTATTTTATTTAGAAGATTTGCATACATACTAATAAGTGAGATTGATTAAAATGTTACTTTCTTTTACTATTTAGTGAGTTTGTTATGAAGTTTGAGCTGAGTAACTTTTACACTTCTATTTTTTGAAATATATTGTTTAATATAGAAAGATTAACTTTCCTTGGAAGATTTGATAAATTTTGCAGTAAAACCATGGGATTAATATTTTTCATTTGAGCAACATTTGATTATCAGTTCCTATATTTCTTATATTTCTCTTGAAATCTTTCCATATGTTCTTAGTTTTCAGATGGACTGGAATGAAGTTGTCCATTGTATTCTTATATGTTATTAAAAATTTCTGCTCTTGGGGACAGCTGAGTGGCTCAGGGCATGATGCTGGAGTCCTGGGATCGAGTCCCACATCGGGCTCCTGCGTGGAGCCTGCTTCTCCCTCTGCCTATGTCTCTCTCGTGAATAAATAAAATCTTTTAAAAATTTTTCTGCTCTTATTTTTTATTATATATATATTTTTCTGTTCCAAATATTCTCTACCTCTGTCTCTCATTGTCTCTCTTTTTCTCCTAGTTTTCTGACAGTCAGACTTGCTGGAGTTTTTTCTGTTTTAGTAGTTTTGTCAGAGAACACCATTTTTTAAAAGATTTTTATTTATTCATGAGAGACACACAGCAGTATGTGTGTAAGTTTTTGCATGGACATACGTTTTCATTTCTCTTCAGTATAAACCTAGGAAGAGAATTATTGGGTCATATGGTAACTTTCTATTTAATCATTTGAAAAACTGCCAGACTGTATTTCAAAGTGGCTGCATCATTTTAATTCCCACCAGCAGTATATTAGGGTTCCTGTTTCTCCACATCTCACCAAAACCTGTTGCTATGGCCTTTTTTCTCCTTTGGCTATATTCTTTTTTAGTTGACATTGTTTACAACAGGTTTTAAAAAAAACTTAAAGTTCATGATTTATATTAGGATTCACTTTTGTATTGTATATTCTCTGGGTTTTGATAGTTGTATAATTACATATATTCACCATTACACTATCATACAAAATCGTTTCAGTGCCCTAAAAATTGCCTTGCTCTACCTACTCATACCTCCCTTTCTTCCTGCTGTTAAACTCCTGACAACCACTGTTCTTTTTTATTGTCTCCATAGTTTTGCCTTTTCCAGAATGTCATATGGGTGGAATCATACAGTATGTAGCTTTTTCAGGTTGGCTTCTTTAACTCAGCAATATGCATTTAAAATGTTTCAGTGTCTTCCTGGCTTGATATCTCATTTCTTTTTATCACTGAATAATATTCCATTGTATGAATGTACCACTGTTTGTTTGTCTGATAAAACAGCTTAATTGTTTCCAATTCCGGCAGTTAGGATTAAAGCTGTAATAAATATCTGTGGGCAGACTTTGTGTGGACATAAGTTTTCAATTCATTTGAGTAAACACTAAGGACAGTGATTGCAGGATCATACGGTAAGAGTATGTTTAATTTTGTATGAAATGGCCAAACTGTCTTCCAAAGTGGCTGTACATTTTGCATTTTCACCAGTAATGAATGACAGTTCTGCTTGCTTATTATGACTTTTTGATTCTAGGCATCCTGATGTGTTTGAAGTGGTATCTCATTATTGTTTTGATTTGCATTTCCCTGATGGCTAATGGTGCCAAACATCTTTTTGTGTGCTTATTGGCTATTTGTACATCTTCCTTGGAGGAATGTGTATTCAGATCCTTAACTCATTTTTACAATTGAATTGTCTTTCTATTACTGTGTTGTAAGAATTCTTTGTATATTCTGGATACAAATCTCAGATTTATGGTTGGCAAATGTGTTCTCCCATTCTCTGGGTTTTCTGTGCACTTTCTTGATGATGTCTTTTGAAGCCCAAGAGTTTTTCATTTTGATAAAGTCCAGTATGTCTGTTTTCCTTTGTTGCTGGTGCTTTTGGTATTATAACTAAGAATCCTTTGCAAAATTATGATTTTCTCATAAACCCATAAGTAGCTTTTTGTTGTTCTTTTAAAAAAAAATTTACTTATTTGAGAGAGAGAGAACACAAACAGGAGGAGTAGCAGAGGGGGAGGGAGAAGCAGGCTCCCCAGTGAGCAGGGAGCCCAATGTGGGGCTTGAACCCAGGACCCCAAGATCATGACCCGAGCTGAAGGCAGATGCTTAACCGACTGGGCCACCAGGTGCCCCACATTTTATTATTCTAAACATTTTTTAGCTTTACTGAAGTATAATTGACTAAACATTTATTTTTTTTTTATTTTTTTTATTTTTTTTAAGATTTTATTTATTTATTCATAGAGACAGAGAGAGAGGCAGAGACACAGGCAGAGGGAGAAGCAGGCATCATACAGAGAGCCTGACATGGGACTCTATCCAGGGTCTCCGGGATCACGCCCTGGGCTGCAGGCGGCGCTAAACCGCTGTGCCACCAGGGCTGCCCAACATTTATTTTTTTAAAACATCTTTTCATTCTTTTCTATCAGAAACTGAGGTCTGTTTAATACTGATTTTTTTTATATTTGTTGAGACTGTCGCTTATATCTGGTCACTTTTTATTATTGCATCATATATAATTGAGAATAGTGAATACATTTTTCTTGTTGGTGAGTTCATCTTGTTTTGGGTTTGCTGATCTTGACTATAGAGACATGTCTTTCTCCAAATTTGGGAAATTTTCAGCCATTATGTCTTCAAATATTTTTTTCTGCACTAATCTTTTTCTGCTTTCCTGGGACTCTAGTGGTACCAATGGTTGACCATTCGATATTTTTTCACAGGCCTGATGTTCTGTTAAATTTACTCTTCTTTCTTTTTCTTCTTTAGTTTGGATAATTTCCATTGATCTGTCTTCAAGCCCATAATCTGTTTTCCTCTGTCATCTGTGATGGGTTAATTTTATGTGTCAACTTGGCTAGGTTAGGATACCTAGTGTTTGATCAAACAGTGGTCTCTATATTGCTGTGAAGGTATTTTTTAGATGTGATTATAACATTTAAATCAGTAGACGTTGAGTAAAGCAGATTATCCTCTATAAAGTGAGTATGCCTTATCCAATAAGTCGTAGGGCTTAGGAAAAACTATTGACCTGCCGAGAGAAGAGAAGAATTCTGCTTCTAGACTGCCTTTGGACTCAAGACTGCAACATCAGTTTTTCCCTGGGTTTCCAGCCTGCTGGCCTGCCCTGAGGATTTTGAACTTTCCAGCCCTTACAATCATATTAGCCAAATCCTTATAATCTCTCCCATTTTCCCTGCCTCCCTCTGCATATATATTTTTTCTTTATCATCCATGTTTTGCAGTTTCATTCCAATGTGTCCCAAAAAAGTACACACAAACTTCCACAATGCTCCCTAGAGGGCAGTGTTGTTTCTTTTACACCCATAGCACTTCAGAGACTATTGCCATCTCTTGATTAAAGTTGCTGTTTGACCAGAGACTGACTGGGTTGTGAGATCTGGGGTGTACATCTCCAGCTTCTCATGATCGTCAAGACTAAACTATATCCCTTTTTAGAGACAAAATGACACAGATTCCAAAATTTTAAAGTAGGAATTGTGCCTACAGTCCCCATAATCCTCATATTTACATATCATATATAATTATATATCCTATAAAATGATGGTTTTCTGTATATTATGCATACATGTCACACATATAATTCTGCTATTGAGCTCATCTAGTGAATCTTTAATTTCATATATTATAGTGTTATCCTCTAAAAGTTCCATTTGGTTATTTTTCATAGTTTCTTTTTACTCTGTTGAGAACACTCTTTTCACTTATTTAAAGGGTGTGTTTACCTCACAGAGCATAATTATAACAGCCTTGAAGTCTTTGTCTATAAATTTAAGTAGCTGAGTCATCTTGGGTTTGGCATCTGTTGAATGTCTTTTCCCTTGGGAATTAAGCACATTTTCTTGATTCTTTGTATGTCAAGTAATTTTGGATTGTATACTGGATATTTTGTATCTTATGTTGTAAGAATCTGGATCCTGTTATAAAGTCTTCTGATGGATGTGATTTTTTTAAAGCAGGCAGGTGATCAACCTGGTTGGGTTCAGATTACAGATTTTTAGCTCACCTTCAGTATGCATTGGTCTCAATATCAGTTGAGTTTTCAAAGCCTTTGCTCTGATACTTTGGGGTTATCCTACATATTAGCTACACAAGGGCTAGTTTGAGTGGCGTTTTATATCATTGTTCAGTTCTCAAAGTCTTTGTTTGCTATATTGCTTTGGAGCTGTCTCATTGCATACTCGGTTCAGAGGTGAGCCTCTGTGGGTTCATATAGAGAATTAAAGGATAGTCTTCTCCAGCTTCCTCCTCTTTTTCAAATATACTTATTCTAACAGCAATGTTTTAAAGATTTTTGTAAAAGAAAAATTGAACCTGACCAGTTGAAAAATCAAGGAAGACTTTATTCAAACCTATTACAGGGTCACATGGGTGGCTCAGTAAGTTGAGACCTCTTTGTTTTGGCTCAGGTCACGAACTCAGGGTTATGAAATCGAGCCCTGCATCAGGCTCAATGGAGAGTCTGCTTGAGATTCTTTCTCTCCCTCTTCCTCTGCCCTGACTTCCCATGCTCACTCTCAAACAAACAAATAATTTTTTTTAAGATTTTATTTATTTATTCATAGAGACAGAGAGAGAGAGGCGCAGAGACACAGGCAGAGGGAGAACAGGCTCCATGCAGGGAGCCTGATGTGGGACTCGATCCAGGGTCTCCAGGATCACACCCTGGGCTGCAGGTGGCGCTAAACCGCTGCACCACCGGGGCTGCCCCCAAATAAATCTTAAAAACAACAACAACAACAACAACAACAACAAACTATTGGAATGAGGGAGAGAACTCACCTCTAAAGTTTAAGCATTGAGGTGAGCTAGTGGAAAAGTACTGGAGAATGTTAGGAGAAGGTTGGTCTATGTAATTAGGCCAGCTATACTTGCTAATTGGTGCTTATCAAAGTTAAGCTTCAACTCTTTCACCAAGGCTGGGAAATAGGGATGCTATCTTTCTTGATAATTACATTTCTAGAGAGTATAACACTAAGTGAAATAGGTCAGTCAGAGAAAGACAAATACTGTATGATTTCACCCGTGTATAGAATTTCAGAAGAAAAACAAAGGAACAAAATAAAAAGAGACAGGGACGCCTGGGTGGCTCAGCAGTTGAGGGTCTGCCTTCAGCTCGAGGTGTGATCCCAGAGTTCTGGGATCAAGTCCCACATTGGGCTCCCCGTGGGGAGCCTGCTTCTCCCTGTGTTTCTTGCCTCTCCCTCTGTATTTCTCATGAATGAATAAATATTTTAAAAAACTGTACAGTGTGTAAGATAGGAAAATATTTTTAAAAAGAGAGAGAGAAAAGACAAACCATAAAGCAGACTCTTAACTATAGAGAACAAACTGATGGTTACCAGAGGGCTGGTGGTTGGGGGATGAGTGAAATAGGTGATGAGGATTAAGAGTACACTTATCATGATGAGCACTATGCAATGTATAGAATTGTAGAATCACTATAACGTACACCTGAAACTAATATAACACCGTATGTTAACTATACTGGAATTAAACATTTTAAAACACAGTATTTCTTTTAGTCAGAGTCTAAGTGGTAAACTACTTCTCTTTCTGTGACTGTATCTATTTTGTTTTACTCTAGAATGGTAATTTAACCTAGGTATAAAATCCTATGTTGCTAATAATCTCTTTTTCACTTTGAAAATATCATTCCATTATCTTCTGGTGTCAGTTGTTGACCCATGCAAAAATTCTGGTGACAGTCTAATTTTCATTTTTTAGGGGTAATGCCTTTTTTCTCTTGTGGCGTTTAAGATTCCTTTTATAATTGATGTTTTGCAGTTTCACTCCAAGTGTGTCCAAAAAAGTACGCACAAACTTCCAAAGTGCTCCCTAGAGGGCAGTATTGTCCTTGCTACTTCAGATACAATTGCTGTCTATTATGACTGAGATTGCTGCTTGGCCAAAGCCTGGCGGTTGTGAGATCTGTCCTGTAGCTCTCTAAGGGTAGACTAATTCCCCTCCCCCCCTTAAAGATTTTATCTATTAGAAAGAGACAGCTCGCATGCACATGCACATGCATGAGTGAGGGGCAGAGGGAGAAGGAGAAGCAGACTCCCCACTGAGCAGGGAGCCTGAGTGGGACATGATCCAAGGATCCAAGGACCCTAAGATCATGATCTGAGCTGAAGGCAGACACTTAACCCACTGAGCCACCCAGGTGCCCTTAATCCCCATCTTATAGAGAAAATGACATGGACTCCAAAATTTAAAGTAGAGGTTGTACCTGCAGTCAACATAATCCTCATTTCTGGGTTTATAGCCTATTAATAGCCATTTATTGGATTTTTTAAAATTATTACTATTATTTTAATAGAAGTACAGTTGAATACAATATTATATTAATGTTTCAAGTGTACCACATCCTGATTTAATAATTATATACATTACAAAGTGCTCACCACAATGACTATGGTTACCATGTGTTGCCATACTAAGTTATAACACTATTATTGACTATATTTCACATGCTATATTTTTTATCTCCATGACTTATTTATTTCATAGTTAGAAGTTGTACCTCTTAATCCCCTACACTAATTCATCCATCCTCCCAGCTCTCCCCTTTGGCAACTGCCAGTTTGTTCTCTGTATTTATGAATCTCTTTCTGGTTTTGTTTTGTAGATTTCAGATATAGATGAAATCACAGTATTTGTCTTTCTCTGACATATTTTACTTAGCATAAACACCTTCTAGGTCCACTCATGTTGTGATGAATGGCAAGTTTTCATTCCTTTTTATGGCTAGGTAATATTCCATTGCATATATATACTACATCTTCTTGATCTGTTTGTCTATTGATGGACACTAAAGCTGCTTCCATATATTGGCTATTATAAATAATGCTGCAGTAAACACAGAGGTACATATATCTTTTCAAGTTAGTGTTTTCTTTTCCTTTGGGTAAATACCCAGAAGTGGAATTACTGAATTGTATGGTATTTCTATTTTTAATTTTTTGAGGAACCTCCACATTGTTTGCTACAGTGGTTGCAGCAATTTACATTCCCACCAACAGTGCGTGAGTCTTCCCTTTTCTCCACATTTCACCAATAATTATATTTCTTTTTTTTCATTCTAGCCATTCTGAGTAATGTGAGGTGATATCTCATTTTGGTTTTGTTTTGCATTTCCCTGATGATTAGTGATGTTGAGCATGTTTTCACGTGTCTTTTGGCTCTCTGTATGTCTTCTTTGGGAAAGTGTTTATTCGTGTGGTCTGCCCATTTTTTAATTAGATTTTCTGGTGTTGAGTTGAAAAGTTCTTTATATATTTTGGATATTAACTCCTTATCAGATATATCATTTACAAATATCTTCTCCCATTCAATAGGTGGCCTTTTCATTTTGTTGAGGGTTTCCTTCGCTGTGCAAAAGTTTTTTAGTTTGGGATACCTGACTGGCTCAGTTGGTAAAGCATGTGACTCTTGATTTTGGGGTTTAAGTTTGAGCTCCACATTGAATGTAGAAATTACTTAAAAAATTTTTTTTAATCTTTAAAAAAAAAGTTTTTTAGTTTGATGTAATCCCAGTGGTTTATTTTTGCTTTTGTTTCACTTGCTTGCAGAGATAGATTTAAAAAAAACATTACTGCTAAGGCAGATATCCAAGAGTTTACTGCCTGTATTTTCTTTAGGAGTTTTATGGTTTCAGGGCTGAAATTTAGGTCTTTAATCCATTTTGAGTTTATTTTGTATATGGTATAAACTAGTGGTTCACTTTCATTCTTTTGCAAGTAGCTATATGGTTTTCTGCACTGTTTATTAAAGAAATTATCTTTTCCCCATTTTTTTTATCTTTTCCCCATTTTATATGCTTGTTTCCCTTGTCATAAATCATTAACCATATGAGTGTGGGTTTATTTATGGGCTCTATATCCTATCTATATCCTATATCATATTCTATTGATCTATGTGTCCGTTTTTGTGCCAGTACCATACCATTTTGATTACTATAGCTTTGTAGTATAGTTTGATCCTGAGATTGTGATATTCCAGCTTTGTTCTTCTTTCTCAAGATTTCTTTGGCTATCCATAGTCTTTTGTGGTTCCATACAAATTTTAGGATTATTTGTTCTAGTTCTGTGGAAAATGCTGTGGTATTTTGATAGGGATTGCATTGAATCTGTAGATTGCTTTGGGTAATATGGACATGTTAATAATATTAATTCTTCTAATGCATGAGCATGATATATCTTTCCATTTGTGTCATCTTCAGTTTCTTTCAGCAATATCTTATAGTTTTCATTGTACAGGTCTTCTACCTCTTTGTTTTTGTTTTTTCAAATTTTTATTTGAATTCTAGTTAGTTTACATACAGTGCAATATTGGTTTCAGGAGTAGAATTCAGTGATTCATCACTTACATACGACATCCCAGTGCTTATCATAACAAGTGCCCTCCTTAATACCATTATTCATTTAGCCCATCCCCCACTCTCTTCCTTCCATCAACTCTCAGTTATCTATCTTTAAGAGTCTCTTGGTTAGTTTCCCTCTCTTTTTGCCCCCTCCCATATGTTCATCTGTTTTGTTTCTTAAATTCCATACATAAATGAAATCATATAGTATTTGTCTTTCTCTGACTTATTTCACTTACCATAATACACTCTAGCTCCATCCACATCATTGCAAATGGCAAGATTTCATTCTTTTTGGTGGCTGAGTACTATTCCATTGTATATATATACCACATCTTCTTTATCCATTCATCAGTTGGTGGACACTTGAGCTCTTTCCATAGTTTGGCTATTGTTGATAATGCTGCTGTAAACATTGGAGTGCATGTACCTCTTCGAATCTGTATTTTTGTATCCTTTGGGTAAATACCTACTAGTGCAGTTGTTGGGTCATAGGTTAGTTCTATTTTTAACTTTTTGAGGAACCTTCATACTGTTCTTCAGAGTGGCTGCCCCTGTTTGCCTTCCCCTTTCTCCACATTCTCACCAACATGTGTTATTTATTATGTTGTTAATTTTAGCTGTTCTGACACCCATGAGGTGGTATCTCATCGTGGTTTTGATTTGTATTTCCCTGATGATAAGTGATGTTGAGCATCTTTTCATGTGTCTGTTAGCCATCTCGATGTCTTCTTTGGAAAAATGTCTATTCATGTCTTCTGCTCATTTTTAAACTAGATTATTTGTTTTTTTGGGAGTATTGAGTTTGATAAGTTCCTTATAAGTTTTGGATACTAATCCTTTATGCCATTTGCAAATATCTTCTCCCATTCAGAAGGCTGCCTTTTAATTTTGTTGACTGTTTCCTTTGCTATGCAGAAGCTTTTTATCTTTATAAAGTCCCAATAGTTTATTTTTGCTTTTGTTTCCCTTGTCTCCAGAGTAAGAAGTTGCTATGGCTGATGTCAAAGAGGTTGCTGCCTCTGCTCTCCTCTAGGATTTTTATGGTTTCCTGTCTTATATTTAGGTCTTTCATCCATTTTGAATTTATTTTTGTGTATGGTGTAAGAAAGTCATCCAGTTTCATTCTTCTGCATGTTGCTGTCTAGTTTTCCTAACACCATTTGTTGAAGAGACTGTCTTTTTTCCATTGGATATTTCTCCCTGCTTTGTTGAAGATTAGTTGACCATATAGTTGGGTGCATTTCTGGATTTTCTTTTTTTTTAAGATTTTTATTTATTTATTCATAGACTCAGAGAGAGAGGGGCAGAGACACAGGCAGAGGGAGAGGGAGAAGCAGGCTCCATGCAGGGAGCCCGATGTGGGACTCGATCCCAGGTCTCCAGGATCACACCCCAGGCTACAGGCAGCACCAAACCGCTGCACCACTGGGGCTGCCCGATTTCTGGATTTTCTATTCTGCCATTGATCTAACTATATGCCTGTTTTTTAATTATTCATTTTTTAAAGTGAAATTAAAGTGAAATTATTCATTTTTTAAAATGAAAAAATTCATTTATTTATTTATTCATGAGAGACACAGAGAGAGAGAGGAAGAGACACAGGCAGAGGGAGAAGCAGGCTCCATGTAGGGAGCCCAACGTGGGATTCGATCCTGGGTCTCCAGGATCACGCCCTGGGCTGAAGGTAGCGCTAAACTGCTGAGCCACCCAAGCTGCCCTATATGCCTGTTTTTGTGCCAGTACCATACTGTCTTGATGACTACAGCTTTGTAATATAGCTTGAAGTTTGGAATTGTGATTGTGAAATCTTTTCTTTTCCAGGGTTGTTTTGGCTATTCAGGGTCTTTTGTGGTTCCATACAAATTTTAGGTTTGTTTGTTCAAGCTCTTTGAAAAATGCTTGTGGTATTTTGATAGGGATTTTATTAAATATGTAGATTGCTTTGGGTAGTATAGATATTTTTAACATTGTTTGTTCTTCCAATCGATGAGCATGGAATGTTTTTCCATTTCTTTGTGTCCTCTTCAGTTTCTTTCATAAATGTTCTATAGTTTACAGAATACAGGTCAATTTATCTATTTGGTTAGGTTTTTTCCTAGGTATCTTATGGTTTTGGTTGCAATTGTAAATGGGACCAATTCCTTGATTTCTTTTTCTGTTGCTTCATTATTGGTGTATAGAAATGGAACATATTTCTGTACATTGATTTTATATCCTGCGACTTTGGTGAATTCATGTATTAGTTATACCAATTTTTTGGTGGAGTCTTTTAGGTTTACTACATAGAGTATCATGTGGTCAGCAAAGAGTGAAAGTTTGACTTCTTCCTTGCAGATTTGGATGCCTTTTATTTCTTTTTGTTGTCTGATTGCTGAGGCTAAGACTTCCAGTACTATGTTAAATAGTAATGGTGGTCTTCCACCTCTTTGGTTAAATTCATTCCTAGATATTTTATTGTTTTAATGCAATTATAAATGGAATTTTTATTTTTATTTATTTTTTTTAAATTTATTTATTTATTTATTTATGATAGTCACAGAGAGAGAAAGAGAGGCAGAGACACAGGCAGAGGGAGAAGCAGGCTCCATGCACCAGGAGCCTGATGTGGGATTTGATCCCGGGTCTCCAGGATCGCGCCCTGGGCCAAAGGCAGGCGCCAAACCGCTGCGCCACCCAGGGATCCCTAAATGGAATTTTTAAAAATTTCTCTTTCTGCTAGTTTGTTAATCAGGGTATAGAAATGCAACAGATTTCTGTATGTTAATTTTGTATCCTGCAACTTCGCTGAATTCATTTAATTAGTTCTAATATTTTTTTGTGGAGTCTTTAGGGTTTTCTATAGATAGTATCATGTCATCTTCACATAGTGACAATTTTACTTCTTCCTTACCTGTTTGGATGCTTTTCATTTCTTTTTCATGCTTTTCGTTCTGTGGCTAGAATTTCCAGTACTATGTTAAATAGAAGTAGGGAGAGTGGACAGCCTTATCTTTTTTCTGGTTTCAGAGGTAAGGTTTTTGGCTTTTCAATTTTTTTAAGATTATATTTATTTGAGTGAGAGAGAGTGTGAGAGAGAGAGAGAACATGAGAGGGGAGAGGGTCAGAGGGAGAAGCAGACTCCCCACTGAGCGAGGACCCTGATGTGGGGCTCAATCCTGGAACTCTACGATCAGGAGCTGAGCCAAAGGCAGACACTTAACTAACTGAGACACCCAAGCACCCTTAGCTTTTGGCCATTCGTTATGGAGTATGATGTTACCTGTGGGTCATATGTGGCTTTTATTTTGTTTAGGTATGTTCCTTCTATACCTACTTTGGTGAGTTTTTATCGTAAATGGATGTTAAATTTTGTCAAATGCTTTTTCTGCATCTGTTGAGATGATTATATGATTTTTTTAAAATTTTTATTTATGATAGTCACACAGAGAGAGAGAGAGAGAGGCAGAGACACAGGCAGAGGGAGAAGCAGGCTCCATGCACCGGGAGCCCGACATGGGATTCGATCCTGGGTCTCCAGGATCGTGCCCTGGGCCAAAGGCAGGCGCCAAACCGCTGCGCCACCCAGGGATCCCATGATTTTTATCCTACATTTTGTTAATGTGGTGTATCATATGGATTGATTTGTGGATATTGAACCATCCTTGCAACCCACCATAAACCCCACTTGATCATGGTGGATGATTCTTTTAATGTATTGTTGAATTTGATTTGCTAATTTTTAAAAAAAGATTTTATTTATTTATTCATGAGAGACACAGAGAGAGAGAGAGGCAGAGATACAGGCAGAAGGAGAAGCAGGCTCCATGCAGGAAGCCTGATGTGGGACTTGATCCTGGATCTCGGGATCACACCCTGAACCAAAGGCAGACTCTAAACCGCTGAGCCACCCATGTGTCCTGATTTGCTAATATTTTGTTGAGGATTTTTTGCATCTATGTTCATCAGGGATATTCGTCTATATTTGTCTCTTTTTTTGGTATTGTCTTTGTATGGTTAGGTTATCAGGGCAATGGTGGTCTCATAGAGTGAATTTGGAAGTATTCCTTCCTCTTCTGTTTTTTAGAATAGTTTGAGAAGGATAGATATTAACTCTTCATTAAACATTTGATAGAATTAACCTGTGAATCTGTCTGGTTCTGAACTTTTGTTTGTTGAGAGTTTTTCGATTATTGATTCAATTTTGTTACTAATAATCAGTCGTTTAGATTTTCTATTTCTTCCTGATTCAGTCTTGGAAGATTGTTTCTTTTTTAAAAAAATATTTTATTTATTTATTCATGAGAGACACAGAGAGAGAGGCAGAGACACAGGCAGAGGGAGAAGCAGGTCCACGCAGGGAGCCCGATGTGGGACTTGATCGTGGGACTCGATCCTGGGTCTCCAGGATCACACCCTGGGCTGCAGGTGGCACCAAACCACTGCGCCACTGGGGCTGCCCCTATTTATTTTTTTTTAATTCAATTAGCCAACATAAAGTACATATTTAGTTTTAGATGTAGTGCATAATGATTTATCATTATGTATAACACCCAGATTGTACGTTTCTAGAAATTCATGATATCTTCTAAATTATTCAGTCTGTTAATATATAATTTTTCATAGTAGCCTGTTATAATCCTTTATATTTCTGTAGTATCAGTTGTAACTTCTATTTCTTTCCTGGTTTAATTTATTTGAGTCCCCTCTCTTTTTTTTTCTTGAGGAGTCTGGCAAAGGGTTTATCTATTTTGTTTATCTTTCCAAAGAACCAGGTCTTAATTTCATTGATTTTATCTGCTTTTTAAAAATATCTATTTCATTTCTTTCCATTCTGATCTTTATTATTTTCTTCTTTCTACTAACTTTGAGCTTTGTTTGCTCTTCTTTTTCTAGTTCCTTTAGGTGAAAGGTTAGATTGTGTATTTAAGATTTTTCTTGTTTTTTGCTTATTGCTTTAAACTCTGTTAGAACTGCTTTTGCTATGTCCCAAAGATTTTGAACCATTGTATTTTTTATTTTCATTTGTCTCCAGGTATTTTTTTTATTTCTTTCCTGACCCATTGGTTGTTTAGTACCATGTTGTTTAGCCTCCATATGTTTGTGTTTCTTCCAGTTTTCTACTTGTAATTGATTTCTACTTTCATAGCATTGTAGTTGGAAAAGATGCTTGATATGATTTCATTTTTCTCAAATTTATTGAAACTTGTTTTGTGGCCTAAAATGTGCTCATCCTGAAAAATGTTCCATGTGCACTTTAAAAGAATGTGAATTTTGCTGTTTTTAGATGGAATGTTCTGTAATATATCTTTTAAGTCCATCTGGTCTAATGTGTCATTCAAAGCCACTGTTTACTTACTGATTTTCTCCCTAATGATCTATCCATTGGTGTGAGTGGAGTGTTAAAGTACCCACTATTTTTGTATTATTGTCAGTTTTGCCCTTTGTGTCTGAATATTTGCTTTATGTATTTAGGTAGGCTTCTGTTGGGTGCATAGATATTTACAATTGTTATATCCTCTTGTTGCATTGATCCCTTTATCACTATGTAATGCCCTTCTTTGTTACAGTCTGTTTTAGTGTCTATTTTGCCTAAGTATTTCTACCCCAGCTTTTTTTGCCTTCATTTGCATGGAATATTTTTTTTTACATCTCTTCACTCTTAGTCTGTTTATCTCTTTAGGTCTAAAGTGAGTTTCTTGTAGGAAGCATATATGTGGGTCTTGTTTTTGTTGTTGTTATTATTTTTATCCATTGAGTTACCCTCTGTCTTTTGATTGCAGCATTTAGTCTTACTTACATGTAAAGTAATTATTATTATTATTATTTTTAAAGATTTTATTTATTTATGCATGAGAGACACAGAGAGAAAGGCAGAGACACAGGCAGGCAGAGGGAGAAGCAGGCTCCATGCAGGGAGCTCGACGCAGGACTCGATCCTCGGACTCCAGGATCACGCCCTGGGCCGAAGGTGGCGCTAAACCGCTGAGCCACCCGGGCTGCCCAAAGTAATTATTGATAGAAATGTACTTACTGCCCTTTTGTTGTTTTTTAGTTGTTTTGTAGCTCTTTTCTATTCTTTTCTTCTTCTCTTGTTCACTTCCCTTATGATCATGTGACTTTCTTTAGTGTTATACTCAGATTCCTTTCTCTAATTTTTTGTGTATTATAGGTTTTTGATATAAACATCCTATTTATATAGCAGTCTATATTAAGTGGATGACTGCTTAAGTTTGAACACATTCTTTTTTTTAAGACTTTTTAAAAATTTATTTTTTTATTCATGAGAGACACACAGAAAGAGGCAGAGACATAGGCAGAGGGAGAAGGAGGCTCCCTGCGGGAAGCCTGATGTGGGACTTGATCTCAGAACTCCGGGATCATGCCCTGAGCCGAAGACAGACGCTCAACCACTGAGCCACCCAGGCATCCCAAGTTTGACCACACTCTAAAAGCACTACATTTTTACTCCTCCCTCCACGTTTTAGTTTTATGATGTCATACTTCACATCTTTATATTTTGTCTCTTTCTTAACTAATTTTTGTAGATAGAAGTGATTTTATTTATTTTGCCTTTTAACCTTTAAAAAAAAGATTTTTATTTATTTGAGGAGGAGGGAGAAAGCACGAGCAGGGGGAGGGGCAGAGGGAGAAGCAAGCTTCCTGTTGAGCAGGGAGCCCAATGCGTTGTTTAATCCCAGGACCTGAGATCATGACCTGAGCTGAAGGCAGACACTTAACAGACTGAGCCATCCAGGCGTCCAGTGTTTTAACCTTTATATTAGCTTTATAACTGATTGATCTACTACCTTTACTATATATTTCCTTTTTTTAAGATTTTATTTATTTATTCATGAGAGACACAGAGAGAGAGAGAGGCAGAGACACAGGCAGAAGGAGAAGCAGGCTCCTCGCAGGGAGCCTGACCTGGGACTCGATCCCAGGTCTCCAGGATCATGCCTGGGCGGAAGGCGGCGCTAAACTGCTGGGCCACCGGGGCTGCCCTATATATTTCCTTTTACCAGTGAAATTTTGTCCTTTCATTAGTCTATCACTTCTAGTTATGGCCTTTTCTTTGTTTATATTTTTAAAAGATTTTTAATATTTATTTGAAAGAGAAAGAGTGAGCAAGAGAGCACAAGCAGGCAGAGCGGTAGAGGGAGAGGAAGTAGGCTTCCCATTGAACAGGGAGCCTGATGCGGGGCTCGATCCCAAGACCCCAAGATCATGACCTGAGCCAAAGGCAGACACTTAACCAACTGAGTCACTCAGTGGCCTCTGGCCTTTCCTTTTCTGCTTTAACATTTCTTGTAAGGACAGTTGAGTGATAATGAACTCCTTTAATTTTTGTTTATCTAGGAAACTCTTTACCTCTTCTTCAAATTTGAATGATAATCTTGCTGGTTGTATGTTTTTTTCCTTTTAGAACTTTGAATATATCATGTCCTTATGTCTTGGCCTACAAAGTTTCTGCTGGAAAGTCAGCTGATAACCCTATAGGGTTTTTCTTGTACATAACTACTTGCTTTTCTCTTGCTGCTTTTGAGATTCTTTATCTTTAATTTTTGATATAATAATTATATGTCTTGGTGTGGACCTCCTTGGGTTCATCTTGTTTGGGGTTTTCTGTGCTTCCTGGACCTGGATGTCTGTTTCCTTTCCCAGATTAGGGAAGTTTTCAGCTATTATTTCTTCAAATACTCTTTTTGACCCTTTTTCTTTCTCTCTTCTCTTCTGGGACCCCTGTAATGTGAATGTTAGTACACTTGATAATATTTTAGAGATCCTTTAATCTATCATCATTTCTTTAAAGATTTTATTTATTTATTTGAGACAGAAAGAGAGAGTTTATGTGAGTGGGGTGAGGGACAGAGGGAGAGGGACAAGCAGACTGCCGGCTGATTGTAAAGCCCAACATGGGGCTTGATCCCAAGATCCTTAGATCATGACCTGAGCCAAAGTCAGATGCTTAATTTACTGAGTCACCCAGGTGCCCTTATCATCATTTTTAAAAATTACTTTTTCTTTTTGCTATTCAGCTTGAATGCTTTCCATTACCTCATCTTCCAGATCACTGATTTGTTCCTCTGCATACACTAATCTGCTATTGCTTCCCTCTAGTGTATTTTTTATTTCAGTTACTGTGTTCTTCAGCTTTGGTTGGTTCTATTTTATATTTTCTATTTCTTTTTTGAAGTTCTCACTCTTCTGTCAATTCTAGTATCTTTATGACCATTACTTTGAATACTTTATTAGGTAGATTGTTTATCTCCATTTTGTTTAGTTCCTTTTCTGAGATTTTCATCTTGTTCTTTTGTTTGGAACATACCTCTTCTGTTTCCTCATTTTGTTTGACTTTCTCTGTTTCTATGTATGAAGAAGGTCAGCTACATCTCCTAGTCTTGATGGTAGTGGCCTTATTTAGAAGGTATTCTTTGGGGCCCAGTAGTCCAGTCTCTCCTTGTTACCAGAACCAGGCCACAACTGCTATGGTTGTGCTGGTGGACAAGACTGATTTCCCAGGGCAGGAGTCACTTTGGAGGGGTACAGTATCACCAAGCCTGCCTGCCAGGTGTAGTTGGGTAGTAGCTGCTTTGGGGGAGATGCCAGTCCCAGCTGAGGCTGCCCACCAGGTATGACGGGGCAGGAGTTGCTTTGGGAGGCACCTGTCATGGCAGGTCTGCAGGTGAATGCGTTGGTGGGGCAATAGGTGCTTGCAAGGTAGGTGGATAGTGTTAGAACTGGCTCCCACAAGCATTTGGCTAGCTACACTGAAGGAGGGCAAGATAAACAGTGCCTCCCAGAACTTCCATTTCCAGAGAAAGCTCCTAAAGATTTTTTTAGGGCACATGCCCTAAAGTTAGTCAATAAATCTTCATGTATAAACCATGTGCTTTTCAAACTGCTCTATCTGTGCTGGGTCTCTTGACCAAGTGTTACAGTGTACCAGCTTTTTAGGAGTGGAGACTCAGTTTCCTATAACCTTCTGTCTTTCACAGAGTTAAGCCCTGCTGATTCTCAAAGTCAGATATTATAGGGGTTCATCTTTGGGACTTGATCCCTCGCTTCTCAGAAATGACTTCTGTGTCTGCAATGTCTCTCCATCTTGTGGATCACTATCAGAGGTCTGGTTCTCAGCTGTGTCTCTGCCTCTCCTCCCCTTCTTGATGTCGCCTTCTCTTTATGTCTTTAGCTATCGAAGATCTGTTCTGCCAGCCTTCAGGCCATTTTCAGAGTGAGTTGCATTATATGCATTTATAGCTTTGTTGTGTCTGTGGGAGGAAGTGAGCTCAGAATCCTTTTACTCTACCATCTTTCTGAGATCTTTCTATTAATACCTATTTCTTTCATTGATTCTTGGAAATCTGTAGCTTTCACTAAAATTTTGGTTAACTTCTTTCAGTTTTTCATTATTTTATATTTTTGTTCATTTAAAGACATTTAAATATATTTCACAGTAACTTAAAGGCACTTAAGACCATCTTTCTAGATCCTTTGCACCCCTTCCTCTTTCTTTCTTTCTTTTTCTTTTCTTCCTTCCTTCCTTCCTCCAATTATTCATTCATTTATTTAACATTAATTGAATTAATATGCTAGGTTTTATACTAGACCTAAGGACAGAGAAATAAATAAAACCTAGATACATTTCTCAAGATTCCTTCAACCTCTTCAATGTGTTACTAATCTAGAAAAAAGAGTTTCATGACATGGAACAGTTTTAAAGAATGTGTGAAGCTGTTCCAGAAAAGTCTTTGATTTAAATAATTTAATTTCTTAGTGGGTATGATATTTTTGGTCAAGAGAACCTACCCATTGTTCCTCAAGCTTCTGAAAACCAGCCTGCTACCTTCTATATAATACATTATAGTAATACTTACTGACTCACGTGCAGGGTGGTTGTGAGAAATTTCATGATATTTATTATCAAGTCTCATTCAGTAGAGAAATTGTTACTGGAAGTAGTACTTGTGGGAAATGTTTTTTTGTCAGGCTGAATTATTTGTTCTATAATATCTTGTGCTAAACCTGAAAGTAACAGACAGTATTCAAAGTGAATCTGAGTATTTTTTCTTTTATCAATATTAATAATATTATTTCTAGTGGACATTTGAAAACATTTAACTTTTTATCATAAATAATAGAAGTATAGATTTATTTGTATAATTTTAAAATTAAATATTTGTTACTAAATATTTAAAGAAGAGGGATCCCTGGGTGGCGCAGCGGTTTGGCGCCTGCCTTTGGCCCAGGGCGCGATCCTGGAGACCCAGGATCGAATCCCACGTCGGGCTCCCGGGGCATGGAGCCTGCTTCTCCCTCTGCCTGTGTCTCTGCCTCTCTCTCTCTCTCTCTCTCTCTGTGACTATCATAAATAAATAAAAATTAAAAAAATATTTAAAGAAGGAAGTGATTGTTTTAATTAGGGACATCTTTGTTTACCATAAGTGGTTGTCCAGAGCTTGTACTTTGAACTTCTGTTTCATATGTTTCTTGAAAATATGAAGAATGGGGCAGCCCTGGTGGCTCAGCGGTTTAGCGCCGCCTTCAGCCCAGGGCCTGATCCTGGAGTCCCGGGATCGAGTCCCATGTCGGGCTCCCTGCATGGAGCCTGCTTCTCCCTCTGCCTGTGTCTCTGCCTCTCTCTCTCTCTCTCTCTCTCTGTCTCTCATGAATAAATAAATAAAATCTTTAAAAAATATATGAAAAATGAAACTATGTATTCTTTTAAAAAATATTTTTAAAGCATAAGTGTGCCTTGTTTGGGGAAATAAACATTGTTGGTGGGGAGCAAATAATTTGTATGATAATTTTGCCTAAACTTCTGTTAATTGAATGCCGTTCTAAAATTTATTAGAGAAACTTTGACATGAAAAAATTAGTTTTAAACCATGAAGTACTATATTAATAGGAAATATTATACTTCATAATGACAATTTAAAGGAATTTTAGGGCCAAAATTATTATAAAGTGATTTCGTAGACTTAGTTTACTTAGATGAGACAATATGAATGAATAAATGTTTGCCTTCAAAGAGAGGAAAAATGGAAAAATAGAAGAGATCCCTCATTTTCAGTTTTTTGTTCACCATTTGGTATGCAGTCCTCCAGGGGATAAAACCAATAGTCCCACTATTTGTAAGAATATTAGGATAGGATCCAAGAAATTAAGAAAAACACTGTAATGTTAAAACTGAATTTAAAAAATTCATATAAGCCCTTGGTTAAATAGTGTTAGTTATCTATTGTTACATATTACCACAAAGTTAGAGGCTTAACACAGGACACATTTATTATTTCACACTTTCTGTGGGTTAGGAGTCTGAGCATGACTTAGCTGCATGCTCTGCTTTAGGGACTCACAGAGCTTCAATCAAGGTGTCAGTCAACACTGTGCTCACATCTTCTCCCAAGTTCTTTGGTTGTTGGCAATTTTTCATTCCTTGCAGGCTTCTGGGCTGAGGGTCTCAGTTTGTTGTTGGATGTTAGCTAGGGGCTGCCCTCAGTTCTTTGTCAAGTGGTTCTCTCCCTAAGTGATTCACAGCCTGGCAGCTGGCTTCTTTAAAGCTAGCAAGGGGGATATTCTCCTTCCAAGACTGACATTAATCATAAATCATACACATATAATTATATATATGTAATTGTGTGCATCCTGCGATCTTTGCCAGACACTGATGACTAGAAGCAAATCACGATTCCTTCCACTTTCAGGAGGGAAGCACACAGGAACATGAACACCAAGGGGGCACCCTAGAGTCTGTCTTCCTCAATATGTATATTTTTCTAGTTCTGTCCATTGAAATGGCCTAAAAGCAGTGTCACCCCAGTAATAATGAACACCTCTAGTGTTCAGGTTGTGGTCTCTGAAAACCACTCCCCACTAAAGTACAACTGGACCTTTTGGAGAAATAGCTCATTCCAAGGCTGGAACAGAGAAAATACAAGAAAAGCCAGGGATATTTTTTTGTGCTAGAAATCAGTAAAGTTCTTAAAGATCACTGGGCTTATGTTCCACTGGCCATAGTCATGACATTTCGAGCATTATAAAGACTAACAGTAGCAATGAATTCAAATAGGTGGAATCTATGAAAATTCACCCTTTGAGAAAGCTATTGAATCAACTACTTACTATGAAAGTTGGTAATTAATGGCAAAAAATAAAGCATTTTATCCTGCCTTTCCAGTAGAATTTGTATTTCATGTAACCAAATATCCCCCCGAAATGAGGGAAAGCTTTACTTCACAGGTGAATACTAATTAGTAAATGTAGAAGAGATGATAGACTTTTAAAAACATCACAATCTTTTTTTTAATATTTTATTTACTTATTCATAAGAGACACACACAGTGAGAGGTAGAGACATAGGCAGAGAGAGAAGCAGGCTCCATGCATGGAGCCCGATGTGGGACTCGATCCTGGGACACCAGGATCACACCCTGAGCTGAAGGCAGGCGCTAAACCACTGAGCCACCCAGGGATCCCCAAACATCACAATCTTGAATGAAATTGCCATGAATTATAATGGTCATAACACCATATCAACAGGTGTTAAAATGGTTAATAAGAACTGGATTTTTAAAAAGATTTTATTTTTAAGTAATCTCTACACCCAACATAGGACTTGAACTCACATCCCTGACATCTAGAGTCACATGCTCTACAAGCAAGCCAGCCAGGCATCCTGGAACTGGATATTTTTAAAATGCAAAGGAACAATGGTCACTTTCTAGTTTCAGGGCAAAAATATAACTGTAAAATGGAGGGATTAGGCAGTCATCACCTTAATCCAGTGGTCAGTCTTAACATCCTTAATGGATTAACCATATATTATGTGTTTTCTGATGTGATTCAACATGAATACCCATAACCTATAGAGAATTCTAGCCAAAAATTTTAGTAAAAATGTTACAGCATTTCAAATACAGGAAATAAAAGAACAAACTAAATAGCACCAGAGGTAGCAACTAAATGAACCAAAAGGTGGCACATTCTTCAGAGCAACTGTAGAACCATCTCCTCAATAGTCAACAACATAACCAAAGGGACCTAATAATCAGATGATATGTGTGGTCCTCAAACAGATTCTGTTATGGACCAAACAAGAGTTAAGGGCATTTTTGTTTCATTTGAGAAATTTTTAATGTAGTCTAGATATTTGATGAAATGGACATATGGAGCTTGTAGACTTAAAAAGCAAGTTACAAAATAGCATGTGATCCAACTGTGATCCATTTTTGTAAGAAGTACACACACACGTACATACACACATTTAATGGTATAGGAAAAGATCTGGAAGTACAGGTACCAAGGTGTTAACAATGGTGGATCTCTCAGCAGGGAGAAGGGGCAGAAATGTTTATGAGTTTCCTGTTGTTGTTGTAACAAATTACCACAAATTTAGTGCCCTAAAACAACACGGATTTATTCTCTTACAGTTTTGGAGGTCAGAAGTATGGAGAAGTTTATGGAGCTAAAATTAAGGTGTCTGTAGGGTTGGTTCCTTTTGGAAGTTCTAGGAGAGAATCCATTGCTTGTGTCTTCCATTTTCTTGAGGCTGCCTGCATTCCTTGGCTCTAGTTGCATCACTCCAATATATACTCTTATTGTCACATCACCTTCTCTGTCTTCTGACTCTCCCGCTCCCCTTTCCTAAGGACTCCCGTGATTACATTGAGCCCACTTAGATAATCCAGGATAATCTCCCCATTTCAAGATCCTCGACTTAGTCACATCTGCAAAATCCCTTTTGCCATGTAAGGTAACATTCAAAGGTTTCAAGAAATCAGGTCATGGACATATTTGAGGGGAGCCATTATTCTGTCTGCCATAGTATATAATGTTTTTATTCTATATTTCTGTTTAGGTATTTTATATTTTTATAAAATGTGGATGTTATTACTTAGAATATATTAGTTAAAAGTATGGGGCGCCTGGGTGGCTCAGTCGATTGGGTGTCTGCCTTCGGCTCAGGTCATGATCCTGGGGTCCTGGGATTGAGCTCCATTTGGGGCTCCCTGCTCAGCGGGGAGCCTGCTTCTCCCTCTCCACCCCTGCTTATGCTCTCACTCGCTATCTCTCCACCCCCTCCCTGTCTCAAATGAATAAATAAAATCTTTTTTAAAAACCAAAATTATATTAGTTAAAAGTAGAAAAATGTTATAGTTTAATATCAAGTTACATGAAATGTGGTTATATATAAACTTTTATCTGGCTCCATGTGAAGTTTGAGCTTCATGTTCAGTTATTTTCTTACTTTGTATTTATACTAAATCAGAAAATTCAAATTCACAATTATACATTGCCAGAAATGGCAGCAAGTGTTTGGTAATTGAGTCAGAGACTTTTGTATGTTGGATTGAACAAAAATCCATAAATTGAGAAATCGAGAAGAATCCATAAATTGAATGGTTTCTTCCATTGAATGTTGCCTCCAATTAAGTGGATGAGATATCAAACTCAAATTCTGCAAGGATGAATGTTTCACCTTAGAAGAGTGGGTATCACTAGGGGCAGTACCACCCAAGGGTATGCTTTGAAAACTCCTGTGTGGCTAGTAAGGTTGTTGCAGTGATTGACAGGAACCCCCTGGCCGGGGATTAGTTAGTTGGGCAGAAGCCAAGAATGTCATATGTCCTTCAGTGCATGTGACTTTCTTACAAGGATGAATTTTCCTACGTCTTTTTTTTTTAAGATTTTATTTATTTATTCATGAGAATACACAGAGAGGAGAGAGAGAAGCAGAGACACAGGCAGAGGGAGAAGCAGGCTCCATGCAGGGAGCCCAATGTGGGACTCGATCCCGGGTCTCCAGGATCACACCCTGGGCTGAAGGCGGCGCTAAACCGCTGAGCCACCAGGGCTGCCCATTTTCCTACGTCTTATGTGATTTTCTTTCTTTTTTTAAATTTTTTTATTATTTTTTTTCTTATGTGATTTTCATTTTTTAATTTTTTTAATTTTTATTTATTTATGATAGGCACACAGTGAGAGAGAGAGAGAGGCAGAGACACAGGCAGAGGGAGAAGCAGGCTCCATGCACCGGGAGCCTGACGTGGGATTTGATCCTGAGTCTCCAGGATCGCGCCCTGGGCCAAAGGCAGGCGCTAAACCGCTGCGCCACCCAGAGATCCTCTTATGTGATTTTCAAACATCCCCCTGGCCATTCATATGTATGAGAAACTTATTTGTAATTATCTGAACCTAAACCTGACCTCATTTTGCATGTAAATTCAATGTACTTTTTTCTCTTTCTAAAATTTATTTTTTAAAATATGAGATGCTTTTACAAATTTGCATGTCATTCTAGTGCAGGGGCCAAGCTTATCTTTTCTGTATAATTCCAATTTTAGTATATTGCTGCTGAAGTGAGCATAACTCAAAGTATTTTTTGCATGGTTTTAATATCCTGGAATTTTCCAGGAACGGAACTACTGTGTAAGTTGAAAAGAGTGTGTGTTGTTTTGTTTGGAACTTTCCCAAGAATGGCTTAATGTTTTAGAAAATCATGCCAGTGACATCAATGCCATTTATGGGCTGTGCTAGATATCTTCCATTTGCCCTTCCAGATTCACTCCACCCTCTCTACCTGCTCTGTGCCATGGGAGGTGGTATCAATAGGTTTCTTTGCCCTCCAGCTTCTGGTTAGGTTCACTCAATGGAAAGCATGGGCAGGAAACCTGGAAGGTGAAAGGAGAGTGAGGTGTGCCACTTGAAATGACCATCAGGAAGTGAATGTCGTTTCCATGGAAACATAAAATTGGATGTGACAACAGTATTCCAGTAGAAAATGGTAACGTTGTATATACATGATTGGATCCAAGCTGCTCAGAAGGCACAAGTAAAGTGCATGAAGCTATGTTTTAAGCTCACATGGTACTTGCTTCTACTGATTTACTTCTCCCTTTAACCCGCATTTATGACTTCCCAGAGAGTTCTCTATGACTGGTTAACTAGAAAAAGCACAGGCCTGGTTTACACACAGTTTGCTGGCACCAGCTTAAAAATGGATCCATTCTAGTCCCTGAAAGACAGTGGTGAAGGAAAATATTCCTAGCAGCAAAACTTTGAGCAAGACCTCTTATTGTCCACTTCATGCAGAAGGACAGATAGCCTGTTATCTCTCTGGGCACGCTTTTGTTAGAGGATACTATCCATCACAGCCCAGAGCATCATTGTGTGTTCTTGTTTTACATTCCTGGAACACAGGATCCAGACCGCTCTTTACCTGAGCCATTTCTCAGGGCTTTCTTCGTAGGGAGCTGCCTTGAGGGATGAGGCGATGTCTCCTTCTGAACAAATAGGAGGTTTTCTCTAAAAGATGTGAATTCCCTAAGGCCAATATTCCTCGGCAGCAATGCAAAACTACAAGATATAAACAATGTGTCCACTGGGCCCCTCTGCATGGCCCCTGTGGGACTTGGGGAGTGAGGAACCCACATATATATGCTGATGATGCTCATACTGCTTACCATGCTGCTGGCATTCAGGAAATGATAACAGGCTAATTTGTTAGCTTGTAAGTAGGAGAAAAATCTCAAACCCCGACAAATGTTTATTATACACTTTGCAGTTAGTTTTATAAGCCTTTTGGATAGTATGTGACTTGTACCTGATTTGGTATTGAAGAGCATAACTCAGAATTATTCCTCTGTAGTTTTGGTCCCTTAGGGAAAAATTTTGCCACTTTTATGTTTGAATGACGTATTTTTTTGTTTTGTTCAGGCAAAACTCTACTGCCAGAGGTGTCCCTGCACATCTGTTGGAAAAAACAGGTAAGTTTTAATAACTTCATGAAATTATTTAAAAAGGTTACATGGCAACAGTACTAAGGACTAGAGGTAAATGGATTGCCAATATAATAAATCAGAAATTCAGATATTGTCAGTTTCTTCTGTTTGCACTGTAGGATGGATAACATTCCATGCTAATATTCCAATTGTTTATAATTCTATTTTGCCCTTTTCCTTTCCATAGTAAGTTTTAATCTTCCTAGATCTGTCTTTATTTCTTTCAGTTCTAAATAATGGAATTTCAGCATTTGGTCTGGAAAACCACAGGCTGTCCTAACTGCTGGTATAAGAAATCCCAGCAACAGAATAAGACGATTTTCTGGTTTCTTAATATGTCCTTGAAAATATTATTACTAACAAAGGGGTCTTGTAAGACATCTGGAACTCAAAACTTCTGGCTTGTTCTGTGAACGTAACTTTGGCCTTAAAAAGCCTGTAATTCTTTTTGTTTGTATTACCGAATAATGTGTTTCCCTGGTAATGATATTTAAATTGCCATCCCCATGTCCTAAAAGCTATGAATACCTATGAGCTTTCTTTAATAGCCAAGTTAATGGAAAATTTATGTGCACACAAAAACTTGTATGCAAATGTTTATAGCAGCTTTATTCATCAGAAACTATCTAATGTCCTTCAACAGGTGAATGGATAACAAACTGGCACAAGTGTACAGTGGAGTACTAGTCAGTGATAAGAAGGAAAGATCTACTGATTCACTCAACACAAATGAATCTTTTTTCTTAGTGGCAAAATATATATAACATAAACATGGATGAATTGTAAATGTATTTTGCCAAGTGAAGGAAGCCAGATTCTAAGACCCAGAAGTATTGTATAGTGCCATTCATTAAGACATTGTGGAAAAGGCAAAACTATAGGGAGATGTATTAGTTTCCTATTGCTGCTGTAAAAAAATTACCACAAACTTGGTGCCTTACAACAGCACCAATTTATTCTCTTAGAGTTCTGGAGGCCAGAAGTAAAAAAATCAGTTTCATTAGACTAAAGTCAAGGTATTGTAGGACTGGTTCCTATTGGAGGCTCTAAGGGAGGATTCATTTCTATGACTTTTCTGGGTTCTAGAGGCTGCCTGTATTACTTAGCTTGTGACTCCTGCCTCACAACACTCCAACCTCGTGCTTCCATCTTCATGTCTCCTACTACCTCCTTTGTCTTGCTGCTCTCTTTTAAGGACCTCTGTGATTATTTAGGACTCACCTGGATAACCCAAGATGATCTCCCCATCACAAAATTCTTTTCTTTTTTTTTTTTTCATCACAAAATTCTTAATCACATCTGCAAAGTCCCTTTTGCCATGTGATGTAATATTCACAGGTTGGACGGATTAGAACTTGGATATTTTTTCAGGTCATTATTCGGTCTACCATAAGACGGAAAGTAAAGCAGTAATTGCCAGGGATTGTGGGAGAAGGAAGGTTGAAATATACAATGGGCTGTACAAGAGTGGTGTAGATATGTATGACTCCACAGTTGTCAAAAACCCACAGAATGTTACGCCACCAAGAATGAACTTTACTGTTTGCAAAATTTTAAAAATTAATATGATTGTCCGTGATCTTGGGATGGAGTGCAGCGTGTGACAAAAGAACCTAATTGTATTAAAATTGTATGGCATAACTTCACTGAAGAGGGTAGGGGGGAATGTTAAATAACTGTGAAAAATTGTTTTGTTTTTTTTTTAAGTTTATAGACACAGAGATTACATTGGTGGTTGTCAGAGGAGGGGGTGAGGTGTAGGAAAAATGGGTGAAGGGAGTCAAAAGATGCAAACTTCCAGTTATAAAATAAATAAGTCATGATGATGTAATGTACAGCATGGTGACTACAGTTAATAGTACTATATTGCATATTTGAATGTTGCTAAGAGAGGAAGTCTAAAGTTCTCATCACAAGAAATGTGTGTATGGTGGCAGATATTAACTGGACTTATTGTGGTGATCATTTTGCAGGATATACAAATATTGAATCATTATGTTGTACACCTATAACTAATATAATGTTGTATGTCAATTATACCTCAATTTAAAATAAGAAAATGGTATTTTGATAAGATAATATAAGGCTAACAATAAAAAGAACTATACATAAGTGTACTCTAGTTGGTAGATATATACAGAAATATAGATATGTACATATACATAAGGTAGTATACTTACATATATTTTCTGGCTCTGGCTTCTGAAATGGTCTAGAAGCAGTGATACCCCAGTAGCAATGAGTATACCTAGCACCCAGGTCTTTGTTGCTAAGTATTATTCTCCAATAAATGGAACCAGGGTTCCTTAAAGAAATGGCCGATTCTACGGTTGGGGCAAGGAAGATATAGGATGAGTGCAGAACGTCTTCTAGGACTAGAAGAGGACAATAAGAGCCTGCACTTGGCCTCTCCAGACCCCTGCTGTGAATCATATGCTGTGATGTATAATCCGACTTTTGTGCTGTTGATATAGCATGTCCTTTCCCTATAATAAACTGTATATTTGTAAGCCATGTCATTTGGGTTCTGTAAGTCTTCTTTAGCATTTGAACCTACTTACCTGCCACTATTCGTACAGCTATATATATTCAGTTTTTGTAAATGCTACATGATACTAGGGAAAAAAACCAGTATATTATCTAGTATTCAATACATGTTTCTTTGCAGGAAGCTATTAAATAAGATTTATTAATCATATTATTAAGTGATACTCTATCCTTCTTCATATTTTGGCTTTATAAATTCCAATGTCATTTTTTAAATGTCAAATTGTACTAATGTAAGTATTTTCATCTTTGATTTCTCTTCATTTGCATTTATTTTATATATTCTCCTTCCTTTACATTAATCTTTTTGTTTCATTTTGTGTTTCATCTAAATAACATAAAATGGAATTCTTAGTCCAATTTGTGAATCCTAATTTTAGTTTATTTTTATCTTTTTATTTTTTAAGATTTTAGTTTTGAGTAATCTCTACACCCCTTGCTCTACCAACTGAGCTAGCCAGGTGCCCCTGTGAATCTTAATTTTTTTCTTTTTTTTTTAATTTTTTTCTTTTTGAATCTTAATTTTTAATAGGGGAGTAGATTCCAATGTATTTATCATGATAACTAATACATTTTTTATTATTCATGTCATATTTTTATGCTATTTTAAAAGATTTATTTATTTGAGAGAGAGAGCACAAGGAGGAAGGGTAGAGAGAATGTCAAATGGACTGTGCTGAGTGCGAAGCCCAATGTGGGTCTTTAGTTTCACAATCCTGAGATCACAAGCTAAGCCAAAACCCAGAGTCAGATGCTTAACCAACTATGCCACCCAGGCATTCCTTTTTATTCTATCTTTAATGTTTCCTTATTTTTTTTATTTCTTTTTCCCTTTTGAGTGATTGCTTTTATCTTCTTCATTTCTTTAGAATCCATATATACTCCTTTTGATACTGGAAAGTATGACCTTTCAGTTTTTCAAAAGCATTCTGTAGGTAATGTACACAGTATGTATGTCTGTATTATTTTAATTCCAGTATAGTTAACATAGTGTTATATTAGTTTCAGATATACAATATAATGATTCAGCAATTCTGTACATTACTGAGTGCTCATCATGATAAGTGTACTCTTTTTTTTTTTAAAAAAAGATTTTATTTATTTATTCATGAGAGACAGAGAGGGAGGCAGAGACATAGGCAGAGGGAGAAGCAGGCTCATGCTAGGAGCCCAGTGCACAAGGGAGCCTAATGCAGGACTCGATCCCAGGACTCCAGGATCACGCTTAACCGCTGAGCCACACAGGCGTCCTGATAGGTGTACTCTTAATCCCCTTCACCTATTTCACCCATCTCACCACCCACCTCTCCTCTGGTAACCATCAGTTTGTTCTCTATAGTTAAAAGTCTGCTTTTTGGCTTGTCTCTCTTTTTTTCTTTGTTCCTTTGTTTTCTTAAGTTCTACATATGAGTGAAATCATATGGTATTTAAAAGTTTGGAACGCTTCACGAATTTGTGTGTCATCCTTGCGCAGGGACCATGCTAATTTCTGTATCATTCCAATTTTAGTATTTGTACTGCTGAAGCAACTAGAATGTACACAGTATTTTAACAGCAAGAAAGCTGTCAACAACTGTTAGGGTCATGTCAGAAGGACTTAGGAGCCAACCTAAAGAATTTCCCCCAGTCACAGTTGGCATAATTTGAGCATCAGTAAAAATAATTGCAGTGGATTGAAACACCTGGGGTATGTTTGAATCATGAGTTTACAATGCTATCAAACTTATTTTTCTCCTTAAAAAAAAACCTGATTGAAGTATGGACTTCCAAAATGGTGGGGTGAGATTAGTAGACACTTTCCCCAGAGAAACAAGTATTTAACTGGTGAAAAGTATTTTAGAAACCCAACCATTTAAAGTCTCTGGGATTGTCCTAAGAACAGACAGCAAATACAGAAACATTTATCCAAGAAAATTTACCAGTAAACCTTAGTAAGAGCAATGAACTTGTTACTTAAATGGGAGTCTGTGACATCTGAACCACAAACTGCTTCCTACTTCTCAGCTCAGTCTGATGGAATCTACTTGTGTAAGATGCAGCCAAAGAGATGGGACTCCATTTCCTCTCAGCTCCCAGTCTAGGGCTATGGTTTCACTCCAGGAAGGGCAGGCCATCAGCATCTTTTATCACCTCAACTCCGTGTTGCAGAAGCTATAGCCAGGCAGGTTCAAGGCAGAGGATTGGAGGTCCCATTCCTGTCCAGCCTCCACTGTGGGACAGAAGTTCTACTGCATGTGCAGCAGGCTGTAGTACTGGGACGTCATCACTCCTGCTCCAGCTTGCTCACATGGCAGAGGTTCCATATCCAGAGGAGCAGGACAAGAGGGGTAGGGGCCATTATCCCCAGAAGAGAGACTCTCTCTCTTCCAGGGGGACTGGGCTGCGATGACCTGAGCCCAGAGCTGCCTATACCCATCTAGAAGAAGCCTGTCTCCTCCAGCGTGGGCTGGAAGAGAGCTGAGGCAGCCAGAGAGCAGAGGGGTCCTGACCAAACCGTTGGACTTCCTGAATCCAGTCCACTTGAAGATGGGCATCACCACTTTATTGGGATGCCATGAGGTTTAGATGAGAGAACTCAGGGAAAGCACCAAGTAGCGTGCAGAACACAAGGTGAGCCCTCAATAAATGATGAATTTTCTCCTGTCTTAGTGATCGCAGGGGTTTTTGTAATGAAAAGTTGTCCTTAAAAATCGTTGCCCCACTGTGTGGATGTGCGGGTGGGCGATTTTCCCTGAGGCGGGGTGAGTTCTTTCAGTCTGCAGATAGAGATGTGTCTCAGGCTGAGGAAAACCTTTTTCCAGAAGATCTTTCGTTATGGCCTCTGTTGGCCAGGAGCAGCAAGTACCTGTGTGTTGGTGTTGGCTGTCTGTTCTCCGTGTCTACCATCTCTCTCCTCCCCCTCTGAATGTTGAGCTCCCCGGGGGCGTGGACACAGGTGATGGTATTCATCTCCATAGTGGTTGCCCCTGGCTCTTCCCCCCTGCTCTTGGGCCACAGGAGACCCAGGCAAGGCCTCAGAGCCACTGGCCTGGAGGCGTGGCCTGGGAGCTTGTAGGAAATGCAGAGTCTTGGGCAGTCCTGGCCCTGCTGCCACAGAGGAGTGGGTTCACAGCAATCCTGGGTTGTTGGGGTGGGGGTGGGGGATTGTGTGCACATTAAGTTCCAGAAGCTCCGCTCCAGAGCACAGGCGCTCTGTAACCCTTTTATTCATGATCCATTTTATCTGGCTACTCACAGGGTTGTTCTTTACAGCGAAGGCTGTCCCAGACTCCTCACCAGATCAGACCATGCCATCCATGCTCTGACTCTACTTCTCATTTCATTCTCGTGTGAACTTTCCCTCAACATAGTGTCATTACCGTAAAGTGGGGACTCCATTGCTGGCCACCTGAGTCTTACAGGCACAATTCACACTTGATTGAAACCTTAATTTCACTCAGTCAGATTCCTGCTGTGTCCTTGGCTTCCTTCACCTTTTCAAGAATTACGAAACTTTCCACATTTCTGCCAGCTGCTCCTTCCTGTTTTGTTCTCAATTTGGGGTGTTTGTTTCTATTTGCTTTATGTCTGTGTGCAAAAACAAGCAAAAAACATTTGTGGTTCATATAAACATAGAACACAATTCAAATTTGTTCCATATGAGATTCTCTGATGAGGAATTCTTACATTCTGTAATTGGTGAGAATATTTTTGCTTTAAACTGTAATGTTGAATTATCACTTCTTTTAGCATATTTATTTAATGTATTTTGGGGTGAAAAGTCATTATATCATTAAAAAGGAGTCTTTGTTCAAAATGTGGCAGATTTTTCAAGAGCTGCTTTAGCAAATGTTGCTAACTCAAAGATCGTTCTGTAAGGTAGTTATGTTCTTGGCAAAAATTAAAAAGTATGAGCACATCAAGAGTTAGCCAAGAAATGGAGATTTGGGAATTCTCTTCTTCTGCTGGAAGGAATATATATTAGGATAGTCATTTTGGAGAGTTATATTGAAAATCTGCCATCTCCAGCAATTTTACTTCTTTATACTCCAAGAGAAACTCTTATAAATGTGGGCAAAGAGGTATTTACCAGGATGTACTAATGTTTCTTGAAGTATATTGCTGTGTGGCCCAGTTGTCTATGTATCATGTGGGCTCCTGGTTAAATTGCAGATTCCTTAGCTCTATTCCATACCTACTAAAAATTAGAATTTCTAGGAATTGAGACCCAGCAATCTACATCTTTAGCAAGATATTCCCTTGCAAATTTGAAAAACATTGTTGTTTTCTTAATTATAAGTAGTCTAGTTTTATTTATTTCATTGTTTAATTATGCAAATTGTTTTGAAAATAAGTACTGTTATATGGTCCACAGAAAAGTAGAAGGGAGGCAATTGAATATATTGAATATAATGCTTGCCCCACTCCAAAGATTCTGTGAAATGTAAAGGTAATTTTTTCTTTGTATGTTTATTTTTGTTTGTTTTTTATTTTATTTTTTTAAATATTTTTTATTTATTTATGATAGACAGAGAGAGAGAGAGAGAGAGAGAGAGAGGCAGAGACACAGGAGGAAGGAGAAGCAGGCTCCATGCCGGGAGCCCGATGTGGGACTCGATTCCGGGACTCCAGGATCGCGCCCTGGGCCAAAGGCAGGCGCTAAACCGCTGAGCCACCCAGGGATCCCCTGTTTGTTTTTTAAACTTGCTATGGAAAATTTCAAGTATATACACAATGAGAATAATGCATCAAACCCCAATGTGCCCATCATCCAGAATCAATGTTTGTTCCTTTATGGCCAATTTTGTTTCATTGATATCCCCCACCCACTTCACCCTCAACCCCCATACTTCCCTCAACTTTTCCCTTATTATTTTGAAGGCCATCCCAGGTAGCATACCATTCTCTTTATTGAAGTAAAGTTGACATACAGTATTATATTAGTTTTAGTTGTACAACATAGTGATTCAACAATTCTGTACATTATGAAATGCTCACCACAAAAAGTTTGTCACTACCTACCACCTTACCATATTATTATAGTATTATTGACTGTATTCCTTGTGTTGTACTTTTCATCTCTGTGATTTATTTTATAACTGGAAGTTTTACCTCTTAATCCCCCTTCACCTATTATGCCCATGCCCTGACCCACTTCCTCTCTGGCAACTACCAGTTTGTTCTCTATCATTTATGAGTCTCTTTCTGTTTTTGTTTTGTTCATTTGTTTTGTTCTTAGATTATAAGTGAAATCATGTGGTATTTATTTTTCTCTGTCTCACTTATTTCACTTAATACAATACCCTCTAGGGCAGCCTGGGTGGCTCAGCGGTTTAGCGCCTCCCTTCGGCCCAGGACGTAATCCTGGAGTCCTGGGATCGAGTCCCACATCGGGCTCCTTGCATGGAGCCTGCTTCTCCCTCTGCCTGTGTCTCTGCCTCTCTCTCTCTTTGTGTCTCTCATGAATAAATAAATAAAATCTTTTAAAAAAATACAATACCCTCTAGGTCCATCCATGTTGCTGCAATGGCAAGATCTCATACTTTTTTACGACTAATACTCTGTGATCTATCTATCTCCTACATCTTCTTTATCTTTTGATCTATCAATGGACACTCAGGTTGCTTCCATATCTTGACTATTATAAATAATGCTGCAGGGGCTCCTGGCTGGCTCAGTCAGTGGAGCATATGACTCTTAATCTTGGGGTCATGAATTCAAGCCCCATATTGGCATAGAGCTTACTTAAAACAAATAAGTAAAATGTTTTAAATTTTTTAAATAAATAAATAATGCTACATTAAATATAGAGGTACATATATCTTTTCAAATTAATGTCTTTGTTTTCTTTAGGTAGATACCCAGAAGTGGAATTACTGGATCATATGGCAGTTCTATTTTTATTTTTTTGAGAAACCTCCATCCTGTTTGTCACAGTGGTTGCACTAATTCACATTCCCACCAACAGGGCACAGAAGTGTTCCCTTTTCTCCATGTCCTTACCAACATTCGTTATTTCTTGTCTTTTTGATACTAGCCATTCTGATAGATATAAGGTATCTCATTGTGGTTTTGATTTGCATTTCCCTGATGATTAGTGATGTGGAACATCTTTTCATGTGGCTGTTGGCCATCTGTATGTCTTCTTTGGAAAAATGTCTATTTGGTTCCTCTGTCCATTTTTTAATTGGATTTTTTTTTTGGTGTTGAGTTGTATAAGTTTTTTTTTTTTATCTTTTGGATATTAACCCTTTATCAGGTATATCATTTGCAAGTATCTTCTTTCATTCATTTGGATGCCTTTTTGTTTTGTTGAAGGTTTCCTCTGCTGTGCAAAAATTTTTTATTTTGTTATAGTCCCAATAGTTTATTTTTTATTTTGTTTCCCTTGCCTCAGGAGGTAAATCTGTAAGTATGCTGCTAAAGCTGAGGTCGAAAAACAGAGGTTGAAGAGATTGTTACCTATATTTTCTTTTAAAAGTTTTATTGTTTTAGGTCTTACATTTAGGTCTTTGGCCCATTTTGAGTTTATTTTTTGTGCATGGTGTAAATAGGTGGTCCAGTTTCATTCTTTTGCATGTAGCTGTCCAGTTTTCCCAGCACTGTTTATTGAAGAGATTGTCTTTCCCTCATTTTATATGCTTGCCTCCTTTGTCTTAGATTAATTGACCATATAAGCATGGATTTATTTCTGAGCTCTCTATCCTGTTCCATTGATCTATATGTCTTTTTTTTGGTGCTAGTACCATACTGTTTTGATTACTACAGCTTTGTAGTACAGTTCGAAATCTGGGATTATGATACCTCCAGTTTTGTTCTTTCTCAGAATTGGTTTGGCTATTTAGGATCTTTTGTGGTTCAATACAAATTTTAGGATTATTTGTTCTAGTTCTGTAAAAAATGCTATTGGTTTTTTGGTAGAGATTGCATTGAATTTGTAGATTGCTTTAGGTAGTATCAACATTTTAATATTAATTCTTCCAATCCATAAGTACAATATATCTTTCCATTAGTTTGTATCATCTTCAGTTTCTTTTATCAGTGTCTTCTAGTTTTAGGTCTTTCATCAACGGCCTATCATTTTATCTGTAAATATTTTCATAATGTATCTCTAAAAGATAAGGATTCTTAAGAAATAATCACATCTTCATTACACTTAATCCAATTTAACAATAAATTGTTTATATCAGCATATATCCAGTTCATATTGACAACAATCCAGTGTTCACATATCTCTGTCTCATTTTTTTATACTTGTTTGTTTAAACCAAGATTGAAATAAAGGTCATACATTGTACTCGATTAATAATATCTTTTAAATCTTTTTAAAAAGATTTTATTTATATATTTGACAGAGAAAGAGAGAACAAAAGTAGGCAGAGCGGCAGTCTGAGGGAGAGGCTCCCCACTGAGCAGAGAGCCTGATATGGGGCTCCGTCCCAGGACCCTGGAATCATGACCTGAGCCAAAGGCAGATGCTTACCAGACTAAGCCACCCAGTGCTCCCTTTTAAGTCTTTTCTTATCTATTGGTTTCCCCTCAAATTTTTTGCTATAGTTTATTTGTTGAAGAAAGCAGGTCCTATCGTGTTTCCCATCATCTGAATTTTGTTGATTGCATCTCTGTAGTTTCATTGATATGTTTCTCTGTTCCCTGTATTTCCTGTAAATTGGCAGTTAGAGCTAAAGAGTTGATTAGGTTCAGGTTTGATTTTTTTAGTTGATGGCTTTGTGTACTTTCATCATGAGGCATATGTCTAGTTGTTACTCTGGTTAGCAGCCATTGCTGATTGTTGCTTAGATCCATTAATTCATCTGGGGTTGCAAAATGGTGATATTCTAATTCCATCAAGGCTTCTTCATGTATTTGTGGAATTATTAAAAGAAAATTCCCTTCATCAGCTATTTGTTTAGTCTGAGGAACAGGTCATACAGGATCAGTGCTTCATCTTTCCCTTCACTAGTTTTCAAAACAGTGAGTTGGTTCTCTACCATTTTGCAAAGGTGATCACTTTTAAAATTCAAAATATAATACACATTATAAAATTCACTCAATTGTACAATTCACTAGTTTCTAGTATATTAACAAAGCTGTGCAATCGATCATTTTTAAAAGTGTCATTATAAACTCACAAACATACTTGGTGAGTTTCATTTCACAGCAGTTATTCTTTTGACATTCAAATTTTTTCATCTTTAGCCAACTAGAGCCTCTTTAAACTGGCCCCTGAGACCTTTTGACACACCCCTAGTAATTTTGACATTTTCTTTTCTTGCTTTCTGTTATGAAGAGATATTCCTGGTTCACTATGTACTTTTCTGCTCCAGCCTAGGAATCAGTCATTTCTTCCAGAAACCCTGGTTCTGTTAGTGGAAAATTGTATATAGAGGCTTCAGTCTGGTCACCTGACAGGTCATTGTTTCTAGGCCTCACATATCGATTTTCACCTTTTTAGTGGAGCTAATTTGTTTGCTGTGTTCTATGATTTATAATCCATGAGAATTTGGCTATTGATGACTTTCAGGAACTAAACAATGTCTTATTCAACTAATGACTTGTGTGAAAAAATACTGTTTGAAAATCACCTAATTGTCAGTCACTGTTTATTTTAAAATTATTTCCCTTGGGGAGGGTGTGTGGCTTAAAGGCTCAGATTAAAAATTCTTACTTGACATTAATTATAGCCAGCTGAATTCCAACATGATGCAACTTGCTCATGTTAAGATAAGTATGACTTAAGTATCAAGTATCAGATAAATGGTTCATTTTTATAGGGCATGCTTAGTTCAATAAAACTAGGGCCTTTCTAGGGGAAAATGAATATTTTTCAATCTTTGGGATATGAAATAATGAATTACCACAACTTCATTCAAGAAGGTCTCTATTTTCTAAGGCAGTAATTTATGGTTTCCCATTTGGATTTTCATCAGTCGGTGATGTGGAGTGAAAATAAACAGCTTCTTTTCTTCTTCTTCTTTTTTAACAGCTTCTTTTCTGACTAATCTTTCTCTGGAAAAGTGATTGAAAGGCCTCGTATTATTTCTGGCTCAAGGACCTATAAACATGTCAGAGATTTTAGTTAAGTTATTAAAACACTGTCAAAACCTTGAGTAGATGCTTTTAACTATCTGATATACATTAACAGCTCTGAAGAAACAAATAAATTTTAGCACATAACCCAAACCCATCTAACTGCATTGAAACCATCTATCCTGTATTCACAGCATATACCTTTGAAATATTCTGTTCTCCATCTACCTAAATAAAATTTCCTTTTATTGTGTGCTTATTTAAGCAAGAAAATGAAAGCACTTAAGAATGTTTTTATTCTGCCACACACAGCCTCCTTATTCGCAGTTCCCAAGGGCAAGCACCACATCTTTTGACTCTCTGTGCCCAGAATTCTATAGGTCCCAGATACGAAAACAGTGAACAAAAAGTATCAATGCAAGATAGGCTGTCCTTCAAGTGCCATGTTGTCAGGTCCTGAATCACTCAGTGCTTGATTACCAAATGCTTTCATTGATGTTAGGTGTCCTCTAGCTCCAACTATGAACATTTTCATCAACTATGTTTTGTATGTTATTATAACACTGAACAATTTCTGATCTCTGCTGTTTATACTTTCTTTGCTCCTTCATTTTGAGTATTTTATATTCAGTGTACTTCTAGTAAAATGATTTTTATCATGCAGTGTTGTTTATGGCCTTCTATAAATGGATTTGAAGTACAAGTTACTTTCCCTTTTTTGACAACTTAAAAAAAGTATAGTTGAGCTCATCTGTACAATCATCTGTAGGGTTATTTGTTGTACTGCAATGAAGTTTTATCTAATGTAATTAACAGAACTAGGCCATTGTTTCCTCGTTTCCCAACAATTTAACAGTCTCTTTTGCATGAAAAGTAATGGCACAGGGCTCTTGAAAAGTCTGAAGACCTAAACTACTTCTGGACTTCTAAATTGAGGAAACATCTTTTTCATTTATAATCCTTGATACTCTTTTTTGTAGTGCTTTCTACTGGTGTACTTAGAAGTATTTGAAAAAAAAAAAAGAAGTATTTGATGGTAATGATGGAAGAACTAACAAGAATGCTGACATTAGGTTTTTGTATTCATGCTGCTTATAGCTACATGGTGATGAGACCCCATTCTTGACATACCATCGCATTAAATGGAGGCCATTGGAAAGTACTTAAAATACTGGTTATCAATTTTTTGAAATTATATTAGTGTGCACACACAAGCTATTTCTCATTTTTTTACTTGAAAAAAGTTAGCTTTATTTACCTTTCTGTATCACAACAACGTAATGCAATTTTCTAGACATGGCAAAGACATGTTGTCATTCTTTCTCAAAAATGAAAGGAAATTTAATCTCTTGCAAAAAAATCAAAGGTAAAGCCTGGGAGGGAAAATTATCATCCAGTACGTCCTTTGAGATTTCTTGTTATTATACCTTTGTTTTTCCTTCTTGAAAGCATTTTATAACTGTAAAATGTCTGAAGGAGTGGACAATTTGCATTCTGGGAGTTTTAAAAAGTTATGACAGGAACCTAAATACATGGCCTCTGTATTTAAAGAGACTTCACATCAATATGCTATTTGCTTTATAACCTTTGTGTTCTTCACTGTTTAAAAATGTTTTTAGTGAATTAAAGAAAGAAAACATGTCAGATTCTGGATTAATATAAGGATTACATCGTTTAAGGTTTAACTAGTAACTTATAGTTTGGGTCCCAAGTTCAGTATGGAAAGAGTGTAAAAATTTAATGGAAACACAAATACACATTTTTGGAGTTGATAGATGCTTGTTTATCAAATATGCATTTTTCTAAGTCTTTTTAAACTTTAAAAGGCTTAGTTTGTAAAAAAAAAAATCCATACCCACTTCTGCTACCTGTCTATATTACAAACTGTGAAAAATTCATTATTTATGAAACAATTACACGAAACTTAAATTTCATAGGCTCCCAAACTCTGAAATACAGATATATAGAAAATATACATTAAAAAATCCTGTTCATTGCAATGTGCGAAACCAGTTTGAAAAGGTAACCCTTTTCCTCATCTTTGTATCCTGCAAACTAATAAAATAAGTTAGGTTCTCTGACTGAATGCTTGTTTAAAAAAAAATTAAACGGTTGGTAGTAGCAGTAGGATAACCCTTCTCCCCCTTCTCTGTGCCCACACACCCATTTAGACTGGCAAGCCTATTTTCATTTATTTCAAAGATTTTTTTTCTTTCTTTTTTTTTAAGCGAAGGCAGGGGACGGCGGGGATTGCTAAATTTATCTTCTCCAGCCACAGGGATGAAGAAAACACATTTACTGCGGGCGGGGGTCTGAGGGCCTGCAAACAACTCGAGCAGGCGCCTCGGCCAAGACAGGCGCGGAGAGGCGGTAGGTCTCCGGGGAGGGCCCGGGGGGCGGCCGAGGCCCGCGGGAGATGGTGGGGGGCGGCCAGGCCGGGTCGGGTGCCGGCCGCCTGCCTCTCCACGGGGTCGACGGACCGCGGCCCCGCGCGGGCTTTACGGCCGAGGCGGCGGCAGCGGCGTGTGTGTAGCGGCGGCGGCTGCGGCGGCGGGCGGGAGCGCGGAGGAGGTGGAAAGAAGGGGGGCGCTGTCACGGAGACTCCGGCCGCCGGAGACCCCGCCACAGCAAGGCCACTGGGCTCCCCGGTCGCGGAGCGTGAGCGGCGCCGACCCGGGGCGCCAAGGGGACACACCGGGCGGAGGAGGGGGCCTATCTACCCTTCCGCATTTTCCTGGGTCTCTCTCCCGGGCGGTGACGTGACGTGCTGACGGCGGGCCCGTGCCGGGGAGCTGGGCCGCTTTTTGTCAGCTCCGAGCTCGGCCCCTCCTCCCTCCCTCCGCCCGCCCCACCAGCCGGAGCCCGGCCCAGTGCTCCAGAGAAAGGCCGGCCTGCAGCACCCGCCACCGTCGCCGACCGCCCGCACGCCCGTCCGGTGAGTTCCGGGCGCCGCCGCGGCCGTGGGGCCTAGCGCGCGCGCAGCGGCCTGGTCCCGGCCTGGTCGGCGGCCCGCGAGGCGCCCTTCCGCGCTAGGCCGGGCGGTGCGGCGCGTGGCGCCGAGCAGGCCCCGAGGAGGCCGCAGTTAGGCCCGGGGAGGAGCCCGGCTGCCCCGAGCGGCGGCGGAGGCGCGCTCCGTGAACGGGCGGGGGTTGGGGGAGGGTCGCCCGGTGGCCCGGGAGGCGGCGGAGGGGCGTCGGGTCGGCGCCGCGGCCTGCCCGGGGCACCGCGCGGGGGCGAGGCCTGGCAAGAAGGCGAAGGCTGCAGGCGTGAGGTGAAGGCCGCAGGCCGGCCGGGCCGATTTTCGCTATGTAAATATCGGCGAGGGGGGGAGGGACGGGGGACAAGATGGCGGCGGCTCGGCGCCTGCTGCAGGGAACGATTGAGGGGGTTGTCGGGAGGGGGAGCCGCCATCTTGAAGGCGGCGTCTGAAGAGAAAATTCCGCTACAGCCCGTGAGGGGGGGTCGGAGAGCGGGCGGCGGCGGCGGCTCCGGTGACGGGCCCCCGAGGCCCGGCACGGCAGCCTGTGCGCGCGGAGGGGGCGTGCTTGCTCCCCACAGCGGCCATTGCCCTTGCCGCCATGATGGGCGCTCAGGCTCTAGGCGCTCGGCGGCAGCGCCACCTTGCTGCCCTGCCTCCCGCAGCCCCGTGACTGGCTGCTGCTTCCGCTGCATTTTAACTGAGCTGCCGCAGGCGGCCATCTCGTCCCTGGGCGTCCCTGGCCCTGCGCCTTTCTCCCGCTCCTGGAGCAACCCGAGGGATGTCGGGACGGGTGGCAGCCCAGGCATCTGGGCTCGCTACGGCAAATGGAACCCCACGACATTTTATTTTTACTCCACGTCGTACGTGGCTATTATGGTGCCCTCGATGCGGTTTTGCAGCACTCTCTGCTTTCTCTAGTACCCGAATAAAGAAATAAAAATAAAATTCGATAGGAACAGTTCTCATCACGCTTTTATCCAACGGAGGGGAAAGTGTAATTTGCACAACACGAAAACAGAGCAGTAAATTTTTTAAGGAGTCTTTTGAACTCATTTATTTGAAAGCAACTTTCTAGAAAAGGTCCATTTAAGCTATTAGTGATCTGTTGGTATTAACTTTTTTTTTTTTTTTTTTGAGGAGTAAGGAGGTCAGAAAGTTTATTTCCTTAGTCGTGCAGTATTTATTCATCTGCTTGCCATGGTTTTTTTAGTTTCTTTATTTGACTTGAAAAATTCTTAGGTGGCATTCCGTCCCTGAGAGGACTTTTGATTGCACACTGCAGAACTCCCCTGTAAACTTGGAACCCAGTGTTAGCGATGCACTGTGCTCGCTGATAAAGAAAGATTAGAAAGGTTCTTGGGATGCAGACGGTGGCTGCAAGAAGTTCGTTGTTCAGAGGCGGAGGAGTCCTGGTGAATTGCACTCAAGTGCTGCTGGGGGGAAAAAGGTACAGCCAATTACGGGGGTTCCAGAGGAAGGCAGAGTTTCCATTTGGAGCGTGAGGAAAGGTTTCCTGAAGTAGGTGACATTTTTGAGGTTACTTAAGGATGGGGAGGGGGGCTTTGTTAAAGCATAAGTAGCCGGTGGGGAAAGGGCATTTCAAGGGTGAAGTTTCTTCACAAAGTAGCAAGTATTTGAGAAAAACAAACCAGCCAGTATTTGTAGTTTGGCAGGAGTCGATGGTGAAGGTAGGGAGGTGATGAGATTTCTTGCTAGAGAAGGTGCAAGGGTTTGCTTGCCAGGTGGAGGGGCTTATACGTTGGAGGTGGCCAGGGCAGCCCTTGCGTAGAAGGATGATAATACACCTGAGCTGGGCTTTATATTCACTTAGCAGTTCCATCGGACTAGGAAAAGTTTCGAAGTTGAGAAATAGAGTGTTTTCACTACCTGAATGATTATCAAAACTGTTCCAGAAGTTCAGCCAGTTTTGCTACCTTTTCAACGACCGGTTTGTACTAAAGAGCTGCTGCTCTTTTCTATCCTAACTTTTCACTCCAAATAACCTTTAGCTCCGAGTTATAATTTCACTAGTAAACAAAGAGTGAGAGGGTTCTAACTTTTCATTTACCATGGTTGAAAATTGCAGCACTAGTGTGTTTCGGATTACTTTATGAAGATGAGCAATGAACCTGTAAGTATTCTCATGGTAATTTTTTAAGAAGTCAGTTTGAAAAGTTAGAAGAAAGATTACTAAAAAGGCAGCAGCCTTCAAATGGTTTTTTGCAATCTCAGTTCTTTACTCTGGTGAGAGTGACTACCCTTTTGTTTGAGAAGGGACTAAGGATGTTAGCTAAGCCAGACCTTCTCATGTTTTGGTTAATATTTGACTGTCCTAGATTCACATGTGGGGAATGTGTTTCTTAGAATTTTATGAACTAAATCTATAGGTAGTATAAGTATTCACTAGAAAGGTGTTTGTTTTTCCATTTTCCTGGACTGCAAGAGGTCAGAGGACTGATGCTCCATGAGAGGACAGGAGGGATCTGAAGATTCTCATGTTTATCGTAAGGGGCCATGGTTTAGAAAAGTTGGAAAAACACTTGCATTTTAGGATGCTGACTAGAAGCAAGTTGCTAAGCTAGTGGGCAGTGGTTGTTGAGATGGTAAGGATAAACATAAACTTAGAAGAACCAGTTGCTTTATATCTTGACAGCTGGGAAGGACGTAGAGCTCTAGAAAAAAAAAAAAAGAATTGAATAGCTGCACACACAGTGCAGCAGCAGTAGATGTTCCATTATAGGAAGAGTAGATGGTTAAGATTGAGACACAGGTTGTATAGTTAAGACTGATAAATGAATGGGTTAGAAGGATTACTATTGAAAACCATTAAATATGAAATGTTATTGCCTGAAAGGGTAGACCTTGATCTGGAAAACTGACTGGTGTAACACCTTATTACCCAATCATTTTGGATAAATGAAGTGTTGGTTCTTAATTTGTGTGTATATTTCTGATAGATGCAAGTTTCCTTTTTAAAAAACATGCCACAGGGCATTAAAAATTTTTTCTTTTCCACATTGCTCTTTGTAAATGCTTCCTCTCTAACCCCATCTGGACAAATAATTGTCATGGATGACCTTGCTTGTGTATTTGTGTTTGTGCACACTGGCCATTCCAGACTTGATTTTTTTACTCAAACTCCTCCACCTGTCCTTGAAACCCCTCAGCCTCACAAAGATTACCTAATCTTTTGCTTAAACCAGAAAGATACACAACAATCTGATCTAAGCATTTGAGTTTCCTTCCTTTCCACTGCACATTCTTCCTCTGTCCCTACCTAGGCTTCCCTCCTGTTCTTTCCCTGTAGGAAGAATTGGCCTCCTTCATGCCCACAACTGCTCTGCCTGTTGGCGGCGCCGCCCCCCCCCCCCCCCCCCCTGCCTGGGACAGGGCTCTCAGTGATTTTGCTGTTGAATCATTGCCCTCTAACTCTGCTAGTGCCTTTCCCGCGCTCCTTAGAAACATTCCTAGCTTTCTTTGCTCATCTTACAAAAAACCCTCACTTGTCTTCTCAGTCCCTTCACCATTACTTTTATTTCTTTTCATTGCACTTACTCCTGAATCCACTATTTCAGAAATTGGGAAACCTCCACAACATGTATCAAATAAAAGTGTTCTTTGTTTCAGAAACTGTGCATTGTCTCTGTTTTCTATCATGGAATTTCCCTCAAGGTCAGTCCTCTGTCCTTTTTCTTGAATTTTCACCTTGGTTTTAGTGTCCTTTACCATGCCCACCCTCTTTTCTAGCTTCTCCTGTAGTATTTCCAGTTGTCTACTGACCATCTCGATCCAGGTGTGTTACTGGCTCAACATGGCTGAAACCAAATTTATGTGGCATATTGGAGATGTCCAGTACTATTTGTAGAGAGTCTTTTTTCTTATTTTTTAAATCCTCAAGTCTTGCTGTCTAGCTTTTTTTCTTGTTATTGGCACTATTGTTTTTCCAGGCTCATTCTTTGTCTCGTATCAGTGCGGACAACTTTAATTTAGCATTTAACCTATTCTGTTTTAACTGTATATTTATATTTTTTGTCATCTTTTCTAAACTCTGAATGTAGGGGATCCCTGGGTGGCTTAGTGGTTTGGTGTCTGCCTTTGGCCCAGGGCGTGATCCTGGAATCCCGGGATCAAGTCCCATGTCGGGCTCCCTGAGTGGAGCCTGCTTCTCCCTCTGCCTGTGTCTCTGCCTCTCTCTCTCTCTCTGTGTCTCTCATGAATAAATAAATAAAATCTTAAAAAGAAAAAAAAAAAAACCAACAAAACTGTGAATGTAGAGACAGGGTCTTCTTTATTCTTATCCTCGAGCAGTAGCTGGCACGTGATCATTATCTCTAAAAACAATTATGTCAGTTATTGGTGACAAAACTTCTTGTAGTTTGATTAGTTTTCAAGTATTAAAGCATCTAGTCTGTGTGTCCTTTGACCAAGGAGTGTACATTTTAAGGCACACTACATGAGCTCGGTAACCCCTTCCCCCACTGCTTAACTTTTTGGGGTTATGTGATCAATCTGTTTTTATTCCTGTCAAATTATTTTCCCAAACAACTTTTTAAATGTCCAGGTATCTCGGGGCACCTGAATGGTGCAGTTGGTTAAGTGTCTGGCTTTTGGTTTTGGCTCCAGTCATGATTTCAGTATCCTGGGAGCGACTGGTTATGATCTCAGGATCCTGGGACCAATCCCTGCACAAGGCTCTTGAATTCAGTGCAGAGTCAGGTTGAAATTCTCTCTTCTTCCTCTGCCCTTTCCACTAGGGCATGCTGTCTCTCTAAAATAAGTAAATCTTTAAAAATAAATCCGGGGGGATCCCTGGGTGGCGCAGCGGTTTGGCGCCTGCCTTTGGCTCAGGGCGTGATCCTGGAGACCCAAGATCGAATCCCACATCAGGCTCCCGGTGCATGGAGCCTGCTTCTCCCTCTGCCTATGTCTCTGCCTCTCTCTCTCTCTGTGACTATCATAAATAAATAAATAAAAAAACTTTAAAAAAAAAATAAATCCGGGTATCTCATAACTGTACTTTTTTTGGAGGAAGCACACTTTAAGGAATTCTCAATGAGAAGTAGGTATAGGATTTTTTAAAATACATTTAACATTTTTAAATTGTGAAATATTTCAGAACTGAAGAGCAAGTATCACCCAGATTTAACAGAACTTTAATAGCTTATTAAGTATTTCATAACTTTTTTTTTTGAAGAAATAAAATCTTACAGATTGATTTAGAGTGCCCCCCCATCCCATTCCTCTTTTTTGTGCAAGAAGTAACAATTGTTTTAACATGTATGTACCAAAACTATTATCAGGTATTGGTTTTGGTGTTTTAACTTTACATAAATGGCATCCTACTGCATATGTCATCTCGTATTTTTTTCACTTAACATTGTGTATTTGAGATTTATCCATTTTGTATGTGGATCTAGTTCAGGAGTTCTCAGAGTGTGCTCTAGGAATTCCCAGGGTTCTCTAAGATTCTTGCCACATTCCTATGTGCACTGCATGAGTGCTATGCAGAGGCTACATGATACATGATGTCATAATAGGTTGAACACAGAAGCCAGTTATGGGAATCCAGCTGTTCTCTAGTAAGCCTCTCTTTAAAGAGATTGCAGAAATGTAAAATAATGCTACTCTTTTCACTGATTTGTTTTGAAAAATAATTATTTTAAAATAAGTGTTATATTTATGTATAGTTGGTTATTTTTAATGAACTAATATTTTTAAAATGTTTCATCTGATTTGTAATAAAAGTATCTATAGATAGAACCCACATAAAGAAAAATTGTTTGAGGTTCTCAATTTTTAAGAATGTAATAAAGGGTTCCTAAAACCAGTAAGTTTGAAAACTGGTCTAGCTCATTTTACTTGTATTTCAGTGTATAAATATACTGTGGTTTATTTATCTATTCTTATGGAGGGGCCATTATGTTGTTTGTAGTTTTGGGCAGTTTCAAACAATGCTGCTGTGAACATCTTATACAGGGTTCTCTCTTGAGATTATAGATGTAGAGTTGCTACATTCAAGAGTACATTTCTCAACTTTACTGGGAATTGCCGAATCATCAAATCATGTTGTAGCCGACACTCCCACCAGCTGCGTATGAGCCTCTATTTCTGGAGACTACTGCCAAAAGATTAGCCTTTGCAATTTTTTCCAATCTGTTGAGTATAAATTGTATCTCATTGCTATTTTCACTTTGCATTTCTTAGATTACTATTGAGGTTGAGCTTTTTCCTCCATGTATTTATTGGCCATTTGAATTTTCTGTGACTTGCTTGTGCCTATCCTTGGGTCTATTTTTCTATTGGCTTGTTCCTTTTTCTCATTGGTAGATGGATATTCTTTTTATATTCTCAGTACTAATGATTTGTAATTTTACATACTGAAAATACCATTTCCTAGTTTGTGGCTTATCTTTTAGTTTGTGTAGGATTTCTTCATGTGAAGGTAGTCCGTTTTCTCAGTCTTTTTTTTTCCTTGATGGCTTATGTGTTTTTTTTTATCTGTAAGAAATTCTTCCCTTACCCCAAGGTCATACTGATACTGTGCTTTTTCATATTAGGTCATTAATTCATCTGGGATTTTTTTTTTCTCTCATGTGATGTAGGGATCTAGTTTTATTTTTTTAAATATGGATTCATTGAGTAATGCAGTTTTTCTCCCCACTGACTTATAACGAAACTCCTGAGGTTTATTGTAGTCTCATATATACACATCTGTTTCTAGTTTCTCTTCTGATTTCATTGATCTGTTTGAGTCTATATCTGTACCACTCTGATTGAATACTGATTGCTTTATAACCAAATCTTTTTTTTTTTTCTTTATAATATGTTCTTTTTCTTCAGGACTTTTAAAGCTGTTCTCTTTGTTTTTGGATCAGTTTGTCTATGAAAAAGTCAGATTTTTATTGTATTTGTGTCATATTTATAGAATAAATATATAGACACATATAGATGCATGCTAAACAGTGGAGCTGGGATTTGAATCTTAGCATGCACTGCTGCTTTACATAAAGTTCTTGCACAACTTTTGTTAGATGTTTTTTGCTGGATACTATGCAATATTTGTTGTAAATAGGATTTTGTTATTATTTAGTTATTGCTAATGTATAAGGAACACTACCGACTTAGGTATATTCATCATGTAACCTTGCTGATTTTTGTTCTTACTGTAGTTCATAGACTCTGAGATGCACTTTTCCCCCGTACATTTTAGCATTTATAGAATCAAAATAGGTTTTCAATAGGTTGCTTTATAATCATTGTTGTTCAGGCAGTAGTCATGATGTGTATTACATTGCATACACATGCACACAGTTGGTCAAGACTCTTCACTTTGTCATCACCTAAATTTTTTCACTTTGTCATCACCTAAATTTTAAATGAGTATGTGCATTGTTGTGCTGTTTACTTCATGCCAAACAGTACAACTGAGGGCAGAAGAAATTGTGAAGTGGATATCTGACTGAAAAGAAAATCCTGTAGATAATGGAGCATTTTAAGAAAAGCTGTGTCACCAACAATCCTCTTGGCAGAGGACAATATTGTTAAGAAAGATTGAATGAATAGCTTTGAGGAAAAAAGCAGTCCAAGATAGGACCCTGAATGTGAAGTTTTAGGAATTTCCAACCAATTTCCTTTTGCTTCTGTTTTTTTGTCTATATATTTGCAAGATATGATTAACTGTGTAAGTCTAAAAGAATGGCCTCAATCTAAAATGAAAATTCTGGATAAGGTATGGCATCAGTTTAATTGGCAGTGCTTTTTCTTAGTTGTATGTAAACAAGGGTGCATCTTAGAGTTGGTAATATCTTTAGATTGAATGAAATGTGTGAGTAATAACAGTTAATAAATCATTTGTATTTTCTTTTTTTTTTTTTAAGATTTTATTTATTCATGAGAGATACAGAGAGGGAAGCAGAGACATAGGCAGAGGGAGAAGCAGGCTCCATGCAGGGAGCCCGATGTGGGACTTGATCCCAGGACCGCGGGATCACACCCTGATTCGAAGACGTGCGCTCAACTGCTGAGCCACCCAGGTGTTCCTCTTTTGCATTTTCTAAGTAGTTGAGTGTGAATCATGAAGGTTTTATTTTTTATTTTCCATTAGATTTTGCCTCCTGTTTCTTTTTTATTATTTTTTTTGGAACTGCATTAACTAATGCATTTAGCACAGTGTTGAATGGAAGCATTGGTATCAGGCATCCTTCTGTAAGTACTTTAATGGAGTGCTTCTAATATTAAAAATACTGTAGTGGGGTTTTTTGGAGGGGGTAGATATTATTTATTAGTTTATTTTCTATTTATTATTTTAGAGTTTTTGTCTTAAATAGTTGATTTTTCTAGTGCTTTTACTGCCTGTTGGTATGATGAATTGCATTTTTTTTTTTTTTTTTGTAATGTAGGCTCCATGTCCAGCATGGAGCCCAACATGGAGCTTGAACTCACTGGAGATCAAGACCTGAGCTGAGATCAAGAGTTGGACCCTTAACCAACTAAACCACCCAGGCATCCCTAGATTTTCTATTTTAAACTGTTTTTGGATGCCCTGGATATTTGCATCCCTTCATTATTGCCATATACTTTTCCTTTTTTGGTGTAGTCTTTGTTTTGTTTTGATAACAAGTTTATGGTAACTTCATAAGATGAGTTATATTTTGAAACAAGTTATATTTAATAGAGATGCTCTGTTTCTTGAAAGTTAGAATTTATCTGTGAAACTGGTATCTTTTGTGATTTGGTTTTTGATACAGTAATAGTTTCATGGTGATAAGTCTTTTTGGCTTATCTTGAAGGTTTTCTTGTTATTTACACAAAAGGAACAATATTTTAGAAAACTATAAATTTTCAAATATACTGGTATAAAATATAGGCTTCTATAATGACTTTAAAATATTAATTTCATTAATTTCTTTTTTTCTGACCAGTACTACCAGTAACTTGCCAGTATTATTAAGGCTTTCCAAGTAGTTCTTTCATTGATCCTTTCTGTACCTGCTGATATGATTAATATTTCTTTTCTTCTATTTATTGGAATTTATTCTGATATTTAAAATATTTAAGTGGAAAGTTTAGCTCATTGATATTTAATCTTTGCTCTTATACCTTTTAAACTATAATTTTTTCTCTGAACTATAACTAGATGCTGTGATTTTTTTTTAAGATTTTATTTATTTACTCATGAAAGACACAGAGGGGCAGAGACATAGGCAGAGGGAGAAGCAGGCTCCCTGTGGGGAGCCCCATGTGGGACCCAATCCCCAGACCCTGGGATCACGCCCTGAGCCAAAGGCAGATGCTCAACCACTGAACCACCCAGGCATCTCTAGATGCTGTGATTTTGACATTAATTGATTTTTATTATTTCTAAATATACTGTGATTTTCAGTATTTTCTTATTGCCCATTGAATTATTTAGAACTTCATTTTCAAATTTATGGGACTTTTTTTGTTTCTCTGATATTTGTTTCTAATATTATTGTATTATAATTGGTTAGCATTGATATGTAAAAATTAATTGTATTTCTCTATACTAACAACAAATAATTTGAAAATCAAATTAAAGCCAGTACCTATTACTCAGCCATAAAAAAGAATGAAATCTTGTTATTTGCAATGATATGAATGGAGTTAGTATTTTTCCTTTTAAGGATTTTATTTGTTCATGAGAGCACAGAGAGAGAGAGAGAGGCAGAGACACAGACAGGGAGGAGCAGGCTCCATGCAGGAAGCCCAATGCGGGACTCGATCCCAGGACTCTGGCATCATGCCCTGAGCCAAAGGCAGATGCTCAGCTGCTGAGCCACCCAGGTGTCCTGGAGTTAGAGAATATTAAGCTCAGTGAAATAAGTCAGAGAAAGACAAATACCATATGGTTTCACTCATATGTGGAATTTAAGAAACAAAACAAGCAAAGGGGGGAAAAGGAGAGAAGCAAACCGCAAACCAAGAAACAAACAACTATAGAAAACGAACTAGTGGTTACCAGAGGAGAAGTGGATGGAGGGATGGGCTAAATAGGTGATAGGGATTAAGGAGTGCACTTGTGATGCGCACTGGGTGTTGTATGGCAGTGTTGAATCATTGTATTGTGTACCTGAAACTAATACTGCACTATGTGTTAACTGGAATTTAAATAAAAACATACTAAGACCTTTAGTAAAAGCTTTACTAAGAAGTAAAACAACTAAGTTAGTGGGGAGAGTTACAATGTCCATTGATGAAAAGTCTCAATATTATAGAGACATCAGTTATGATATACAGAGATTCAATGCAATACCAAAGAAAACCCCAACAGGACTTCTTTTTTTTTTTTTTTTTTGGATAGACCAATTCTCAAATTTATATGGAAATGCAAAGGGCCAGGAATAGCAAAGGCAATCTTGAAAAAAAAAGTTGGAAGACTTACACTACTATATATCAAAGCTTATTATAAAGTTATAGTGATTAAAACAGTGAACACAAAGCCAGATTGATCAATGGAATAGTCTGAAAGCAGACCTACATATATAAGGTCAACTGATTTACAACAAAAGCATATTGGGATTTCGATTGAATGTAGAGGCTAATTCAGGGAGAATTGAAACTATTCATTCAACATTGAAGAACAAAATTTTTTTAAGGTTTTTATTTAAATTCCAGTTAGTTAACATATAGTGTATTATTCCCAAACACCTATTTAACCCATTCCCTCACCTACCTCCCCTCTGGTAACCATCAGTTTGTTCTCTATAGTTGAGTCTGTTTCTTGGGGTGCCTGAGTGGCTCAGTCGGTTGGATGTCTGACTCTTGGTTTCAGCTCAGGTCATGATCTTAGGATTGTTAGATTGAGCCCTGAATTGGGTTCCACACTCAGCAGGGAGTCTGCTTGAGATTCTCTCCTCCCTCTGCACCCTACCCCACCCTCTGTGCTCATGTTTATTTGCACTTCTCAAAAAAAAATTTTTTTTCTTTAGAGTCTGTTTGTTTGCCTCTCTTACCCCCTCATTTGTTTATTTCTTAAATTCCACATGAGTTAGATCATATGGTATTTGTCTTTCTCTGACTTATTTCGCTTAGCATAATACTCTAGCTCCATCCATGTCATTGCAAATGGCAAGATGTCATACTTTTTTATGGCTGAGTAATATTCCATTGTGTATATATACTACATCTTTTTTTATTTTTATTTTATTTTTTTTTAAAGATTTTATTTATTTATTCATAGACACACAGAGAGAGGCAGAGACACAGGCAGAGGTAGAAGCAGGCTCCATGAAGGGAGCCCGACGTGGGACTCTATCTGGGGTCTCCAGGATCACACCCCAGGCTGCAGGTGGCGCCAAACCGCTGTGCCACCAGGGCTGCCCCAATCTTCTTTTTTTTTTAAAGGTTTTATTTATTTATTCATGAGAGACATACAGGGCGGGGGGGGGGGGGCGGGGGCAGAGACACAGGCAGAGGGAGAAGCAGACTCCATGCAGGGAGCCTGACGTGGGACTTGATTCCGGGTCTCCAGGATCACGCCCTGGGCCGAAGGCAGGCACCTAACCACTGAGCCACCCAGGGATTCCCTACATCGTCTTTATTCATCAGTTGATGGACACTTGGGCTATTTCCATAATTTGGCTATTGTAGGTAATGCTGCTATAAACATTGGAATGCATGTAACCCTTTGAATTAGTATTTTTGTATTTGGGTAAATACCTAGTAGTGCAACTGCTGGATCATAGAGTAGTTCTATTTTGAACTTTTTGGGGAACCTCCATACTGTTTTCTACCATGACTGTACCAGTTTATATTCCCACCAACAGTGCAAAGAGGGGTCCCCTTTATCCACATCCTCATCAATACCTGGTGTTTCTTCTGTTGATTTTAGCCATTCTGACAGCTGTCAGGTGATACCTCATTGTAGTTTTTTTTTTTCCCCTAAGATTTTGTGTATTTGAGAGAGCAAGAGCACAAGTGTGGGGGAGGGGCAGAGAGAGAAGCAGACTCCCTGCCAAGCAGGGAGCCAGATGCAGGGCTGGATCCCAGGATCCTGAAATCATGACCTGAGCCAAAGGCAGACACTTAACAGGCTGAACCATCCAGGCACCCCTTTCATTGTAGTTTTCATTTGTATTTTCCATAATGATCAGTGATGTTAAACATCTTTTCATGTGTCTATTGGCCATCTGTATGTTTTCTTTGGAAAAATGTCTCTTCACTTCTTCTGCCCATTTTTGATTGGATTATTTATATTTTAGGTGTTGAGGTGTGTAAGTTCTTTATATATTTTGGATATTAATCGTTTATCAAATACGTTATTTGCAAGTATCTTCTCCCATTCTGTAGGTTGCCTTTTAGCTTTATTGATTATTTCCTTTGCCGTCCAGGAGCTTTTTATTATGATCATGTCCCAACAGTTTATTTTTGCTTTTGTTTCTCTGCTCTCAGGAGACATCTAGAAAGAAGTTGCTATAGCCTATGTCAACCAGTTACTGCCTGTGTTCTCTTCTAGGATTTTTATGGTTTCAGGTCTCGCATTAAGGTCTTTCATCGATTTTGAATTTATTTTTGTGTATGGTGTAAGAAAGTGGTCCGGTTTCATTCTTTTACATATAACTGCCCAGTTTTCCCAACACCATTTGTTGAAGAGACCATCTTTTTCCCATTAGATATTCTTTCCTGCTTTGTCCCTATTTGTCAAAAAATATAGTTGTGGGTTTGAAGAGCAAAATTGATTTATCTATACATTTGTGTTTTTTAATCACACTTAGAGTTTTCAGGTATTTTTATCAGTGGAATTTAAATGTATTACATAAGAAAGCTTTTGTCTTCAAGTCTATTTTACACTAGCACACTTTATAAAGTTATACTGATGGTAGTTTTTCAGTTGATTCTTTTAGATTTTCTAGGTAGATCATATATAAATAAGTAAAATTTATTTTAAATAATAATTATATCTTGTATTTTATTATCTTACCTATTTTATTTTATATATTGTATTTTATTATATATTGGCTATAAATTGGCTATAAATTTCCATGTAATCTTAATAGTAGTGTTAATGGGTGTGGTGTCCTTGTCTTTTTTTTTTTTTTTTTTTTGAGAGAAAGAGTGAGAACAAGTGGGGAGTGCAGAGGGAGAGAATCTTACACAGGCTCCACACCCACAATGGAGCCCAATGCGGGGCTCAATCTCACAACCCTGAGATAATGATATGAGCCAAAATCAAGAGTCAATTGCTTAACTGACTGAGCCACACAGCCCCCCGCCCCCCCATTCCTATTGTGTTTTTTAACTCTTAAGAAAATATCTTTCTGGGGAGCCTGGCTGGCCCAGTCAATAACATGTGACTCTTCTTGATCTAGGGATTGTGAATTTGAGCCCCATGTTGGGTGTAGAGATTACTTAAAACCTTTAAAAAAAATATCTATTACAATTTAACTGAGTAGTTTGTTTTGAATATAGATATTCTCAGAGTATGGGAAATCAAAATGGGAAGAAAAAGGAGACATTCTAATTCATTATTAAATTATATCCCTGCCCAAACCTGGAGAGAATACTACCAAAACTAAAATAACAACAGCAGAAATTAATGTTGAATTTCAACTTTTTGGCATCTATTGAGAATATTGGGATTTTCCTTTTTTGACCTGTTAATTTAGGCCATTATTTGATTCCATCTTTGAATTCCAGAATGACCATAGTTTGTCCAGGGGGGTGTGTGTGTGTGTGTGTTTACATGATGGATGGATCACATTTGCAAACATTTCATTTGGGATTCATAATTAATGAAGTTTGTTGTTCGATTACATTTTTTTTTTTTTTAAGCCAAAATTTTGTAAGAAAAAAAGCTTTTCTGTTCTGGCATAGTTCAGATAGCTTTGGGGAAAACTTAGAGCTTTCTGAAAGGATAAAATTTTCCTTTATTTAAAGAATTTTTTCCCCCAATTTCATGGTGATTGGGTTTTCCTTTATTGAGTTAATAATGGTAACTTACATTTCCCCTCAATGTGCTAGCATAGAATTATAGGCTATTTTCTTACAAGATTTTTAATTTTTTTCTTTATCATTTCAAATTATGTATGTTTGTGCTTTCTCTCAGTCCCCACCCCCCTTCAGATTATTATCTAATAGTATTTTACTGTCTCCCCAAACTTCTGAAAAGAGCCAGGTTTGGATTCTTTTGGTGGGGTATAAATTAGCTGGCTCCCTAACTTTGCTCCAGATAATGATTATGGAATTAATGCTGCTGATACTTAACCTGGAGCTGATTCTCAGTGGAGCATGCCATTATTACTCATATAAGAAGCAGGTGTTCCTCATCACATCTTTCCCCTCCCCTCCCCTTCTCTCCCCTCCCCTCGACACACACACACACACACACACACACACACACACAGAGAGAGAGAGAGAGAGAGAGAGAGAGAGAGAGAGAGAGAGGGGCAGATACATAGGTAGGGGGAGAAGCAGGCTCCCTCCCAGGACCCTGGGATCACAGCCTGAGCTGAAGGCAGACGCTCAACCACTGAGCCACCCAAGTGCCCTTTTTTTAATTATTAAAGAATTTAATAAGTTATAGGTGCAAAACATACTACTAATTGTATTAGTAAAAAATCAATATAAAAACAGTCCATAATTCTGCAACTGTGAATTTAAAAATTTTGTTGTAGTTTTTGAAAAGCCTAGTGTTATATTCTTGCCAGTATTTAACACATACAGAGAATATTGTTAGTGTCAGCACTGAGTTTACAGAACCTTGCAGACCCAAAGTAATGTATTTAGGTAAAACCATAATAAGCATGTGTTCATACAGATGAAGGAAAAAATAGGATCAGTATTAGTTAACGTTATTATGTTGGTGATCTGACAAGACTAATTTTAAGAAGTTTCATAGTTTAAGAATATTTAAAATAGTTTAAAAATTCTAAAGCTGTAACATGTATTACAGATTTATAAACTAGATTTATAAAACTAGTTACTAGAAAACTAAGGAGAGTACTTACTAGCTTGAATGAAGTAACATGACAGAATGCTTTAATCTAAAAGAAAAAAAAACAAAATACAATACACCAGCAGAAATAATACACCAGCAGAAAGATTTTCTAATATAAGGAGACATTAATTACTCATTAAGAAGGAATTTGATAGGTAAAACAGTCAATTAACAACTACAGGAATAATCAGTTCAGAGATGAATTAAAAGCCCAGTTTTGGGAAAGATGGCAAGGGCAAGAAAAAGGAAAAGGGGAGGAAACAGTGTCTGATAATACCAATCTTTCTTCATCATGTACTGTATTTGACAGAAATTTACCTTTTAAAAATGCCTCCCCACACACAGTTTTGTTTAACTATTCCATGTACAATGTAGTTTAATCTCCAGGTTTTGGAAAAATAAGGCTTTGAGAAGACTTACCATATTAGGACCAAATTTTAACAGGTTTTGAAAGTTCAGACTCTTAGACTTTAAACAAAACTGTTAAATTCTTGATTGGCTCAGGATGGTTTTTATGGAAAAAACTAATCTGTAACAAAACCTTGGCATTGAAATTTTGAGCAAGTGTACAGAAGTTCCAAGTAGGACAGGGCTCTGACATTTACAACAGCAAGCATTTTCTCTTCTTATTGTTACAGAAGGCAAGGCTGTTTGAAAACAAAATATTCAATAGGAATGGAATTTAAAATAGAGCTATTAGATTAATATTGCTAATTATATGTATCTCTTTCCTTAGGTTTCTTTCCTTTTTTTTTTTTTTTTAAGATGTTATTAAGAGAGAGAGTGTGTGCATGAGAGCAGGGTGAGAGGCAGGGAGAGGGAGAGAGAGAATCCCAAGCAGACTCCAAGCTAAGTGTGGAGCCTGAGGTGGGGCTAGATGTCATGATCCTGAGATTATGACCTGAGCCAAAACCGGGAGTCAGATGTTTGAGCCACCCAGATGCCCCTCTTTCCTTAGTTTTTGAGTATTTGATCTGTTAAATGTTGATAAGAATTATAACTTGTCACTACTACTGATTTTCTTTTATTTCTGTCTTCTAGGTTTTGTTTTTATATATTTCTATGTTTTGACACATGCAAATTCATAATGACTTCAAATTGAAGATAGACTAGAGAACACACACATTTACATTTTTTTTTCTTTTCAAGATTGAGGAAGAAATAGAAAAATAAATCCAGAGAAAAAAAACCCTGAGAGGTATGTCACTTGTAAACCAGAATATGATGAATTTTTGGTTGAATAAAGTACTTGGAAATTATTTAATGGCAGAACCCTAGAAAGCTTAGTGAACCTGTGGCCTTATTTAGAAAGTTGGAAGGACCATCCAAAATTTCATTTTGCATTATCCCTAATGTCAAAAGCAGGGGTGTCCCGGGAGAGAGAGCAAGCCATGGGCATAGCCAAGCAATTAAAGGTATGAAAAGCTAAGTCCTTTGTTTGTCAGTATAGATATCTTCTAGTGTGACTTTCCTCCTGAGATAATGCTAGAAATTCAGCTCTCTGATTTACAAATTTGTCCGTAGGAAATTCCAAAGTGGGTATACTGTGTGGAGAAAGGGGCAGTGCTTTAGGTGGCTTGTAGCTAACCTGAGGGTTATTGGACCTCCAGTACCTGGAGAATGGAATGCTTATCCACCATTAAAAGAAAGCCTAGCTGGTTACATGGTTCTTTTCTCTCCCTGACTTCATTCTTCTAGACTGTAGACCTCTAAATGTGGTCATAATTTAGGTTTTTTGCTAGACAAACAGGGATTCTCACTTGAACTGAGGAAATACAGCCCAGCTATCAGAATGTAACTCTGGTCTAGACCTTCATCTATAGATATGAATTGACAATCTAGAAGAATCATGCTTTTGAGGAAAATCAACAGCCAGAAAGAGGCACCAAATCCAACTGATTGAGACAACAGAGGAGGCAGTTTAATTTAGAATACAGAGTTAACTTCATATCTTTAGAGATAGTTGGGAAGATCCTGTATCCACCCAAAAAAGGAGAAAAGATGGCTGTGAAAAAGAAATTAAGTTTATTTTGATATTAAAATATGACCTTTTAGATAAAAATTCAGGAGCTGGAGTGAAGATCAAATTAGCTAGTTTAGAAAAAAAATGTTTAGGGGTTTTGAGAATGGAGTAGAAAGAAAATATGAAAGAAAAATTAAAGCAACATGAAGGCTAGATTTAGAAGTCTTTATATCATTTAATAGAAATTCTAATATGAATGAACAGAGAATATGGAAGTATAGAAACAACAGAAGAAAATTTCTTGAGGTCAAGAAGGGCTTGGGTCTTTTATTCATTTATTTATTTGTAGCTTTATGCCCAACATAGGGCTCGAACTCATGACCCTGAGATCAAGAGTTGCATGCTCTTAGGACTGAGCCAGTTCAGTGCCCTCTAGAGGGGCTCAAGTTTTTTAATTGGAAAGGCCCCATTGGGTTCTGGATGTAAGACAACCATAGCTTTTTAGAAATAACAGTGAAAATAAAAAGGACTTGATAAATTCAAGAGTGGGTAGCTTTAGAGACTAATTTAAGGGCTGAATTTGTAAGAGAAGTGAAGCATAATTCCATACTTGAAAATCAGGTATCTGAAGAAGTAATGGCCAACATTGAACATGGGGAAAAATTGGAAAGAAATATAGCTTAGGAGGGAAGATGTTAATTACACTTTAAATGTAAATTTTCACCTGTTCCACTTTTGCTCTAGAAAAATTCTGGGGCACCTGGGTGGCTCAGTTGGTTAAACATCTACCTTCAGCTCAGCTCATGATCCAGGCTCCTGGGATCCAGTCCTGCTTCGGGCTCCCTGCTCATTGGGGCATCTACTTCTCGCTCTCTCACTGCCCCTCTGCCCTGCTTGTGTGTGTGCGCTCTTTTTCAAATAAATTAAGTCTTAAAAAGAAGGAAAGATTCATTGGGGCATTTGGCTGGCTCAGTAGAGCATGCAACTCTTGATCTCAGGGTTGTGAGTTCAAGCCCCACGTTGGGGGTACAATTTACCTAAGAAAAAGGAAAAAGAAGAATTCTGTTAGAGACACATCTGCCTTTTCTGAAGCTTGAGCAATTCGATTTACTGTGAATAGTACAATTTAGTTCTGTGAGTTTGACTTAGGGAGAAGAACTAGACTTGAGTCATAAAATCAAAAGGCAGTGAGTTTTTGGGAGACCAAAATCAGAAAGTAATTCTTGAAGTAATTCTTGCATACGTAATAGCTGCAAAAAGCAAAGTGAATGTGTAAGCACCCTGTTAACTTGCTCAAAAGAAAGATCATCAAAATGTCTAGGTATCAAGAGATCCAAAACGGAAATATATTCGTTAGCCCTAATTTTAGATAGATAAATGCCCTTACTATACCTATTAATTTTGTGTGGTATTTTTATTGCTGCATTTCAAAGAATGGAAGAAAATTTTTGTGAATTTTTTGAGTTTCTCTCAAACCATTATTTCCCTTAAAACTGTATGTTCTTCTTGTGAATTCTTCCACACCGTGTTTAAGATCATGACTTCTGCAACTGGGAAGGAACTGTTTTACTGACCTTGAGGTGAGAGTCGGGTCCCAGAAGTATTTTTTTTTTTTTAAAGATTTTATTTATTTATTCATGATAGTCACACAGAGAGAGACAGAGAGGCAGAGACACAGGCAGAGGGAGAAGCAGGCTCCATGCACCGGGAGCCCGACGTGGGATTCGATCCCGGGTCTCCAGGATCGCGCCCCGGGCCAAAGGCAGGCGCCAAACCGCTGTGCCACCCAGGGATCCCCCAGAAGTATTTTTGAGGACATTTGGTAATCGGACAAAACGTTAGGATGTGTTCATCCACACTATTAGAGTCTCGGTTCTCTGAACTATTCTGCTTATTTGTCTCCACATTCAGCTGATCTCTGTGCTTGGTTCTTGCAGCAAAGACAGGGGCAATTGCAGTTAGTTATTAGTGTGCATTCCCCACTCTTACTTAATGGCAATCCAGAGAACTCTTCTAAGTAGCTTTTGTTTTAAGAACATTGGTTTCATTCTGCTTGTCAGAATTACTTCTAACCCCACAAGGGTTACAAAGTTGAAGGATGGTCACCTCTGCTTGCAAGTACAACGTATGTTTTTTCCTGATTTAAGTTTTTATGGGGACAGGATAGAATGAAAAATAATCAGTCAAAACTGTTTAATAACTACTGCTCACCCAAGTCAAAATAACATGAGTGGATACTCTCCATTTGGGCCAGAATATCTGTTAGAAAATAAATGGATAGGATGTAAAATAGTGGGAATAACAGCAAATAAGTCTGTTGTGGTAGCTGGGGTTAATATTTTAGAGCACCTTGCATATTGGGGAACTACAAGCTTTCTGAGCAAGGGAGTTGGGCCATGATCAAAGTGGTGCTTCAAGGAATCAGTGTGTGGCAGATTGCAGGAATGCCTCCTCAGTGCTTGGCCCCAGCCCTCACTAGTAACAGGCTTCCTTGTCATTTGTTGCGGGAATGGCAGCAAGGAGCAGAAGAGCCAGTGGAGAGGCTGTTTTCATCCCCTGGGCGGCGGAGGGGGGAGATCAGGAAAGAGGAAGCTGAGAGTGAGTGGTGACAGTGGAAATATGAAGAGAGGGACAGATTCCTGAGAGGTTGTGGAGAAGAAATGAAGAAGGTCTGACAACCTGAGTGAATTTAAGCAGGGAAGAAGGAAAAGGCCATAGTGGTCATGTCAGGAGAAAGCAGAGTTCTATTCTGATGAAAATATTCCACAGGCAGTCTGATGGAAGCGTTAGGTGCTACCCCTGAGTATGTGGATTTGGGGACTCATCTTTGTGTAAATGGTAGTTGAAACTGTGGAATAAAAAGCAGAAGAGGGATCCCTGGGTGGCGCAGCGGTTTGGCGCCTGCCTTTGGCCCAGGGCGCGATCCTGGAGACCCGGGATCGAGTCCCGCGTCGGGCTCCCGGTGCGTGGAGCCTGCTTCTCCCTCTGCCTGTGTCTCTGCCCCTCTCTCTCTCTCTCTCTGTGAGACTATCATGGATAAATTAAAAAAAAAAAAATTAAAAAAAAAAAAAAAGCAGAAGAGAAGAGGGCTGAGTGTACTTCCCTGGGCTGCAGTAAGGAGTGGGAAGACAGAGTAACCCACAGTTGGGAAGGTGAGAAATGAGGGAAGGAGAGAGTTTTAGGATCCGGGGGATTGATTGTCAAACTCTAGTAGAAAAGCCAAGGAGGAAGAATACCTAGCAAAGGAGTTTAGTGTGCAGGTTGAGAATTCTTAGAGCTGATGGGATTGGGGTTATGTAGGGAAATTGGAGAGAGAGAGCCTTAATACATTAACGAATCCTATTTATTGCCCTCCTAATTGGCTTAATTTCAAATAGTGCTGTGGCATTATGCTTAGAAGATTCATTTACTATTATCATTTTGTAATTACACTTTTAAAGAGGTGAGACAAGAAAGAATCATGGCCAAAGGTGATTTTATTTTACTTATTTTTTAAAAGATTTATTTATCTATCAATCAATCAATCATTGAGAGAGAGCACAAGCAGAGGGAACTGCAGGCAGAGGGAGAGGATCAAGGAGCCCCAGTCTCAGGACCCTGGGATCATGACCTGAGCCGAAGACAGACACTTAACTGACTGAACCACCCAGGTGCCCCTGGCCAGAGGTGATTTTAATGGGGAGAGAACAGTTGACAACTTAGAGCATGTATGCTTTCCATTTTCCATAGCTGAAAATCTTTTTGTTGTTTCTTTTAATTTGAAGCAGTTTGAATAAATAACATGAAACATGTCCTTCCTTGAAAATGAAAAGAATATGTCTCAGAGATGACATGTTGAAAATCTATTTATTACATTAATGTTCAAGTTTTTCATGGGTATCTAAGAAGTATTTGTATGTAAGTTTAGTATCTAAAAATAAGACCTATATACATAAGTATTGCAAACAAGTAAAATCAGAAAAAGGATAAAAGTGCTGTAGAAATTCAGAGGAAGGAGAAACTATTTGCAGCTTTTTCTTTTTTTGTAGGGAAGGGGACTTGAGGAAAAGGTCCAAGCAGAGATGATAAGGGAAAGGTGTTCCAGGTAGAAGAAATCCTGAGCTCAGTGTAGAGCTGGGGTCTTATCAGGGAACATGGGATGTTTTTGTTTGGCTGAAGTGTGTACATGTGGTGGTTGGGGAAGATTCTTGAAGGGAAGTTAGGGGAGATAATGATGGAAAGATAGTTTGGGGCCGGAATTTAGAAGATGGCAGGAGTGTGAACTTTATTTGGAAGCAGCAGGGAGCCATTAGATATTTTTTAACAGAAGAATGACATCATCTAGCTGATGCTTTAGAAAAATGACTCTTGGGGCACCTGGCTGGCTCAGTCAGTGGAGCTTGGGACTGAGTTTGAGCTCCATGTTGGTAGAGATTACTAAAATAATACACTAAAAAAAAAAAAAAGAAGTGACACTTTCTATTATTTGAAATTTTAGTAAGCATTCAGCACTTACATCATCAGTGAAAAATGATAAAAGTTAAAGAGAGATGCATCTAATTGTACCATTTAGGCTGGATTAGAAAGAGAGAGAAATAAGGAAACCAACGAGGGAAATGGCTTATGCAGTATTTAGAACAAAAGTAAACCACAATCCCTGATTAGTATTAGTGTATTATTTAATTGGTTAAGTTTTTTGTTGGTTTGTTTTTTAAAGATTTATTTATTTTAGAGCTCATGCGTGCGAGCAAGGGGAGGAACAAAGGGGGAGAGAGAGAAAGAGAGAATCCTCAAGCAGACTGTCTGCTGAGTGCAGAGGAGTTCAATGTGGGGCTCGATGCCAGGACCCCAAGATCATGACCTGAGCAGAAACCAAGAGTCAGCCGCCTAACCCACTGAGCAACCTAGCCTCCAAGGTTTTTTTTTTGTTTTCGTAAGTTTGGGCTTAAGTAGAAAAGGGAGCTTTAAGGTCATTGGGATGTCTTGAAAAAAATCCAGGGCAACAAGGTTCTGGAGCTGGACTTCAGAAAGGTCTGGAGCCAGGAGCTAAAAAGCTATTAGTAAACCTTACCCTCCCTGTTCCCTCTACTTTGTTTCTCTGGACATTCACTGGATTCTTTTTATTTTTTTATTTTTTTATTTATTTATTTATTTATTTTTTTTTAATTTTTATTTATTTATGATAGTCACAGGGAGAGAGAGAGAGAGAGGCAGAGACATAGGCAGAGGGAGAAGCAGGCTCCATGCACCAGGAGCCCAACATGGGATTCGATCCCGGGTCTCCAGGATCGCGCCCTAGGCCAAAGGCAGGCGCTAAACCGCTGCGCCACCCAGGGATCCCATTTCTTTTTATTTTTTATTTGTAAACTTTATCTCCCGAGTCTAACCTGAAGTTGGAAAATGGCCATCCTCATCTTCTGTGTTAAAACCAAGGGCAGTAGTGGTGGGGAGAAGAGTGATCCTTGCTCCTGGTTTCTGATTCTCAGGGATAGGACTTTGATTTTGTTATGCTCACAGATGAACTTATTTTTACTTTATACCTACTGCCAGTCAGCTGTGGCCAGGAGAGCATACATACACGGTGGGAACTGACTTCTCTAGATTAGAGGGTCAGTTAAGGGAAGTCAATATAAGTTAGGCAGAATTCCCAAAGGGTGTTTACTACAGTTATGCATTTTGAATTTTTACAGTTCAATGTATTGGATGAAAGATAGCAGACTATCTAAATTTAGAGAAGTGATAGGAAAATCATGCAGAGATTTCCCCCTAGTAAGCTATAGAGTGTGTTTAAATTGAACTTTAATAAAACTGGCTACCCTTCTGGGAATATGTGTTATATAGACTGAAAGGAGACAAGAGTGCTAGGGTGCTGGAAACGTTCTAGATCCTGATCTGGGTAGTGTAGTGATTATATGGGTTTATACCTGTGTCAAAATTCAAGGTGTGGGGCACCTAAGTGACACAGTTGATGGGAGTGTCCGACTCCTGATTTCAGCTCAGGTCATGATCTCAGGTTGTAAGATTGAACTTGGGCTCCATGCTCAGTGGGGAGTCTGCTTGAGATTCTCTCTCTGCCCACCCTTGATCTGCATTCTCTCTCTCTGAAGTAAATAAATCTTTAAAAAATTCATCAATATGTGTATACCCAGTGTGTGAAAGCAGTATCTTAATTAAAAAGCTAGGCACAGCTGACTTATTTATCTGCCTTGCCTTGTCATACAGTTGCCCATATATCACTGGACATCAGTTAAGTTCTCTTTCATTTTAGATAAATTTTTGATAGGTGTTCATCTGTCACATAATTTTGAGTGTTTCAGAAATGTAAATATGATGAGATTTTTAGTACATGATATGAAAGTAATGTTTGGTTTATGTGTTTTTCTGATTTAGGAGCTGTGACTGATGAGAATTAAAGGCCATGGATGAAGATGGACTTGAATTACAACCACAAGAGCCAAACTCATTTTTTGATGCAACAGGTATAACTTGGGTCGTTCTGCTTCCCAAAACTACCAAACTTGGAAGTTGGCTATCAAGTGGACGAATTGCTAGACACTCATGTTGATACTCACACTTAGGTATCTTTTATCCTGTCAAGCCTACATTTGTTAAAGGGGGCATATTATTATTCCCATCCTCAAAAATGTGTTACCCTCACAGCCAACATTCACATTTTTCTCCTTAACAGCAGGAGTATCAAAACACCAGTGTTCTCCAGTTCTTCTCATCTTACCCACTTATAGCACTAAGTCCTGTTACTTCTCCCTTTGAAAATGTTCTTGCTTATAACTCTTCATTCTACTGCCTCTCTCATAGACAGGCTCTGTCATCTCATTCTTAGTCTGTGGTTACTTTTAAATTCTTTTCCTTACCCTTAGTCTCTTTTGTCCAGCCCGCCAGTTAGAATACTGATTGTAAACTTTCATGTGGATCGTGTCATGTCTCTGGTTTCCATTACCCAACAGGTAAAGTATAAACTCAGGCCCTCCACATTCTGACCCCATCCTACTCTTAAAACCCTGTCTCTCACAAGGTGACAAAAGGAGCCCTCTGCTTCAGGAAGATGGAGTCTGACCTCACTCTCCAAACTACCAAGACTATTAAATTCATGAAGTTCTAAAAATAGAAAAAAATGTATTTGTAATTTCAGATTATCTATGATTCCAGTTGTCTAACATTATAAAGTGATTATGCTAGGCTTAATAATGTAAAATTTTTTTTTGTCACATTAGCTAGCTACCCTTACAAATAAAACTTTGACTATTTTCCATTGGATTTGAAATGATCTTGCAGTATATTAAAGAAATAATAATTAGCTTTATCAGGAAATAAAATATTGATGATTTAAAATTTTAACTTTTTCTTCAATCTCTAAATCCAGCGGGGTATATGTATTTTTCTTAACAACTTGGAATAGTCTTTTAGTTTACATTTGGTAACTTCAGTTTGATAATAATAAATACAAAGAAAGGTATAATTCTCTCTTCATTACAACATGGAGTATAATTAACGTGCTTGAAAGACTAAGCTCTTTGGAGAAGAACGCACACTATTTACTAGCTTAATCTTGCCACAAGTGAGCCTGGGTTATGGACTAAGTGGTGGATTGAAGGTTTACTGGATTTTAGCCCTGATTGTTAACACTTATGGTGTTTGTTTATCTTTGAGCAAGTCACTTAATCTGTCAGGGCCTCCATTTTCTTGTCCTAATAATAATGAAACCTCTCATTACAGTTTTTCAGAACACTTCCCATACATTCCCATTTGATCATCACAACAGTCCTGTGAGGTACGCATGGCAGATACTACTGTCCTCATTTTACTGATGAGGAAACTGAAACTCAGAGGTTAAATGACTTGCCCAAGGTCACAAAACGAATAAGTGTCTGAATGGTACTCTCTTAGATTTTGTAACTAGTCTTCTTGCCACCAAATGCTTTCATCTTTATGTCTACAAAATGGAGATTATAATGATCTGTTGCTGATGTTAATATTGAGAATATGGAAAACAAAGGAGTATAAAGCATTTTGTGGAAGTTCCCTAGAAATTAAAGCGAACATATTCTTTATTATTTCTAGATGTAATTAAAATGGTTATTAACTGGCTATAAGAATTCCTGTACTTTAAATGAAATTTTGGCCCTTGCTGGTCATTTGTGTTTGTTAAACAAAGCCATATGTCTCTGAGGACCTGGCCAGTGACACAGTCATTGAGTTAGGCAGCTGCTTGGACTCAGCCTGATTTGAGTTATGTCCAGAAGCACTATTCAACAGAATAGCGTTTTCGGTTAAGACTTCTATAAAACTTTCTTTTTTCTAGATCAAGATCCAAGATACTGGATTTGTTTTCTTTTATCTTCTATTTTTGGCAAGGGTATTTGATTTTGATTCCTATTTGTGACATTCATTCAGATTAATATTTACAGAGCACCATAATCTGTGCAAATTGTGTGATCTTGGTGAAGTCATTTAATCTCAATGGGGCTTCAATTGATTCAACCCTCTACCTTTATTCCTTAACTGCAGAGTGCACTAAAGTAAGGTTTCTTATATTCTGAAGAGCAGCCTGGGGATTTGGGATATGGGGGGACAGGAGGAGGCTGGATGGAGATGGAATACCCTGGTGAAGTCAGGGCAGGCCCCATTCCAGCTAACCTTGGCCTCTACCGCCCCGGAGCAGCTGCAGTTTAGGCATCTCATCTATCCACAGAGACTCCTTAGCCGGTTGTCTTTTCTCTGTAACTGTGGCCCTCTTTTCATTTATGCCCCGATCGTTTTATATCCTACATTCAGAGGATAATTTCTAAATTTCCATAGTCATAAATGGAGGATATTGGTGTGATACTGTTCTAGAACAAAGGGGAAAAAAGGGGTATAAATGGAAGGGAAGTAAAAGAGATACATGTGAGAGCTGGAAAGAAGAAAAAGTATGAGTTGAGAAAGAGATGGAGCAAGAAGGAAACAAATGAAAACACATATAATGAAGAAAAATGGCATATTTGTCACCTGAACTTGAGTTACTTATTTTTATGATCATCCCTATGCATATAGGTTTAACTTTAGTGAGCCTGAAATTTTACTTTCATGATGTGTGTGTGTGTGTGTGAGAGAGAGAGAGAGAGACTGGCTCAGTTGCTTTGTTTTTCTGTATTTCCATACCTATCACTTGATTTGGAATGAGAATAAAAGTTCTTGTAGTAAAAATTTTTGTTTCTGATATGATTCAAAAATAGATTCCCTCTTCTTTAATCTGTCTTAATGTTTAAGAAAACTGAGGAGCCAGTCTGTTTTACTGGTAGGAATTAAATAACATTTATATTATTTGAGGTAGTCATGCACATCTAACTGAAATTTGTGATTTTAATTTTTTTTTCTTTTAAGGAGCTGATGCTACACACATGGACGGTGATCAAATTGTTGTGGAAGTACAAGAAACTGTTTTTGTTTCAGATGTTGTGGATTCAGACATAACTGTGCATAACTTTGTTCCTGATGACCCAGACTCAGTTGTAATCCAGGATGTAATTGAGGATGTTGTTATAGAAGATGTTCAGTGCCCCGATATCATGGAAGAAGCAGATGTATCTGAAACGGTCATCATTCCTGAGCAAGTGCTAGACTCAGATGTAACTGAAGAAGTTTCTTTAGCACATTGCACAGTCCCAGATGATGTTTTAGCTTCCGACATTACTTCAGCCTCAATGTCTATGCCAGAACACGTCTTGACGAGTGAATCTATACATGTGTCTGATGTTGGACATGTCGAACACGTGGTTCATGACAGTGTAGTAGAAGCAGAAATCGTCACCGATCCTCTCACAACAGATGTCGTTTCAGAAGAAGTATTGGTAGCAGATTGTGCCTCTGAAGCAGTCATAGATGCCAATGGAATCCCTGTGGACCAGCAAGATGATGACAAAAGCAACTGTGAGGACTACCTTATGATTTCCTGTAAGTCTTGGGGTACAGTGATTGTCAAAGGTATTTTTGAAGGCTGTATTTCCTAACTTACATCAGGGGTGAAATTTTCTTGACTTCTATAAAATTAAACTAAATTTCATAGACCTACCTGCATTGTTGTTTCAGTTTGGAGCCTGTAAGATTACTCAAAATTAAGAGAAGTGAAATGGTGCAGAGTAAAGAGTCGTTTCTCTATAAGGACACACTAGAAAGATGAGATTTCTTCAGTCTAGAAAGACAAAGATGTAAAGGAGTAGAACTGAACTTTCTGAAATCATGAAGGATGTGATTAGGCTGTTATGAGCCTCTATTAGAATTAGGAATCCTCTTAAAAAGGAGTTCAACCTAGAAAAAAATGTATAACCAAACTACTTATGTTCTCGTAAATGGATGTACAGTGCTAACTTATTTACTACCTGTGTACTCTACTTACATGTAAAATGCCATTTATATATCAGATAGCATGGAAAAGAGCTCTGGCATAGTGTTGAAACATTGAATGATTCCAAAACATGATTTCAAGTATGATGGACTCATAGTAGGGTATGGAAGAAAAGTAAGATGTTTTGGAACACACTTGTACATTTTTAACTTAACGTCTGGAAGGATAGCTGTGTCTTCTTACAACATATTTCTTGATGCCACTTTCAGAGATAAAATCCTCAATTGGATAGACCACAGTGCTGACCCAGTATGGGGATTCTTGTGCCTTTAAGAACTAAACTTCAAACAAAGACTCAGACTATTTGCTTACCTAAAACCACAAGACTATTTGGTTTGCTTGAATATCTATTATAATACAGGAATTTCACATAGCATATATTGGAGTCCACCAGCATTTTAGGAAATACCTTTTAAAAGTTCCAGATTTTGGAAATCCAAGAATTCTTTATGTGAAGAGGAAGAAAACGCCTTCATTCAACGCATGTGTTTGGGCTCCCTACTCTGTGTTAGACATTGTTCTAAGTAGTGCAGATATGGATAAGTGATAAAAAGATACAGAAAACCATTGTCTGTAGAGAGCTTACAGTTCACTGCAGGAGATAAAGATAGGTTGCACTGAAATACCGAGGTGTGACCAAGTTGCTGTGGAGACAAGATGGAGTTGCTGACCTTTGTACTGAAGAATGAGTACTAGTTTTACCAGGTGAAGAGGGGCATGAGTTGGGAGGGAGCATTCCAGGCAAATTGTATTAGTATGTTAAAAAAAAGTCCTGGCCTTTGCTGGGAATGATGGGAACTTTAGGATGTACTTGTATATCTTTGTGTACTTTCTGGTTAATTGATTAGAACAAATTTCTTGAAATAGAATTGCTGGATCAAAGGGTATACACATTTATAACTCTGGTGATATTGCCTCAATATTTTGCCTAATGATAACTCCCGCACCAAGTTTATGAGAAGATCCATTTCCGTCCACAACTGACCAACACAGGGTATTTTTTTTTTAATATTTTATTTATTTATTCATAAGAGACATAGAGAGGCAGAGACACAGGCAGAGGGAGAAGCAGTCTCCATGCAGGGAGCCCAATGCGGGACTCGATCTCTAAACCCTGGGATCAATCCCTGAGCCAAAGGCAGACGCTCAACTGCTGTGCCACCCAGGAGTCCCCCAACACAGGATATTAACTTTCCTTTTTGGTTTTTGCCAGTCTGACAGGGAAAAATAGGGTAGCCATTTGAAGTTTGAATTTATTTTAGCAAGATGATTTCGGTAGTAATACAGAATAAGAAGAGATGGAGAGACTAGTAGTAGAGAGTAGTTGAAATGGTTCATTTATGAGATAAAGAAGATCCTAAGTACTTTCATGGGAATGGGGGCAGAAACGGGAAACTAGATTCAAGAGAGTTTTTAGGAAGTAAAATGGATGAGATTTCATAACAGAATAGGAGTGGGGATCTGAGGGAGAAAGAATTCATGGAGGACCAACCCTAAGCTTTCTACCTGGAGGATTGGGTGCCTGGTCATGCTATTACCTACGAAGTGGAGGAGATTTGGTGGAAAGAATATGATTTAGAACCTGTTAGAAGTTTGAGTTGCTTGCTGGGGACAGTTGATGGATATTTTTTCTCTGCAGTTGATAATACGAATTCGGTGCTTTTGAAAGAGTTGTGGCTCGAGGAAGAAATTTGGGACAAGAGAATATAGATAGTATCCTATGTAGAAGTGGGTGGTGGTTCCTCAGAGAGTGCTTGTAGAATAAGAGTGTCAAGTATGCATCCTTTGGGTATTTAATAAGTATGTGGAGTAGAAGAGCCCATGAAAATCAGGGGGTTTGAGGAAGAGAAGGAGGAAAAAGATCTTTATTTTTTAAAAGATTTTATTTATTCATGAGAGAGACAGAGAGGCAGAGACATAGAGGGAAAAGCAGGCTCCCTGCAGGGAGCCAGATGTAGGACTCCATCCCAGGACCCCGGGATCCTGCCCTGAGCCAAAGGCAGATGCTCAACCACTGAGCCACCCAGGCGCCCCTGAGAAAGATCTTTAGAGAAGTGTTTTTTAACACTGCTAAAGATGAAAAGAATTCCTGGAAGTGTCATCACTGAGTAGAGAGAGTGGAACTGTTTAATTGAGCAATTAGGAGATCATTGGTATCTTAATTAAAATAGTTTGAATAAAGCATGGGCCAATGGAGAAGAAATAGAAGAGATGAACCATAATGGATTGAGAAGTTTGGTGGAAGTAAAGTAGGTGAAGCAGTTTTTATAAGTGGCCATTTTGGTCAGTGAAGGGACAAAAGAGGCAAGAGTACAGCTTTTGATGTTTGGTTGGATAGTGAAAGTGTGTTGAGCATATTTATAGTCTTATTGGTGCAGGCACAAACCGTTGGATGGAGACTAAAGACAAGGGAAAGGTTACCAGATGGAGCAGTTCCAGAGAAGGGGGCAGAGAATGAGGGCAGCAGAGGGGGACTGTCCAATGAGGCCTAGAGAGCAAGAGTGAGTACCCTGTCCAAGACAGGCAGTAAAAGGAGCTTTAGAATGATGGGAGCAGGGTGCCTGGTGTGTAGTCAGTTGATAGAGCATGCGACTCTTGATCATGGGGTTGTGAATTCGAGCCCCACATTGGGTATAGAGATTACTTAAAAATAAAATCTTAAATTTTTTTAAATGTTGAGAGTGATTTTCTTTGTGCAGCAAATTCACCTGCCAATATAGAAGGAACTGCAGAGGTTGGGTGGAAAGCTGAAGAATACAGGTGAAAAGGTGAAAAGCCTTATTCTTAAAGGGAGGAACCAGGGCAGGAAGCTTAAGAACTTACAGGATAGATTATTTAGCTGCATTGAGGGGCTGGTTGAGATTCGGAGTCTGAAGTTTATATGTAAGATGCACCATTCAGTATGAAAATACCATTTTAAAATAAGACTGCCAGATTTTCTCTTGCAAAACCAGGCAACCTAGAGGCAAGGCTGGAGAAAGCAAGAAGCTGTGTTCATCATGCTTTATGAGAGCAAGAGGATCTGGAGAAATATTTAGGAGAAAGCACTGTTGGTTCTCCTTGACTTCTCTTTTCACTTAAACTTGTTTGCTGAGGAGTAAAATGCATAGCTTTGGTTTGACCTTTAGCTGCATATTGTCTCTTGCCTTTATTACTCTCTTAGGAAGTCTAGCCCTCCAAGAATGTCATTAAAAAAACACTATAAGTAGATTTAGTAACGGTTGACATAATATACTAGTTTTTTTTAAAATTAAGATTTTATTTATTATTTGAGAGAGAGAACACAAGAGCAGGGTTAGGGGTAGAGGGAGAAGCAGACTCCCTGCTGAGCAGGAAGCTGGCCTCAGGGCCCAGGACCCTGGGATCAGGACCCGAGCCAAAGGCAGATGCTTAAGCTGACTGAGCCACCCAGGTGCGTCATTCCTTTCCTTATAAAATAGAATGTCACATCCAAGCTCAAAGAATACAAAGAACACAGACCTATTACTTAATCCCCCTATTTTACTATAATCAAATGGTTTGATTGCTTTAAAAAAAAATTTTAAAGCTTTATTTATTTTTGAGAGAGAGAGAGAGAGAGAGAGAGAGAGCAGCATAATGGGAGGGCCAGAGGGAGAGGAAGAGAGAATCCCAAAGCCGACTTCATGCCGAGCACAGAGCACAACAGGGGGCTCAGTCTCACCATCTTGAGATCAAGACCTGAGCCGAAACCAAGAGTAGAATGTTTAACCGACTGTGTTCCTAGGTGCCCCTGATTGCTTTTAAATTGGGTTTAGGGATGGGGAGTTTTGGTAGTATCTTTTGTCCTTTTGCAGGTACTGCTTCATTCATTTTCCTACCTTCCACACCATCATCCCTTTTCCCTTCAAAGTATGGTCATGTTAAAAAATTTAATTTACTTCTGGTTTGGAATCACACCAGTTGAATACTTTAGAATTAATTACCATTTCTCTTGTTTCTGCCTCCCAGTGCTACATTTCAACTTAAAACCTAAATTGATTTCAGAAGTTTAGAATTGACAAAGACTTTGTGATAAGTGTATAGAGGAACTATGGCCTGATTTTCTCCATGATTGAGAATGCAGAGATGCCATTATTAGCACTTAACTTTAACATAGCATGATGAGAGATGGTAGTAGTATCTCTGAATTCCTGTGATATTTATTCATCACCTCATCAGTCAAAGAACATGAACACACATCGAAATACTTGTCAAAAATTTCAGTAAGTCATTGGAACTAAGAGCCTAATAAACAGCTTTTATAAAGTCTTAGTGTCTTGGCAGATTTCTTCCCTCTAAAGGTCTTGTTTAAAATGATGATGGAAAAATAAAATAAAATAAAATAAAATGATGAAGTAGCAATCTTCATTCTTTATAGTGTTCTGATAATGTATATAGACACGAATGTTCTTTGTCACAGTAGAGCTGCCTTTGAGGCCAGGATGACCTCTTTATCTCATCTTTGCAGTCTAGATGTTAAGATTGCTTCTAAATTTGATGGTTGGTTTCTTGAGAATAGGAACTATCTACTACATCTTAGCCATTGATGTATCTTCTCCATCAAACCCTATGCCTATTAAGTGTGAAATAAATATTTGTTGGATATATGAAGGCTATAGCTACAAGTCTTTGATGTTGTGCCACATCGAATGTATTAATATATTTATTCCCTACCGAAACCTATTGGCAGGGATCCCTGGGTGGCGCAGCGGTTTGGCGCCTGCCTTTGGCCCAGGGCGCAATCCTGGAGACCCGGGATCGAGTCCCACGTCGGGCTCCCGGTGCATGGAGCCTGCTTCTCCCTCTGCCTGTGTCTCTGCCTCTCTCTCTCTCTGTGTGTGACTATCATAAATAAATAAAAATTAAAAAAAAAAAAGAAAGAAACCTATTGGTTCTCACTTGGTTCTGATTAGGCTAGATACGGTGGTACTGCTTTATGGCACTTGAGTTTTCTAAGTCTCTGAGAAGTGGAATGTTTGAGTCATCCATTTGTTAACTAAGTTGTTTTTTAGTTCTCCTTTAATCCAAGACAGCTGCCAGACATCCCTAATTTCTTTGCAGTGGTCTTCAGCCTCCTGGAGTTTCACTTTGCAGCTGTAGAGTCAAGATGCTGTTTTGTCAAACATTAGTTTGTACAATAGGGAAAGTTGGAGAAGCTCTGATGATGATGAGTCAGGCACTGCCTTACAACAGCTGCAGGAAGCAAAATACTCTCCGGGTGCCTCTGATATTAACATGGTCAACAAGAAGTTACTCTTTAGATCTTATTGACATCTCCATGTCTTTTAATTAGAAGTTAGAAGATGAGCAGGAGCTAGGTATTCCTTTCTAATCCTAGATTCAATTTAAGTGTTAATCTTTTTGGTAACAGCTTTAACATAACATAACAGCGTGTGACATTTGTCATACCATTTGTTCATTGAAAGTGTGCAGTCCAGAGGTTTTTAGTGTATTGACTAACTTGTGCAACCATCAAGTTTTAGAAAATTTTAGTTACCTCAAGGAGAAACTTCATACCCTTTAGCTATCACCCCCATCAACCATCCCTGTCCCTTGCAGAGCTAAGCAACCCCTAATCTACTTTCTGCCTAGATAGCTTTGCCTATTAGGGATATTTCCTATCCGTGGAATCCTATAATACATAATCTGTGTGACTGGCTTTTTTCACTTAGAGAATGTTTTCAACATGTTTCATTGCTTCATTCCTTTTTATTCCTGAAGAATATTCCATTTTCTGGGTGTTCAGGGCATATATTTTAGTCCATTTGTAAGTTGTTTCTACTTTTTAGCTATTATATATCTATGATATTAATGGCTGTGTTCAAGTTTTTGTGGACATATGTTTTATATGTGGCATTGCTGGGTCATATGGTAACTCCTATGTTTAATGTTTTAAGGAATGCCAGACTGTTTTCCAAAGGGCCTGCACCATTTTACAATGCCACCAGCAGTGTATGAGAGTTCCAGTGTCTCCATACCCTTTGTAGTACTTGTTAATACTGTCTTTTTTTTTTTTTTTTTTTCTTAATCATAGCTATCCTAGTGGATGTGAAACAATATCCTGTTGTGGTTTTGATTTACATTTCCCTGATGGTTAATGATGTGAAGTGGTTTTTCGTGTGCTTACTGACCATTTGTACATGATCTTTGGAGAAATGTTTCTTCGGATGCCTTGCCCATTTTTAAATTGAGTTACTTGCCTTTTTATTATTGAGTTGAAAGAATTCTTTATATATTCTAGATAAATCCCTTAGCAGATACATGATTTACAGATATTTTCTCCCATTCTGTCAGTAGTCTCCACTTCTCTGAGTGTCCTTTGATGCTCAAAAGTTTTAAATCTTGGAGTCCAATTTATATATTTTGTTGTTGCTGTGGCTTTGGTGTCCTATTGAAGAAACTGTTGCTTCATGCAAGGTTACAAAGATTTACACCTGTGTTTCCTTTTAAAGTTTTATATAAAGCTTTGGTTCTTATATTTAGGCCTTTGATCCATTTTGAGTTTATTTTTATATATGGTGTGAGGTAGATAAGGAGCGAACTTCATTCTTTGGCATGTGGATATTCAGTTGTCCCAGCACCATTTGTTGAAAAAAAACTATACCCATTGGATGTTCTTGGCACTCTTGTTGAAAATAATTGACTATAAATGTGAGGAGTTTATTTTTTTGGACTCTTAACTCCGTTTCATTGATTATCCTTACACTAGTTCTATGCTATCAGAGTACTTCGTGAATTTGCAAAATTTACTACCCTAAATATTAAAGTCTAAATTTTTAAGCCTAGGCGAAAATGCATAATTCAGTTTTAAAAGGTATAACACAATAAGTGATGGCAACATAAAATGTTCTTATGGAAAAAAGGATACTTGGGTATGTTTGTCTATCTTTTATAGTAACATCAAAGGAAACAACTAATATGCCTCTGGAACATGGGATCCTTCCTGTCAAAAACTGAACACTTAGCCATAGAGTCTCTTTTCTAATGTAAACCTATATGATGCTTCATTTCTAATATACATTTGAATAAAATATGTGCTGTCAGTTATGTTAAGCAGTTTTAAAATACATGAATTAAGAAAAATTATAGCAAAGAATTTAAACTTAGAACTCTTTAAACTAGTTTGGTTAAATAAAAGTATGACAGATTTTAACACATTGATTATAAAATTGGAAATTTTACTTTGTGCGAACCATAACTTTAATAAAAGTATTTTATGACAGTGAGTGTGGAGTAATAATATAGCTATGTTCTATCCATTTAGTTGTTTTTATATTCTAAGGCTAAGGATATTTTCACTAAGATAAAGTTGATTTCAAAATACTATTTTCTATAATATGCAACTGCTTGTATAAAAGCTGAATGTTAATCATTAGATCGGTTCTTAGCTAAGATTATTTAAGCTCTTTTGGTCGGGTGGCATTTAGAGAATTTAAGTCCATTTGAATTAGTATTTCAAGGAAGAGCTCAGGTGCTAATGCATGCAAAATGCTTTCACACTCATCAGACCTATTTTCTAATGAGTCAGTTTGCATTTCCATCAGAAGATGGAATTAAGTTTGGTGAAGTTTGTTGTTAGTAAAGCTTATTTTTCAGGGGGAAAATGTTTATGACTATATTTGTAGTTTGATTGTTAAATCAATATGGACAACGTCAAAAAACATTTTTTTTTAACTTTGTTATCCCAGGAAAGATTATTTAATTGGAGATTTGTAGCAAGTTGGTAACAATAAAAATAGGTAATAGTAAACCTTCAATAAATAGTATCTGTGGGCCAGAACTTTGTATATATTATTTTCTTTATGCAACCTTATAATGTTGGTGTTATCACTGTTCTTTACATACTAGGTAACACGACCAGTTTAAGTAATAACATGACCAAAGTTACACATCCAGCTAGCATTAGGTTGAGGATGTGAAATCAAGTGTGTTTTATTCCAAAGTGTTTATCTTCCTCTCTCATATTGTCTTTCTTCGTGTGTGTGTGTGTGTGTATTTATATACATAGGTGTATAAAACTCATACTACAAAGTAGTAGGGTTTGGCTTAAATAGTGCTTAGTGGTGGATGAAGGAAGCAAATAGAATTCAGTGATTATTAAAATTTACAATATTATTTTAAACTTTTAAAAAAAATTTGCAATGTTACTGAATACCCAATTTCAGCAGTATTAGGAAATAATTTAAGGGTTTAAACATTTTCATAGTTAATTTATAGCAGAAGCCACCCAGACAGCTTCCAAACCCTATTCCATTGTTTTGCTACCTAAGGAATAGGTTTTTTTCCCCAAATTTATGGTTAAATGAGAAGAAGAAATCACACATAAACTATTATTTTTACTTTTGCCTGTGTTTACTTCCTTGTGTCTTCATTCATTCAAAAACATTTATTGGCCACCACGATAAGTAGCTGTTAAACAGTGAAAGTCTCTGGCTTTTTAGAGTCCACAGTCCTGGAGGGAAGACAAGCAGATCATTATAGTTGATTATGAAAAGATAAATAACTGGAAATACAAAGTATTTTGGAAGCACTAAGGGAGGAAATGGTGGGGGAATTTTTGGTATACTTGAGTGAGCTACATGCCGTGAAAGCATTACAAACCAGAGTTCAATGGAAACTGAATATTTCATCTCTACTCCTATATTTCATCTCTATATTTTATCTCTACTCCGATTCCTTCCCTCCCATATTGTTTTGAAGCAAATTCCACACATACTTCATATATAGGTATTTCAGTATATATATATCTGAAAGACCAGGATTTTTTTTTTAATTTTTATTTATTTATGATAGTCACACACACACACACACACACACACACAGAGGCAGAGACACAGGCAGAGGGAGAAGCAGGCTCCATGCACCAGGAGCCCGACGTGGGATTCGATCCCGGGTCTCCAGGATCGCGCCCTGGGCCAAAGGCAGGTGCCAAACCGCTGCGCCACCCAGGGATCCCCAAGACCAGGATTTTTTAAAAAGTGAAACAATCTCATGGTCACATCTTTAAAAAAACAGTTTGAAAAAAATAAAAAATAAAAAAATAAAAATAAAAATAAAAAAACAATTTGAGGCGAACTCAGTTTGAAGGATGAGTGGACGGCTAAGGCAGGAGGAATGGCAGAGAGGAGGGAAAAAGGCCTGTTTAAAGGCAAGGAGATGTGAAAGATCTTGGAGTGTTCAGAGTGCAAATAACATCTTTGGTGAAGAAAATGGAGGAAATGGTGAGAAATAGGACAAAATAGGCAGGGCCCAAATCGTAAAGGCCCTTGAATGCACTAAGAAGCCTATTTTACCTTGTAAAGTAGGGGAGCTGTTAAAGGGTTGTAAGCTGATTAATAATAACACAGTTAGGGACGCCTGGGTGGCTTAGCGGTTGAGCGTCTGCCTTTGGCTCAGGGTATGATCCTGGGGTCCCGGGATCAAGTCCCACGTCGGGCTCCCTGCATGGAGCCTGCTTCTCCCTCTGCCTGTGTTGTGTCTCTGCCTCTCTCTGTGTTTCTCATGAATAAATAAATAAAATCTTAAAAAAAAAATAACACAGATTGGTAGTTTGGAAAGATCATCCTCATGGCAATGTTGAGAGCAGACAAGGTAAGAGTAAAATCAAACAAAAAATACACTATGGGAGATTTTAGTAGTTCAGGTAAGAAACAGATGATGACAGTTTGAAAAAAAGGTTTTATCAGTAGAGTTTGGCAGAAACGGCTTCATGACATATTTAGGAAGTAGGATTTGGATTAAATTTAGACCTGAGGAAGAAGGAGAGTTCAAAGCTCTCTTCCTGATTTATGGCTTGTGGAGCTGGGCAGATGACGAAACCATTACCAGATGAGGAGCACGTTTGGACATGCTGAAGATCTGTCCACAGGGTTGCTGCCTACAGCTGTCCACATGATGCCCCTGGCCGCCTAGGTGAGGTATCCTGACCAGTTGGACTGATGTTAGTTCCTAGTTTAACACAATGTTTGGTCATAGTAGACATCTAATAAAAAATGGTTCGGTGTAAGGGGGTGTGGGCGGAGAAGGGTGGGCCTGGGTGGCTCAGTCAGTTAAGCATCCTACTAGATTTCTGCTCAGGTTATGATCTCAGGGTTGTGAGATCAAGCACCATGTCAGGGCTTAAGATTCTCTCCCTCTGCCCTTCTGCTTCCCACCCAAAAGTGGTTCCGGGAATGAATGAATAAATAAATCCAAACTTCTATGTTTAATGCATAAACTCTGAGGGTTAATACAATCTAATGGTTTATTGATTCTCAGGGCTATTAGCACAGGAGACATGGTAAAATATTTGTTTATTTTGTTCTGTGGGCAGATTGTTGAATGTTTATGCATCTTACCATTATTTTTATACATGTACTCTATCAGTTTTGTTTCTTAACCATTTGGTAAACCACAGAATAAAATTTTAGAATTTTAAAAATATATATCCTCCTGGGAATGTTACTGAAATGTGAGAAAAGTCTTAGAGAAGACATGGAAGAAGCTTTGAGCTTGTTTTGATAAAATTCAAAAAGTTTCCTGTTAATCCATCTGAAGTTATTGTCTTTACTGTGGGCACTCCAAAACTTATTTAGAAATCAACTCTAAAATTGGGGCGCCTGAGTGGTTCTGTCGGTTAAGCTTCTGCCTTCAGCTCAGGTCATGATCCCAGGGTCATGTTGGGCTTCTTCCTGCTCAGCAGGGAGCCTGCTTTTCCCTCTCCCTCTGCTCTTCCCCACTGTGTTCTCTCTCTTTCAAATAAGTAAATAAAATCTTAAAAAAAAAAAAAAAAAACACTAAAATCAGTGAATTAAGAGTTTTTGGTTTAATGTTTAGCCTGTATGTCAGATTTGTAGCAAGAATAAAGCACTCAAGGCACATTTATTGTTGTCTTCCCCTCTCCCCACCAAAAATAAGATTGGATAAAAAGTCTGTATCTCAAAAGCCTTAGAAGCAGTTGGAGCTTCAGATTAGCCTTGTGACTCATATTTGCTATTTATCTGCTTGTGACCTAGACAAAATTGTCCAACAGCTTGGCCTTTGAACAGATCCATGATTACTTTGTGGGATAATGGGAGTTGGGCAGGGGAAATTGAGAGGAGGAGAGATGGGGAGAGAGAAAACACGTCTCCTTTCAGGATCTTTGAGAAGCTGTTTGGTGTATGGAAACAGTGCCTGCGGTTTAGTCAGCCAGCGTTCCATTTGGATGCCAGCCCAGCTGCCTACTAGCTGTATGATTTTGAGCAAATTATTGACTTCTTTTTGGCTTTCGTTTTTTTATTTGTAAGATGGCAGGCCTACTACCTGTCTTGTGGGCTGGTTTGGGATAATTAGAGATCACATGCAGCAGGTGCCCAGCTCAGAGCCTGCCTGTCAGTAACAGCTAGCTAGTCGTCCACTAGAGTTTCTCTGTGGCATCATCTGGACCAGCAGGACTAACTCTGGACTGGCTTCACTTAAGACCTTGCTGTTGTCTGGAGAATTTTTGGGTAAAGACAGGCACAAGTTGGGATTGTAATGGTCATTCCTTTCTTTTCCTCTTGAATTTATAGTATTAAGAAATCCTTTTTTGGTTAACTAAGTTTAGTTATGTTTTAGACAATTCAGTGCAATTTGGCAAATATTTTTTGTATATTCTGTCTCTTAACATTATGCTGGATATCACTGTAACTTAGGCACTTGAATGACTCTGATCCTTAATTCCCTTTGTACAAAATAAGGCTATTTTCATTAAATCTTTGAAGCTCTCCAGGAAAGTTCCAAGAAGTAAAGGAGATCAGAGTATAACTAATTCTCAGATTTTTTTTATAGGCTATATAATAAAAATAAGATGGAATTTTAACTACAGAAAGGGGATTCCTAAGGAGGAAGCTAAGAAAGGGAGGTCCAGAAGTGAACTACAAAATGTATTTATCTACTGGAACATCTGCTTACTCAGCAGAATGCTTCTTGTAAGTTACTTAGTTTTTTAGGTGCTCCGGTTTCACATCTGTAAAGTGGAGATAAAACACCTAGGTCATGGAGCTGTTGTCATTGATTTCATGATAAAATAGAGAGACGGACACCACTTACCACAATGTCTAGGACATAACAATTGCTCATGAGCTCAGGTATCCTTTTAAGGGGAACTGCCCATCTATGGTATATTTTACTATTAAGTAGCCACCTGCCCACACAGGAAATCTTAAGACATTGAATAATAACAAGTTTTTACTCTGTAGTTTTTCTTTTGATTGGATTTTGTGTTTAGAAGTTTAAAAAATGTGAAGTGAGTAAGTAGTAAGACTATTGGACTTGTCAGAGTAAGTTAGAACAGGCTCTTGGTTCAGGGAACCAAATTCTTTCTTGAATGCTATACTGACTGTATGGTCTTCTGGAAAGGCCTGATTTCCCTCCTTGATGTCAATCCTAACATTCAAACCTGGGGCTCTTGTTAAACTTTAGAAAAGATATGTGTATTCAGACTGTCCTTGAAATAAATTATTTAGGATGTAAAATCATCTTTATTTTTCTTTCAAAATTAGCCTGTTTTTTAAGATCTTTCAGATAACTAGCTTCTGATTCTGGAAGGCTGGAATTTAGTGACTGAATCTATGTCCTCCTTGTGAGTACTGGTCATAGTTTATAGACTTCAAGCTTAATCAGTCTTTGAGACTGATTCCATCCTCATAGCATGGATTTTCCTTCTTAAGTGTCTGTGCTTTCTGAGAAATCTGTCCTTAAGTTTGACTGACTTCTCCGTCCACTTAGGTTTTTCTTTGAATCCTCCTTTTCCCAGTGACTCCCTTCTTGAAGCTTTTTATGTTTCTGCTCCATTCTGAAGTAGTTGCTTTCTAGGCTTAATGTCACAGAGACCTTTTTCTGAAAATTTCCTTTTCTCATTTCCTGAGATTTATCTACTGTTTTTTGGATTCCCATGCCACCTTTTTTCTTGATTTACTCTTATTGTACTGGACCACATATTGACATAACTTCCTAAGGAGTATAGATTGTATACTAAAACTATTTTTATTCTATCCTTAAGCATGATTATTTGGTGAGGTACAGAATTCTAGGTTAAAGAGAACTTTCCCTGAGAACTTGTGATGCCATGTTTCACTGTCACCTAGCATCTAATATTATAGTTTAGAAGCCTGATGTCATTTTGACTCTCATTCCTTTGTAGGTGTTTCTTTTTCTTCTGAAAGCTTTTAAGATCTTCCTTTACCCTGCTGGTCTGAAATATACAATTGTGTTTAGTTAGGTGTAGGTCTTTGTCATGCATTATATTTTCATGCATGATGAGCTCTTTGAATCTAAGGATTCATGTTCTTCAGCTCTCTAAAATATTTTTATTTATTAATACAATATATTAATTGCAAGAAGAATCTCTGAAAGAAACAGAGTAAGTGTATCCCAACAATTGTCTGAGCCTGTGTATTCCAATATGGTAGTTATTAGCTACATGTGGCTAAATTTAGTTAAATGAAAAATAAAATTAAATCTATAGCTTCTGAATTGCACCAACCATATTTCAAGTGCTCAATAACCACATATGTCTAGTGCAGATATAGGACATTTCCAACATCTCTTTTTTATTTTTATTATTATTTTTAACGATTTTATTTATTTATTCATGAGAGAAACAGAGAGAGAGAGGCAGAGACACAGGCAGAGAGACAAGCAGACTCCACGCAGGAAGCCCGACATGGGACTTGATCCCAGGTCTCCAGGATCACGCCCTGGGCCGAAGGTGGCACTAAATCGCTGAGCCACCCGGGCTGCCCATGGTCTCTTTTTTAAAAGTCAAAAAGGAGATGCAGAAGTTCAAAGAATATAAGACAATAGAAGCAGATAGAAACAGAATTCAGAAAGAAATTGAAGAGAAGGGGATCCCTGGGTGGCGCAGCGGTTTGGCGCCTGCCTTTGGCCCAGGGCGCGATCCTGGAGACCCGGGATCGAATCCCACGTCGGGCTCCCAGTGCATGGAGCCTGCTTCTCCCTCTGCCTATGTCTCTGCCTCTCTCTCTCTCTCTCTGTGACTATCATAAATTAAAAATTAAAAAAAAAAAAAAGAAATTGAAGAGAAAAATAAAACTATCAAGATAAAAGCCAGCCTAGAAGCAACCGTAAGAATAAATATGCCTCAGTAAATAAGCACAGACAGAGGATCCAGCTTTAGGAAATCACAAAAATGAAATGACTAAGAAAAAAAGTACAAAAATAATTATGGAGGAGATGGCTAGATACAGGAGACAGATAAAGGAGACAGACACATAAGGGGAATTCTAAAAGAAGGAAACAATGAATGAACTACAAAAATATTTATAACGGAAGAAACTGCCCTAAGATAAAAATTGGAATCTTTCAGGGAATTTTCCTGAAATATAAAATCTTTCTTGTTTCAAGAAATTGACAGGATGATAAAAACAGCAAGTCATAATCCTAGTGATGTTTAGTGAAATTTAAGGGTTAAGAGTTATAAGGACATCAACACAGAGATACTCAGTGTTTGAAGATAGTGGAACAACTCTTCAAAGTTCTGAGAAAATGTAACTTAAAAATTTTATTCCCAGCCAAATTGTTTTGGAAATGAAGGCCACAGACTGACATTTTCAAATATTCAAGAACTCAGGAACTGTAACATCCATTTGCCCTCTTGACAGCCCTATTTGGTAAGGAATCTAGCAAACCAAAGGATCAGTCAGTATAGAGAGATATAGACTGGAGAAATCATGGTAAAAGGGTTGGTAGTGAGCATTGGCATTCATTTAATATCAAAGTAACTATAAAATATTTGGGACAGGGAGGGGCACCTGGGTTGTCAGTGGGTTGAGGGCCCTACTGTTGATTTTGGCTCAGGTCATGGTTTCAGGGTCTTGAGATTGAACCCATCATTGGGCTCTGGGCTAATCGTGAAGCCTATTTAAGATTCTCCCTCTCCCTCTGCTGACCTCCATTCCCCATGTGTGTGCACTCTCAAAAAAAAAAAAAGGTGGAAGGGAAGGTATGTTGATGTGTTCGTTTCCGTATCTTTCATAGTAGGATGACAGTAGATACAGACTTTTTTTTAAAAGATTTTATTTATTCATGAGAGATACAGATTGAGAGGCAGAGACATAGGCAGAGGGAGAAGCAGGCTCCTCATGGGAAGCCTGATCCCAGGACCCAAGCCGAAGACAGACGCTCAACCACTGAGTCACCCAGGTGCCCAGATATTGGGTTTAAAATTGATTCATGGGGCACCTGGGTGGCTCAGTCGGTTAAGTGTCCAATTCTTGGATTTGGCTCAGGTCATGATCTCAGGGTCATGAGATCGAGCCCTGCATCAGGCTTTGCACCTGGGCATGGAGCCTGGTCAAGATTCTTTGTGTCCCTCTCTTGCACAGATGTTCTCTTTAAAAAAAAAGATTAATTCATGTGTTATGAGCAAACTATGACTAAATGTTTTTGTAATATATTTACTTTAGAGGGTTAAGAACTAGTAAGATAATGACTAGACATTTATTTACTTGAAGATCAGCATTTAAGAAATGAATGTTGTATCTTTATGTCAGTGTATTGTAGACATTTGGGATACATCAGTGAACAATGATACATACAATGGAACATACATGCCAGTGCTTTTCCCTCCCTTATGTTATGTTCTAACAGAGTTACACAGACAAATAAGTGATGTAGTATGAGTGATACCTTCTTGGGTAGAAGACAAGAGTATAAGGAGAATTTTGGGTTACAGATGTGGTCAGGGTTTGCTGAGATGACATTTGAGCACAGAATTTAATTTTGAGATACCTGATAGACATCAAAGACATGTACAAATCTGAGTTGGGGAAATAGGACTAGAACGGAGATACAAAATTGGGAGTTGTTGGCATACAGATAAAATTTAAGCTATAAAACAGAATGACATTGTCAAAGGAGTGATTGTAAATAAACCAAGACCAAAGACTAAGCCCTGAGGTTTGCAACATTAAGAGGCTAAGTAAGAGGCAGCTCCTGCAAAGGACTGAGGAGGCATGGCCAGTGAGAGAGGAGGAAACCAAGAACTTGCATCCTGGAAGCCAAGTGAGGAAAGTGAATTAGAGTCAAGTGATGAGCAGTTTTGGTGAAGTCATGGGCCCGATTGAAGTGAGTTTAGAGGATATGGAATGACAAGAATTGGAGAAATGAGGTCAAGAGTTTTTGTTTTAAAGGGGGAAAGAGAATAGTTTATATACTGATAAAAACAATCCAGTATGGGGGAGAGAATGTTGGAGCAATAAAGAGGGGGGCAGGCTTTAGCTAGGAATGCAGGTGATTTGTCTTTGGTAACAGGCTGGGTTTGGTTGCTGGTAGGTGTGTAGATCTGGCTATCAGTGAATCTTCCAATCATTTCACTTGTTCTCCGTGAAATAAGATCATCAACTGAGAATGAGGATGGGGAGGTGAAATTAGAGATTTGAGGAGAGAGGATACTAGTAAATAAGAGAGAGGGAAAGTAGCAGAAAAGCTTTGCTTCAGGTTCAGGGTCATGAATTTAAAGTGAAGCCATCAGTGTGCGTGTGTGTTTCCTATCAGATTAGTGACATAGATGCTGGTGCAGAGGCAGAGAGGAAAGTTGAAATTAGGCAAGTTTATGGTTCTACCAAGCCAGTATGATGGAATGAAAGGAGGCGGGGGAGGGCAGGGGATTGGAGAGCAAGGGAATGAGATTGACTGTGGAATTAAAGTTGTTTGAGTTCAAGTAAATTATAATGTAATAATTTTTGTTTAAAAATGACATATTACAGTATCTAGTTTTCATTAAAATATCTGTTCACTCTTTAATTTATAAATATGCCTAGGCAAATGTCTGAATAATCTGTAAATTGGTAGTTCTGGGTGGTAGGATTTTGATCACATTTTAATTTACTTTTATACTTTAAAAATACTTTTTTCAAACAGTAAGATGTACAATTCCTACAATGAATTATATATAAGTACAATAAGCATAAAGGCATGGAAATAAAAATGTATTGTTTAAGCTCAGGGCACATGGGGTCGTCTAGGGCCTGATAGGGGAGGCAAGGCCGAAGGCACAAGGCACCTTGGTCAAAGGTTGGATGCTAGACTATGCAGTTTGTATTTTATTTGGTAGGAAATAGGGTACCATTCTGGGCCAGAGAGTAATGCAACTGGGTCTTTGTTATAGGAAAGCTGACTGAGGGCTGTGTAAGTGAGATTAAGTGAGAATAACAAAACAGTATTACCTATTCTTTTTTTTTTTTTTTAAGCCTTCTGTGTTTGTGGCTCAACGGTTTAGCACCGCCTTCGGCCCAGGGCGTGATCCTGGAGACCCGGGATCGAATCCCACGTCGGGCTCCTGGTGCATGGAGTCTGCTTCTCCCTCTGCCTGTGTCTCTGCCTCTCTCTCTCTGTGTGTGACTATCATAAATTTAAAAAAAACAAAAACAAAAAAACACCCAATGCTCATTCCATCATGTGCCCTCAGTACTGTTCATCACCCAGTTACCCCATCCCCCTACCTACACCCCCCCCTTCAGCAACCTTCAGTTTACTTCCTATGATTAAGAGTCTCTTATAGCTTGTCAGTCTCTCTGATTTCATCTTTTTTTTCTTTCCTCTCTTCCCCTTGATCCTGTTTTGCTTCTTAAATTCCACATGAGTGAGATTATATTATCTTTCTCTGATTGACTTATTTTGCTTAGCATCATATTCTTTAGTTCCATCCATGTCGTTACAAGTGGCAAGATTTAATTTTTTTTTTCACGGCTGAGTAATAGTCCATTGTATAGATATCCATTCATCTGTCAGTAGACATCTGGGTTCTTTCCATAGTTTGGCTATTGTGGACATTGCTGCTGTGAACATAGGGGTGCAGGTGCCCCTTTGGGTCACTACATTTGTACCTTGGGGGTAAGTACCCAGTAGTGTATTACCTATTTCATAAGGTTTTTATGAGGAGTAAATGGTTACATTTTAAGGGCTTATCATCATGCTTAGTGCAAGGTATGTGGTCAGTAAATGTTACATTATCCATCATGACCACCATCCTTCCTTATTACATAGATTCTCCATCAGCTTAGTTTGACTGATCTTCTAATTAGATCAGCATTTAACAGTTTACTTGAGGGGCACCTGGGGGGGCTCAGTTGGTTAATCATTCAACTCTGGATTTCAGCTCAGGTCTTGATGTCAGGGTCATGATTCAAGCCTGGCATGTGGAGACTTCATAAAGAAGAAGAAGAAGAAAAAAACAAAACAAAACGAGCGCTGTGTGGCTCAGACAGTTAAGTGACTGACTTGTGTTTTGGGCTCAGGTCCTGCTCTCAGGATGGTGAGATTGAGCCTTGTGTTGGGCTCTGCGCTGGACCTGGAACCTGCTTAAGATTTATATTCTCTCTCTCCTTCTTTCCCTCCCCCCTCCTTCTGTCCCTCCCCCCCATAAGTGCTCTTTTTCTCTCTAACCCCAAAACCAAAAAAAAAAAAAAAAAACAATTTACTTGAAGTGGTTTATTTCCTACCTCCACTCCAGTAATTTTTCTTTTCCAGAAACTACTGGATTTTTTGAGATCTTAATGAGCTATGTTTTTTAGGCACAGTGATATCTATTACCATTGCAAATAAGTATCCCTCAATTTTTGGTCTTTAGGAGAGTTTACTGAAGCTTCCTTCAAGCAGTATAAAGTATTGCCTATATTTTGCTATAGTTTTGCTCTTACTAATGAGATCATTGATAAGTCCAGTGTTTCTCAGTTTTGAAGTTTAAAATGCTGGCTGAGTTGTAAAGGTTATTATATAAGGCTTGAGGACACTGATGCCGATTTAACAAAAATAGAAAAACTGGGAAGAAAATTTACTAACATGATGGAGTCTCTGGTTGGTGGGACTATTGGTGTTTTTTTAAATAATAAGTCTTATACAGTAAATTAAAAAATCAGAAGATGAAAATAAAGATCTGGGTTCTATTTTTTTAAGTTTTTTTTTTTTTTTAAGATTTTATTTATTCATGAGAGATCCAGAGAGAGAGGCAGAGACATAGACAGAGGGAGAAGCAGGCTCCCTGTGGGGAGCCTGATGTGGGACTCGATCCCAGGATACTGGGATTATGACCTGAGCCAAAGGCAGATGCTCAACCACTGAGCCACCCAGGTACCCTAAGATCTGGGTTCTAAAGACAGGCACCTCTTTTCTCTCCCATCTCTTATTTATTAGTTCATTGACTTTGGGCAAATCACATACCATCTCAGAGCCTTTGTTTCTTTATCTGGAGAAGGTAAGGATCAAATAAAATAAAAGTACATAGAAATGATAAGGAAATAGCAAAATGCCATGCAAATGGTAGTTATTATTAGAAGTAGTCTTAATTTACAGAAATTATGCTCTTCTATTTTGGAGAGGCCTTGTTCCAGACCTCTAGTTCTTCATCACTACATTAGAAGAAGGCACTTAGGTGGAAATCATACGTATGATGACTCAGTTTTATCCAGGATTTCTTTGTCTATTTTTAGAAATTCATTTTTAATGGTAGCTTTAAAATCAGAGAAATTTTGAGTACTTAACAGGACCATCAAAGTGGTTTTAAAAAAATCACTTCTGTAATATTTCATATTCAGAATAATTTCATAAGTTGAGTTAGTGGGGCAAATTTTCAAGGCAAAAACCTGAAGGTGAATTCTACTTTTGTCTAACAATAGAATGGCTTTGCTTGGCTCAGGTGAACCTGTATACTTGAAATGTGTTTTCCTAGACAATAATGAAAGCAAAGAGAAAAAGGTCTTTTACTCCGAATTATAGATAAATACATGACATTTGGCAAGCTCCAAAATGATGAGGTTTTTCAGTCATCAAAGGTTTTATCTTATGGGTACTAACAAAGTAACATATGCTAAAACAGCTAGCCTGACCCTGTTCTTTGTGCACACAAGGACACTTGATTTTCTAGTATCTGTTAGAATCAGTTTGACAAGCCTTGCTCAATAATATCAAACTGTTCAGAGATGAGTTTTCTGAAGATGTAACAGATTTATTCAGAACTCTCTGACTCATTTGATGAGATCTTCATCCTTGTAACTGCTACCTCACTTTGAAATTCCAGGGCTGCTTTTAACAAAATGGCCTTGGCTCAGTCAGCCGGCTATGTCATAAAAATATTGAGCTTTGAGAAGGGGGTAAATACACGTCAGGCTGGATGTTGAAGCCACCAGCCACAAACTCCTCCAGCTTCTAGCATTACAGTCTTCCCCCTTTACACACTGTAGCTTTGTTCGCATCCAGGTTTACCACCTCAGGTCTCAGAAGGATAGCATATTGCTTCCCCTGTCTAAGGAAAATTTCTTCATCTTTGCCTCTCATGTCATCTTCCTCTTTTCCTCTGACATCTCAATCCAGAGGTGTCCACCATGTCCTCTGGCTTCAGCTTCTTCCTGTCTGTTGTATTTGCTCCCACAGACTGAATATGCTTGAGTATTCTTATCAGCTAAACAGAAAAGTCCTTGACTCTGCACTTCATTCTAGTTACTGCCCCTTTGTTGTCCAGTTTAAAGTTAGACCTCTTGAAGAAACACACACCTTCCAGTGAATCCTCACCCCATTTTAATCTGACCCTGTGTAGCCTTCACTATGCTGCTTTTCACCAGGAGCATCAGCAACTTCCAGTACAGACATTACAGTCAGTACAGACATTCCTCCTTGACTTGGATGTGCACTGCATTATTGCCGTGGGCCTTAATGGGCTTCTTGGGATTTATAACTCCCTAGCTAGCCTCCTTCCGGATTTCCCACCAGCCTCTCTAGCTTTCCTCTCTTGGGTTCCTTTGTGAATTCTTTTTGTCCCTCCCTTAAACTGTGACAGTCCGCAGGATAGCCTTACCCCACTCTTTCCTCATGCTGTAGGTCCTCACTGTGATCTCAGGGCTAGTTAACACAGATCTGATGGCTCCCAAATCTTTGTGTCAGCCTTCAGCTTTCAGACTCAAATATCCAGCCACTGACTTCACATCTCATTCACTGAATCATTGGCTCATCAGTATTCCAAGCGTCTGCCATCACCGGACGCTTGCCTTAAGAGAATGACTTATAAAATGACAGGTTCTCTCTCCTCTATCAATGAGAAAGTGGAGGGAAATCCATGATAGTGACAATATAGAGTGACTAGTACACTCGGAGAGAAACAAGCAGAGGGTGCTGTGAATATAAAAGGATAAGGACAGGGACACCTGGGTAGCTCAGCAGTTAAGCGTCTGCCTTCAGCCCAGGGCGTGATCCTGGAGTCCAGGGATCGAGTCCCACTTTGGGCTCCCTGCATGGAGCCCGCTTCTCTCTCTGCCTATGTCTCTGCCTCTGTGTGTGTGTGTCTTTCATGAATAAATAAAATTAAATAAATAAGTAAACATATAAATAAGAGGATAGGGACAGGCACCAGTGTGAGAGCTTTCAGGGATGTTACCTCCCAGACCCTAAGTTTATTCACCATGCAGGAAGAGATCCTTTTCCTCATTTCTCTTCTTAGCATTTCTTCCCCTAGATACTCAGTCACCTAAATCAGAAACCCCAAAGTTATCCTTGGCTCCTTTGTCCTGCCTGTTCAGTTTTCATTCTTAGGTCCTGCCATTTCAGTCCTAAGACAGGGCTCCAGTCTAGCGTCCTTCCCCATCCATCCTACTTCTGTTCTGATGTGAGGCCTTGGCATCTGCTGCCCACATTTTTGCAGTAGACTCACAAGTGCTATCCTTACTTTATGCCTTGATCCCTTTGCATCCACTTTCCTAAAGGCCAGTATGGTGTTTGGGAAACGGTGATCTGCTGTTACCGCTGCTCTGCTGAATAGTCTCTGCGCAGAATCTCTAAATCTCTCCACATAGCTGGCCTCCCCCTACAGATTCTGACTCTGTTAGTGCTGCTGGGCTGGAAACTGTGTTCTTACATTCCCTAAGAGATAATGACACCTGACCAGATTGAGAAACCTCTGACCTACCATTGTCAAATCTGAACCCCTCTGCCGGGTTGCACAAGGCCCTCCATGACCCCTGCTTTGACGTAGCAGTCAGCCACATTTCCCACTGTGCCACACGTGTCTACTTGTCTAGGGAAAAATCCTCCGATTTTGTATGAAGCCTCTTAGAGATTATATTTGTAAAAAGGACTTTTAGAAACTAACATTTTATTAAAGGGTCTGCTATTGTTATTTGTAATGTATTTCCTGCCTTTTCAGTGGATGATGCTGGCAAAATAGAACACGATGGTTCCTCTGGAATGACCATGGATGCAGAGTCGGAAATTGACCCTTGTAAGGTGGATGGCACTTGCCCAGAAGTCATCAAGGTGTACATTTTTAAAGCTGACCCTGGAGAGGATGACTTAGGTAAGAGGAAAACTTCTGCATATTATACATCCTGATCTGACCCTTCACCCTGATTTCTTTTGGGTGGTTTAGATTGAGAACATTTGAAATCTTTTCTGAAGATAACTTTTAAACAAGGATTTCCATGTAGCAGTAGAAAAGTATATGAAATGTATAAGTCAGATGGGGAGAAATGGAGTTTTCAGATAAATTCTCGGAGCTGTCCTCTTCCCTGATAGGTGGCACCGTAGACATTGTGGAAAGTGAGCCTGAGAATGATCATGGAGTTGAATTACTTGATCAGAGTAGCAGTATTCGTGTGCCAAGGGAAAAGATGGTTTATATGACTGTCAACGACTCTCAGCAAGAAGATGAAGATTTAAGTAAGTAGGTGGCCTTTTTGTGGGAGAAAATTTTATGTTTTTGTAGCTCTCTGTTTTTAAATATGGTCAGTGTTTAAAGGAAAACAACTAGCATTATTGTAGAGATTATATTGCTGCCATATCCCAAGGGAAGTCTCAGTGACTCTTGACGGATGTGTAAAATGTTGCTTTAAAAACGAGTTTAAAAAAAAAAAAAAAAACGAGTTTAAGGGGATCCCTGGGTGGCTCAGCGGTTTAGCGCCTGCCTTTGGCCCAGGGCGCGATCCTGGAGTCCCGGGATCGAGTCCCATGTAGGGCTCCCAGCATGGAGCCTGCTTCTCCCTCCTCCTGTGTCTCTGCCTCTTTCTCTTTCTCTCTCTCTCTATATATATATATCATAAAAAATAAATAAATAAATAAATAAATAAATAAATAAATAATCAATCTTAAAAAAAAAGTTTAAGGTGAAAACCAAGAAATCAATGATTCGTTCAACAAATATGCATTACCTGCTTAGGACTGTGTGAAAGCTGTGTTCTAGATGTATAATGAACCTTCTTTCTACTTGTCTGTTAACTGAATTCAAATAAAAACATCTTTCTTGTGATCTCTGTAAACCTGGTCACAAAAGTTGATATAATTTCCTACTTAGATGTTGCGGAAATCGCCGACGAAGTTTATATGGAGGTGATCGTAGGGGAGGAGGATGCTGCGGCAGCTGCAGCGGCCGCTGCAGCACACGAGCAACAGATTGATGACAATGAAATAAAAACCTTCATGCCAATCGCTTGGGCGGCAGCTTACGGTAAGTCACTTGGCAGCTCTTTGGATGGAGTTGGCTTGCGAACATGAATTCATGATTGAGAACGGTGTCTATGGTCTTAGGTTTCCAAAATAGGAAACACCACTACCCTGTATGGGTTACTTGATATGAACAAGAGTAGAGGAAGATTATAAAGTCTACCTTTTGTCTTTATTTTTAACAGGAATTTCCTTCATGTGTATATTACGTAGCAGGAAGTACTGCAAGAAGTACACAGGCTCTCAAGCTGAAACTTTTCATCTTGATTGTATCTGGCCCATGACTTTACAATTTTGGGAGACAAGGGAGTTCATGGGGCACAATGATGACGTGTTTTTTAGATTTGGAAGCTAGGCATTTCCTACTGTCTCACTATAATAAATGTGGTCATAAAGCCCATTACCTAGAATGGGGGCTCTGTCATTCATGAGTATCATGGCTTACTTTTTGTTGTTGTAGTAAATAAAGAATCCCTAATTTTTTATAATTTATAATACTGTATAATTTTGTTTTTTAATACGCATTGTTAGGTAATAATTCTGATGGAATTGAAACCCGGAATGGCACTGCAAGTGCCCTCTTGCACATAGATGAGTCTGCTGGGCTCGGCAGACTGGCTAAACAAAAACCAAAGAAAAGGAGAAGACCTGATTCCAGGCAGTACCAAACAGGTGAGGGCACAAGAGTTCCACAGCGCAGCGTGCTTTGCGAGCTCTCAGATGAAACTCTAGTATGTATCCACGGAGGTGTTGTGATGGCATTTTAGCTGCTAGACCACATGTAGCTTTTGTGTATTGAATTTGAAAATATAATTTTAAGAATTCAGTGATATTCATGAATGATTTCCTGGGATAAAAAGAAACAGGGAACGGATCCATTGTGGATGAGGAAAAAAAATTCAAAACTCGGGTGGTTTTTATGTGGAAATAAAAAGAAATCCCTCAAATTATTGCAAGCATTAACTGTTTTAAAAACAAAATTAATACAAAGAATCTGATTATGTTCCCTTAAGGCAGGCATAATTTACAGAGCAGCAGGACAAGTACTTCAGTTCGTGTGACCCTGTCTATTCGTGGATGGCAATTTGCATATTAAAATTTCCATAGGTGGATTTAAGCTTTACTGTAAATTGACACAAAATTATGTTTTTTGGAATAACCAAAGCAGGAATTGTGATTATAAAACTTTATTTTTATGAGTGATTTTCTAAATTGACATAGCTTTGATCACTAGTTGGTAGAAGTTACATATTTATTGATTTAGTTTTTAAACTGGAGGGACTGAGGTTGGTACAGTCATACTGAATGAAGTTTTCAGACCAGGGTTCTTTTTATGACAGGTTGCTATATCTCTTATACCAAAAAAATGGCAAAAGGAATGTTAAGTAGCATATAGCTTAACATAGGCATACATCCCTAATAACGTTCAGAACACACACTTTAACTGCTTGAAGAAACCAACGTGGAACTTGGTTTGATCACTCATGCTCCTTTTTTTTCCTTTCTTAGCAATAATTATTGGCCCTGATGGACATCCCTTGACTGTCTATCCTTGCATGATTTGTGGGAAAAAATTTAAGTCGAGAGGTTTTTTGAAAAGGCACATGAAAAACCATCCTGAACACCTTACCAAGAAGAAGTACCGCTGTACTGACTGTGATTACACTACCAACAAGAAGATAAGTTTACACAACCACCTGGAGAGCCACAAGCTGACCAGCAAAGCAGAGAAGGCCATTGAATGCGACGAGTGTGGGAAGCATTTCTCTCATGCTGGGGCTTTGTTTACGCACAAAATGGTGCATAAGGAGAAAGGAGCCAACAAAATGCACAAGTGTAAATTCTGTGAATACGAGACAGCTGAACAAGGGTTATTGAATCGCCACCTTTTGGCGGTCCACAGCAAGAACTTTCCTCATATTTGTGTGGAGTGCGGCAAAGGTTTTCGTCACCCATCAGAGCTCAAAAAGCACATGCGAATCCACACTGGGGAGAAGCCGTACCAGTGCCAGTACTGCGAATATAGGTCTGCAGACTCTTCTAACTTGAAAACACATGTAAAAACTAAGCATAGTAAAGAGATGCCATTCAAGTGTGACATCTGTCTTCTGACTTTCTCAGATACCAAAGAGGTGCAGCAACATGCTCTTATCCACCAAGAAAGCAAAACACACCAGTGTTTGCACTGCGACCACAAGAGTTCGAACTCAAGTGATTTGAAACGACACATAATTTCGGTTCACACGAAGGACTACCCCCATAAGTGTGACATGTGTGATAAAGGCTTTCACAGGCCTTCTGAACTCAAGAAACACGTGGCTGCCCACAAGGGTAAAAAAATGCACCAGTGTAGACATTGTGACTTTAAGATTGCAGATCCATTTGTTCTAAGTCGCCATATTCTCTCAGTCCACACAAAAGATCTTCCATTTAGGTGTAAGAGATGTAGAAAGGGATTTAGGCAACAGAATGAGCTTAAAAAGCATATGAAGACACACAGTGGCAGGAAAGTGTATCAGTGTGAGTACTGTGAGTATAGCACTACAGATGCCTCAGGCTTTAAACGGCACGTTATCTCCATTCATACAAAAGACTATCCTCACCGTTGTGAGTACTGCAAGAAAGGGTTCCGTAGACCTTCAGAAAAGAACCAGCACATAATGCGACATCATAAAGAAGTTGGCCTGCCCTAACAGTACTTCTATAGACATTTGTAGAGATGTTGGCCTTGAAACAGAAATTTCATTTGAAGCCAATCAGTCTCGTTCACATACAATACTGTATATTGATTTATGCTGTGTACAAATAGAATTATTGCTTCTAGTTGAGTTGGTTTTTTTTTTTTTTACATTTTGTTGAATAGTGTGTTCTGAATTCTATTCAGTTTGTTTAATAAATGGGGGAAAGCAGCAACAAGTAAGTTGCTTTTAATAAAGTAATCCCTGATTCTATACTGAATTTTTCTATCTTAGAAGTTTTATATTTATTTAAATATTTACCTTGCTTACCTTGATGGTACTCTTCTAAGACCATTTAACTTAAAGTTAAGGTAACTTTAGATTGGTAACTCGGAAAGTATTCATGTTGACTCATTTTTTTTTCCCATAAATTTCTCACAATAAAATTGTCAGAGACATCGACTAACATAAATGGGAGATTTTACAGTCAGATCTAATTATCCTAATATGGAAATCATTTACTTGTCTTGCTTACTATTTTCAGACCATATGACAATGAAAGTTTCCATTTGAGCTTTTGCGTCCCTGGCATCGCTGAGGAAAGAACAGTGGCTGGGTTCGTGTTTACTTTTCATTTTGTTTAGCAGACAAACTGTACTTCTTTGGGGGCTTTCTTTGATGTATTTACATCTTTTGTCAGCATAGCAAACTTAGAAAACTTTCTTGACAAATTTTGCTTGATGCTGTTGTATTTTGATTATTCCGTCTGTGCTGCTTTGTCTTGGAATGGTTGTGTGCTACAAATGAGATTATTGAGGACTGCATTTTGGAATCTCCTAGAGGTAATTCGTGGCTCGTAGGATCTTTTGCGACTTTATATATGTAAATGTACCCTGAATTATATATATGCACATATATAGAGAACATGTATCTGTGTGTATTGCTTATTTTACATATTTATACACACAACCCCAGTAGTAGTTAAGATCTATAATGAAAAGTATTAAATTTACAATAACATGAAAGATGCAGGGATGCATGAGAGAGCATTTTATAAATCATGCTCTTCAGAGAGACTACTCAGGTGAAGAATTAGAAGGAAAATAAGGACACTAGTATTTTTAAAGAGTAAAGGTATTTTCTTTTAAATATCTTTGGTAATTGAAAAATAGACATTAAGATGTTTCTAGATAGAATGTTTTCATACAACTTCAGCTCCATGCCTTTATATTTTTCTGAAAAGCTAATGAATATCTGGACTTAACTCCCTCAGTTCTCTCTGAGAAGCCCACGAGGGAGCTGTGCGTCACCCAGTGAGGGGGATCAAGGAAGCCACAGCGCCATGTACCAGGGATTGGGTGCTAATTATGACTTACACCTGGCAGGTCCAGCCTGCTCTGTTCTTTCTTAGTTGCAGTTAGCAAACTTTAAAAAAACTGAACGCTTAAATTGGCTTCGGTTAGAAGATAAAGGTGTGTTTAAGTGCATGAGGAAAATCTGAGGCCTTATTTGGAACGTCACCAAGTCTTTTACAGTCTTGTTTTTCTTTGAGAGCTGACAGTTTTTAAACAAACAGTTTGGAATCAGAGTCAGAGATGCATAAAATATACTTGGTTAATTAGAATTTGGTTATGTGAAGATGGATTTTGGGAAATGGGAAAACAGTTTTTGGGGTCCTTTGAATTGACTGTCAGCATATGAGTATCTGGCACGTTATAGGAGATTTAGGAACTTTCTTCCCACTTGATAGCTGCCTTGCCACTTCATTATGGTGCTCCTCCATCCCTTTCGTGCTGTTAGGTTTTTACCTCTCCTCTTTCTCTGTGCCATTGATATTTGTATTCAAGAATTATATTTATAGGGTTAGAAATCTAAATATTTGGTGGTTGGCAAGCCTCTGAAGTGCTAGATTGATTTTGTCCAGTTGTAAATCAAGTGCTTTAGGCTGGTATGGACTCCAACCTGAATGCCAGTTAAAGCCAAGGCATGGGCCTGTCCCAGTGGGAGCTTCTGTGCCCTCTTGGCTCTCATAACATGCTTTTTTTTTTTTTTTTTTAAAGTAACTTACAGTTGTGTGATTCATTGCCCTGCAGTACTATCCTTGAAAGCTCTGTCTGTTTTTTTGTGAGAACCTTTAAAATCTCCCTTAATTTTTTTTTTCCCCAGAAATCACGTAAAAGACACTTAAATGAAAGCGGAAATTTATTGACTTTAAAACACGCTGTAAAATTAGTACAGAAAATATAAATAATTGGTCATTTAACTATATTTTTTTAAATAAACTGAAAGATAAAGAACACAACACTTTACACACTTTATATTTCTCTTACATAGTCTGGAATCATACACAGTTATTTTCTTTTTAAAGCACAATATTGAAACCTTTAAAAGGTATTTAAGGGTTTGGTCAAGTGAATATGATAAAATGTGTCTGTATAAAGAGAAAATGAAATTGTAGTCACTGTTATGTACTGACATTAGTTACAACCTAGTTTTAATTCTTAAAACGATTTTGATTAGCAAAGCTAAAAAAAATGGATGTTTCAGTTAAATGTTTTAAAGAGGTACAGATTTTTACAAGGACATAATATAAGTTATTGTTCTGTAGAAATATCCTATTAAATATTGTATGTCCCTCCCTCTGTACACTTTGTAAAAAAAGTAAAATACATAAAAAGAAAATCATATAGGGATGTGTGACATTATTGTAATTGTGTACTTGAGAATAACGTGCAAAAATAAAAATCAGAATATTTTCCTGTTAATGGATGTTTAGTCTATTTGATACCAGTACTAAGTTAATGCTTTTTCTTAAGGAAAAAAATGTACAGTTTTTGTAAACCTAATAAACATCAAAAGCAGTGGATTATTTTCATTTCCCCATTTCTTAATTCCTTTTATGCAGCATTGGATTGCAAAATGCTTGATTGCTTTGAATTTTGTGACTCGATGCAAATACTCATAATAGTTGAGCCGTGCGAATTTGCAAGTAATATATCAGAGAACTTAAGAGATGATTGGTGAGTCCTTTGATGAGCATGTCCTTGAAGTTCATTTTTTTTCTTTTATCTTCATAAGGGATTTGTTTTATTAGCATCTCCAGTTCCCCTGAGATGAATCTGCCACGCATAA